>NC_137455.1:154249327-154849327 GCF_964235325.1 Thermobia domestica | reverse complement strand
CATAGAAATTTATATATTGTATATTGTGAGTTTGATGAACTGCTAATATTACGCTCCCACCCTTGTAGTTATTAGATAAGTTAAAATTTCTGTGTTTACGGAAAATTTAATATCTCTTATCAAAGAATTCCGCGTCAGAATGGCTGTCTGTTAAGACGTTTTTCGTGAATATGATTTTATCATAATTATAAATCTTGGACTTTAGAGCATAAGCCGAACATATTTTGATAAAACACTGAAAACGTTTTACAATTTATATTTTGAGGCGTGGATTTGAACACATAATTATTATCTAAAGAATTTGACAGTGGTCTCCTTTCTATTGTATAAGACTAGTTTAGATGTATTAAATCAATTTTATTTTTGCTTATATATAGTTTTAATGTGTAACTGTTATTTAGATTAGTTATTTATTCTAGTTTAGTTATTTGCAAGTAATAGTTTATTATGTCTGCTTTTTCGTTAATTTCGCAAGAAGTTTTTCAAAGTTTGATTCTGTTATATTAGACTCTAGGAAAATTATTGGTTTATACCATATCGGGATAAACAATATATGGTAGCAGTAATAATAAAATTAAAAAATTGTCAACGATAAACAACATTAAAACATTTAACAGTGCTTGTATTTACTTTTTCTCATACCCGAGAATGGTTGTTTCTGTATAGTGAATAAAAACAAATTTTACCTTTGAGCTTTAAGAAATTAGTTCATCTCAGCTGCTTAAATGCATTTGGAGTAGGGATGGCCAATTCCGGAATTTTTACTTTCCGGAATCCGGAAAGTAAAATCGGAAAATTCCGGAATTCGGAAAAATTCCGGATTTCGGAAAAATTCCGGATTTCGGAAAAATTCCGGAATTCGGAAAAATTCCGGATTTCGGAAAAATTCCGGAATTCGGAAAAATTCCGGATTTCGGAAAAAATCCGGAATTTAGAAAAAATCCGGAATTCGGAAAAATTCCGGAATTTAGAAAAATTCCGGATTTCGGAAAAAATCCGGAATTCGGAAAAATTCCGGATTTCGGAAAAAATCCGGAATTTAGAAAAATTCCGGAATTTAGAAAAAATCCGGAATTCGGAAAAAATCCGGATTTCGGAAAAATTCCGGAATTCGGAAAAAAAAATTTTTCTTTTTGTAATCCTAAGAATTTTGTTCAAACGCAAACGAACAAATTTCCTTTTTGTAATCCTAAGAATGTATGATGCAAGTTAAGCTGAAACTTACATCCTAAAGTATACACTACTCAATCTTCCCATGGTTAATGAGATGTAGTCCAAAAGTAGTCCAAAACAACTTGACATAATGAAGATGGTATCATACGTAGTTTTCCAGAAAATCGTGAGAAACTAATTTTTGTGAAGTTAAAATATGCGTCGCTTGTTGCCAGTGGGATGCAATTGATAACTTTTATGCTGGAATAGTCTTATTATTATTATTATTATTATTATTATTATTATTATTATTATTATTATTATTATTATTATTATTATTATTATTATTATTATTATTATTAATCGTTTATGTACTGTAAAAGAAAAATGTGAACCGTTAAGTAGTAGATTTTATCTGTTGTTTTTTGATATCTTCTAACAGTAATAACAAACTGCTTGTAAATACGCAATGATTATCAAGGACAATGGCATATTAATGTAAGGACTACTCACTCTGCAGACTAGCAATAAACAATAACAGATAAACAATAGTTGCAAAAAAAAAAAAGTAACTAACTTGGGCACGTAAGAATGTTCGCGAGAATATAGGGACGCATTGAGACTAGCAAAGAGCGTGCTATTATCATTACTCAAAGGGCCGTACGATGGAGGCATTAATGTTAATGGCACTAATGAGCACTTACTTGCTCTAACGGTTAACCTCATTTTTGAGATGATTCTTAGAAGTGGGCGTGTTGGCATGCAGTTAGAAGACCTATATCCATTATTTAAAAAGCACACGTTATCTGTGAAGTACTAACGATTTGCGTCACTATCGAACACTAACGTAGCACTAGCGACGTTTAAAGTCGAAATGGAGTCTGACATAAGTGGCTTGTCAACTTCACGGACATTATATTTTCCTTGAATGAGAGAATTTTGCGCCCAGGAAATTTGCGCCCTGCCACAAAAATAGGAAAAAATGCGCTCGCAATATATTTGCACTGGGATGTTTGCGCCCTACCCCAAAAAGAGGGGAAAATGCGCCGGCTATATATTTGCACTGGGATGTTAGCGCCCTACAATTCAACTTATTTTTGTATTGTGTAAAGTAACTTCCCCTCACACTTGAACTAGGCTTGCCTATCATCGTCTCAGTGAGTTACTCCATCCGTTATAATATTCCGAACAAATGAAAAAAATACAATTTTAGTTCACTAAAGGGCAATCCATACAAATACAATTTTTCATTATACTACAAAATTTACAAAAAAGTATAAATGACTGATATATAATTATTAATATAATCAAAGAGTATAATTTAATCTACAAAAGGCTGTTTGGCTCTACCCAGATATCTCTGTTCACAATCCTTGCGAGTTGTTTGGCTTTTCAGGACACAAAATATAGAAAAGAAAATGTAAAGTGAATGTAAAATCAGTTCAGTAATATTATCAAGAAAACTATGTACAGTGTGTTTACTTGCTGGAATTCAAACACACAATTGTGTTCAGTCGTTCTTTTAGAAAAAAATTTTCCGGGGGGCACACTTAGTATTCCGGAGGGGGGTCACTGCTGGTACTATTCTATTTATTATTATATTATAGACGTATTATTTTGGTCTCCTCCGAGGGGGCACTCTGAGAGCTCTGGGGAGGCCAGTGTTCCCCCAAAATCAGCTCTGGAAGAAGCAGTGATTGCGTTGATCCGTTGTGTTCTTTTGGCTTATATTGAAGTTTATTCTCCCCTTATATAGCCACAATGAAAATAAATCACAAATGGCATGGTTGTGGGGGGAGGATTGTTTATACTGTAATGTCAGCCCCTCCGAGCAAATGCGTAAGCTCCAATAGGTTCTTTTATTTCGCAGGGCTCAACTTCCCGGTGGAGGTACATCGCAGGCGCAATTTTCCCTGTTCTTGAGGTAGGGCGCAAATTTCCCAGACGCAAAATTCTCGACACCGTTCGAATGACCTCGGAAAACTATATCTTTTTCAATACTTTTTTATATTCTTTTACTCGAGATTTCCTCATAGCTTCTTATTAAAATACTTACTAATATATCCTCATTTTATTGTCCTAATCAATCAATATGGGTATGTTGTCAGTGAAATATTTAGATTGATCGAGCCTCTGGTGTGTAACCACAGTATTTCATATCATTCCCCCATTAGAAATCTTGGCTAAACGAACCAATATATGCTGCCAATAAAATAGTTTAGAATGATTGAGCCCCTGGTAAATAACCACAGTATTTCGTGACAGACCCCCCCCCCCTTCCTATTACCATATTCTAGCTACATGCCTGACTCAGCTAATTCTCTACATTCTTTACCAAGCACACATTTTCTAAAGCGGAAAATGCTCTCTAAATACCTAAGCTCATTATTTTCAGCAGATGCACAAATTGGGTAACATTCTATCTACATGAATGTTATATATATGTCGATTACTGGAAACCGCTTCTCGCTATCTATTACCATATTTACTATATAATGATTAACGTTAAAACCGGAAATGGTTGATTTGTACCGCTTCCCGTTTGAATATTACATTTATCAGGGAACTCGATTCTTAACTATTGACTCTGTACATCATGGCCAAAATTGATTGGTAATCCATCAGATAGTTCTTGAGACTGTTTGCTTCATTGACGGACAGAATGAATATATGGCTATAGAGTTTTGATAAACTAAATTCGTTAATGAGTGATGATGGAACAAATATAAGAAAGGTAGGCCTTCCACCGGGAAAATTTTCAAACACAAAATTAGCCATCGAAAACCCACATGTCCTGGGTTAGAATACTATAGATGAAAACTCTACCACTGAGTCATCAATCACCCGCTTATTAGTTTTATTAATTATTATATTAATATAAATTAATGAATGCCTGCTTATGTTAATTATTGAACAATTACATTGTACACTTCGTAAAGTCAAAATTATAAATTTGTATTTACTGTACATACAGTGAGCGCAGAAAGTGTTCGCACACCTATGCTATTGAAACGAGAATGCCTGCGAAAAAGAAACAGAAAATTTAAGAAGTGTAATAACACACACAATATGAATAATGAAAACTAAGCTTTATGAATATATCAATAAAGAACCACAAAGACAAGTTTAATGGTCAGAAAGTAAATAAATTCCGTAGAAAGTGTATAGAGTAGACGCAAAAAGTGATCGTACACCTGACGTACGAATACGAAACAAAGATACCACAACTGGGGTTCACTAGTATTCACCTGAGTATACACCTCTGTATAGCATGACGAGTAACAGAATGAGTTTAGTTGTGAATAGAAGTGAAAAAACTGCACGGTGGGCTGTCAAAGTGGGAAGCAACCGAACAGAAACAAATGAGGAGACAAGAAAAGTAATTATTAAATTGCATAAGAAGGGTAAGTCTTTGAGAAAGATAGCAAACCTTGCAGACAGGCCTCGTTCAACAGTACAAACAATAATTGCGATGTATAATGTTTCTATCACTGTGCGAAAAAAAAAAAAAAAAAAAAAAAAAAAAAACTGGAAGACCAAGAGTGTTGAGTGAACAAGATAAACGTTACATTATTAGGGAAAGAAAAAAGGTTCCGAAAAGTAGTGCTGTGCAATTGGCAACGGATCTGGAAACACGCGGTGTTAAAGTATCAGCCAGTACAGTGCGGAATATTTGCAAGGTATCATGGTCGGATAGCCAGGAAAATGTTCTGGGTGAACAAGACAAATCGTATAAAGAGACTAAAGTTTGAAAAAGAGTATAAAGATAAGGGATCAGGCTTCTTTCTGGAATAGGGTCATATTTTCGGACGAAAGTAAATTTAACTTTATCGAGTCCAATGGGAGGCGTATTGTATGGCGCAAGGTGAATACAGAGATGAATCCTCAAAAATCTCGTCCCTAAAGTAAGACACGGAGGAGGGTCCGTGCTCGTCTGGGGTTGTATGAGTGCCTCAGGAGTGGGTCGTCTCCACCTTATCGATGGAGTGATGATCCACAAAGTGTATATTAACATATTAAAGGAAAATCTCCATACTAGTGCGCAGAAGATGGTTCTTGAAAACAATTTATTGTTCAGCAAGACAACGACTCCAAACATACAGCGGAAAATACTCGATTGTGGCTACTCTATAATACCTTGAAACAGCTTCGCACACCTCCCCAATCCCCAGATATGAGCCCCATAGAACATCTATGGTCTGTTCTGGAGACAACAATCAGAAGGCACAGCTTCTCTACTCAGGGCCGGCGCTAGCAATTTTGCCGCCTTGGGCGGTGCTTTCACATGCCGCCCCTTTAATCCGCAAACCTTATTTTGACAGATAACGTTCAAGTGTCATTTAAAAACATGTATAAAATGGAAAAGTAAACAAAAAAAAAAAAAAGAACTACCTTTCTGGAATGTTTACGTAATATTTAAACTACTCTATACTGACACAATATTCAGTATGCTCGATTTCGCTGTATATCTGTAATATAGAGCAGCGCATACAGAAAATAAAATTTTAAAAATATACTTTAATCATGACTAAGAATTTTAATTTTTAGGCTTATTTTATATCAAAAGGGGTTTTCAACAGAGTATGGAGCAAGAAGATAATACAGTAAATAAGATATTATGGTAAATGTAAGTGATTAGCTTAAGCCTTATAATGTACTAAAACACAATAGACATACATAAATTTAACATACCTTAATTGAAAGAAACTTTTCTTGCTTTGATATGAGCAAATCCCTTTATCACATCACGTAGTCCAATGTTTTAGCCAATTTGTGTTCTATTGATATCGTCGCTAGACCACTCAAGCGTGTTTCAGACATAGAAGAGTGTAGATAGTTTCTAATAAACTTAAGTTTCCAAAAACTTCTTTCTCCACTTGCCACTGTTACAGGCAAGATTAACAAAATTCTACGTGCAATACTAACATTGGGAGCAAAGTCATGTTCCTAATTTTTTTTTTTTTTTTTTTTTTTTTTTTGTGAACTTTCACAGGCTTAATTATAGTGGATAACACTTTCAGTTTGTCTTTCAAATCATTGGGGTTAATATCTTTCAATTCTTCGTGTGTTAAAATGATGGTAAGTTTAGTACACTTTTCAGACAAAAAGTTCAGGTGGTAGGCTATATCTTTACGATTACTTATATCGCAAAGAAAATTGAAATACTCGCTGTGATGTTTAAGTTGCTCAAATCTTTCTCTTAAAAGCTAACACAATCACTTCTAGAACTTTGTAATAAAAATCGATCTTGTATCTTGTTTGTGGATGTTTTCAGTAGCTTCATCCTCTGCCTCGTACTGAAACTGTCTCTTCTTTCGACTTCGAGCTTGCACTGTATTACGTATCAGTGGATCACCCGTATCTAATGCTGATGCCAAGTCCATCGTATCAACTAAGTAAGATTTAAACTTTGCATAATTTCTGCTCCTCTCAAAGTACCCAGATATATTTTCAAGAAATCCTACTGCATCCAACACATGAGAATCAATGCTTTAAAGTCATATCAGACAACGAGTGAGTAAAGGAAAGAAAAGTAACTCAGCTGGTTTGCTATACACAGAGCATCGTGGACGACCATTCTATCGGTTCTATTGTCATTACTTATTTGAAGTAAGGCATCATAAACTTCCTATATTTGATAACTGAGTCAGAGCATCAATTCGGCTCTCCCACCTTGTGGTGGATTATGATTTTAAAGTGAGACTACTAATATGTTCCTTTAGTATGGCCTAACGTTGAACTGACGCAGAAAAAAAAGTCATAAACTTTTTTTAGCTATACAAAAAATGAGACATTTCTCAAGAAATAATACGCTGTACGATTTACTATATTCGGAATGAACAATTTGTAAATTGGTCAAAAACTCGCTATTAGAACCTAAATGTCTCTAGATGCTACCAGGGGCGGATCCAGGGGGGGCGATCGGGCGATCGCCCCCCCAGAAGAGGAAACTTTTTTATTTTATATATAAATAAAATATATAGTTTATTTTTTGACGCTCTTAAAAGTAGCTCTAAGTAGCAGTATTACAACCCACCGCCCCCCCACAGAAGTCCGTCCTGGATCCGCCCCTGGATGCTACAGGCTAGAACGGCCTGTCTCAAGTGGGAGTGTACCTTTTGCATACTTGGAGCGGAGCGTTAGAACATTATTGAATAGAAAAAAAATATAAAAAGACACCGTGATAATCTTATGCACTCTAGCTCAAAATCCTATCTACACTGCTGCAAGGGAAATATTGAACGAGATACCTGTGGCTAGTAGTTTGATAATTGAAAACGCGGAGGAATGCTCTGAATTTCCTGAGAGAGTATTTTCTTGAATGTGAGTAAAGTAAGTTCAATTACATTCTCAGGTTAACACAATCTTATTTTTCCATGTGAGCCTATTACGAAGCATTATATTTTGATAGTATTCTTTTCTTTTTGCCGCCCATTAGACTTGCCGCTCTGGGCGGTGGCACGGCTCGACCCTCTCTCGCGCCGGCCCTGTCTCTACTAAAGAAGGCCTAAGAAAAGCTATTCAAGAAGAATGGGACATAATCAGTCCCGAAGCTACAGAACTACGAACTACTACAGGTGAAATCAATGCCACGAAGACTACGGACAATCATTAACGCACAGAGTAATCCCACAAAATATCAAATAACGTAATATACTTTATAAGCACTAATTCAAGCATAAGTGTACGGTGACTTTTTGCGTTTACAAAAAAGGAATTCTCTCTTTTCTTCTGAACAAAACAGTGATTGTGTTTGTTTGGCCTTTCTCTTGTATATAGAAATAAAATGTATGAATGTGTAGTCTTAATTCTGGTTATATATATATATTTTCCACCTCCCGTTCTCATGCTAGCTGTTTTCAATATAAAGTATGCACGGTGTACGAACACTTTCTGCGCTCACTGTAGGTATGTTGACAATAAGCGAATGTTATTAGAATATTTGTTGAGATTTCTTTTCCTCCACTGCCTTTCGCCTGGTTAAAAAGTAGTTTGCAGTGCTTTGGAGCAGCTGCAGGTGGGAACGCGATAATGTTTGAGACATACCGGCGACTTTTTTGTGTGTGAAAATAAGACCTTCCTTATAAAACAGTAAATAACTGCAGTAGCAATTGTCTACGTAAGTGATAAAGACATATCCAACTACAAGAAACTAATACAGTATATATATTCATTATTGTGTTTCTCTTTTAACAGCTACTAGCTAGGGATGGCCAATTCCAGAATTTTTACTTTCCGGAATCCGGAAAGTAAAATCGGAAAAATTCCGGATTTCGGAAAAATTCCGATTTTTTTTCTAAATTCCGGATTTTTTCCGAAATCCGGAATTTTTCCGAATGTCGGAATTTTTCCGAATGTCGGAATTTTTCCGAAATCCGGAATTTTTCCGAAATCCGGAATTTTTCCGAAATCCGGATTTTTTCCGAATTCCGGATTTTTTCCGAATTCCGGAATTTTTCCGAATTCCGGATTTTTTCCGAAATCCGGAATTTTTCCGATATCCGGAATTTTTCCGAATTCCGGAATTTTTCCGAATTCCGGAATTTTTCTGGATTCCGGAATTTTTCCGAATTCCGGATTTTTTCCGAAATCCGGAATTTTTCTGAATTCCGGAATTTTTCCGAAATCCGGAATTTTTCCGAATTCCGGAAAGTAAATTTTCCGATTCCGGAAAACAAAATTTCCGGAATCCGGATTCCGGAAAATTTTGGCCATCCCTAATTTGGAGAGTACAGGAGAAAAACAGTAAAAGTAAAACCATTGTCTAAATACGATTATGAGACAAATCAATTTCTTCATTAGTCACTTGATCGTCACAAATTATTTTTAAGTACTGATCATCCATCTTCTTTAACCAATAATGTACAAGTTTGGGACGTGAAACTTAACATTTGATTTTAATTCATATCATAACTCATATATCCATTAAAATAGTTTATGAAGAATAGTAGCTTCAGAATTAGTAATCTTGAAAGTTCATGGTTACGTATATTATCTGGGGGCATGGTGGCTCAGTAGTAGAGCGTTTACTTCTGGTGGATGGGGTCCCTGGTTCGATCCCCAGCCAAGCTAAGTTGTGGTGTACAACATCGTGTCCATGGATTTTCTCGGACATTCCCATTTCCTCCCAATCTTATCCCACCAGTTCCTCTATCACCATTCAATTGTCTTAACCATCTGTCTTCCTTAGATTAACGGGAATAATCGTAGAATGTTAAACTTAAAGATTTCATTTCATTTTAGAAATATCTTGGTCTACATTGGAACATGCTACTGTTTCAGATCAATGAGTTTGATTTAAACAAAACGAATTATTCAACATCAATCAACTTCTTACTATCAAAAGTACATTACAAACATGTATATGCAACTTCTTGGTCCTGTTATTACCTTGTAAGTATCTTATAGTGTTTCGTATCGTGACCTATAATTAGGGCAATTCCCGGCAGATTGACACATAATCGTCTATAATGAAAATGTACTACATCTGAATTCCCATTTGTGTGCGTATACGTATATGCAAACATGTATACATAGATGTGTTGTAGTTATGTATTTGTGACCGAGTGTGTGTGTGTGTGTGTGTTGATTCATGTATATTTGTGTCGTATTGTGCTTGTTTACTTTGAAACCGCAACTGTATCCAGTTCTACTGTCTGCCTCAAAGCGAATGTTGCCCCGTGTTTCAGGCAATTAGTAATACAAGGTAATTGCAGTGGATAGACTTAAATGGAAAATATTGGACATAAGCTTGTCAAAGAGCGAGTAGGCAGAGTAGTTTTATGAAATTCGTTTGTTTCTAATGGGATTCTTAGACCAGCATATGCAAGCGAAGAGGACGTTGTTACTTTGCATTTATTTATTTAT
The DNA here is from genome assembly GCF_964235325.1 of Thermobia domestica. NCBI lineage: Eukaryota > Metazoa > Arthropoda > Insecta > Zygentoma > Lepismatidae > Thermobia > Thermobia domestica. The sequence continues at coordinate 154,839,307 of NC_137455.1, read as the reverse complement.
TTATTTGCTTTCAGAATAAAATACCTCCCATGTATGCAAAAAATAATAATTCAAACTTGACATATTTTCTTTGGGAGTATTAAATGTTATATTTAAATATAGAATATCACATATACAAAAAATAATGCATGTTTGTAAATAAAAATGAAAGCTTTTGTATGTTTATTTGCATGTTTTCTAGTATTTGCCAACAGTTTTCTTCATTATTTGGTAAAATAGTTTTGATGGTAATGTTTCTTGAATAACGTTTCCAATTAAATTATTCAAGAAACAACTTTTGCAATATATTTGTTTGCCCTCATGTTTTTTACACAGAAAATGAAATTTCTATTTCCCACTCGACCTTTCATTTTGTTTAATAATATCAAAGGAAAATCAGGTACAAAATAAAGTAAATCTGTTTACAACTTCTTAAAAGAGAATCAACCTTCTCTCTATCTCTTTGATCTCTGAAGAACAAGATCTCTATAGGAAGGTAAAATGTCTGCTGTGGCGGTAAAAAGAATCCTGGCAACAAAGACGAAATGTACCGCAATGTAAGACATCAATATTTTACTGTTGAGATTTCTCCCTTATTTTAGAAGTGTTATTCTGATTTGTATTTACGAAGTTTAATATTAGTCTTGTGAATTTGGTTGAAAATAGTTAGCTACACATCCCTCTCTCCCCATCTCTTGAATTTAGTATTATAACAGATGGTAGAACAAATAAAATATCACTAGCTTTACATAAAATAATAAAGAAAGGGTATTATGGCAGTGTATAATAAAGAAAGAGTATTCCAGTGTATAATATAAAAAGGGTACTATGACCCAGTATAATAAACAAAGAGTACTATTAAAATGCTAATATAAAAAATGTTAGAATGACAGTTTATAATAAAGAGTATTATAACAGTGTAAGAAAATATTAAATCCCATAACAGAAAAAGTTATACAAAATAGCAATCATGATATACAGGAAGCGAACCGAAGAGTCGAAAACAATTAACAGTCTTTAAGAAAACCCTAAAGAGATTTATGCGCATTCTATGCAAATTTACGTTAACATATTTTCCCTTGATATAGTAACTTCTCAACTGTTTCTTGACCAACTTACACTAAACACAAAACAGAAGTTACCTCTTGTTGATCGAGCCCCATTATCATTTGTATTATAAACTATAAAATTTTTACCAACAAGGCAGATTTATGTGATACATTTGAAGTTACTTGTCTTGAAGGGTAGATAAAAGTATGCTTTATTTATATATAAAGTTAACAACCTAATATTTAGGGTTACATGTACTGCAGTGAAATATGTGTAGAAGGTAATTTAAATGACTTGTAGTAGCTGAGACTAAGTTACTTTTTGGTTTTACGAATAATGACATTTGTATTTTCCTGTGTAATAGACTAGACATTACTCTCGTTAATCTAAACTTTCCAATTTGTTTTATAGTAACCTACCTAGCAAAGCCATAATTGGGTTCTATTTCATATACGTGGTGTAAATAATATTTTCTAACCATGATTCAGGAGCCATTTCAGTACCTTAGTCATGGTTTAGCGTCATTCTGTAAGCTTCAAGAAACTATTTTATTTGATCTGACCAATGGTCGAAACACGCCTATTATTTCCGACATTTCCAACTCACTTCTTAGCAGATAATCTCATGCTACTTCTCTCAGAGAAAATAACCAAAAACAATTAATCGTCAAACTTGGATAACATGAGAACACGATTTATAATTGAATAATTTAAAATAATTTTGAATTTGATCTTTATTTAACATTAGCCTTTATTTATTTTCCTTATGATAACTAGTTAAATTTTCTACAGTTATAAATCATGATGCATATTTGTAACTCCTTGTATACTTGAGTTTCTTGTTCCTTAAAAGTTGTCATTCAATGGGAAGCAATGGCCCCTTTTGCTACTTATAGTAGTTTTCTAAAACTAGCTAACTAACTCTGTGGCCTATGGAACCCGGACGTTCAATGCCGCGTTCACAAAAGCTCTCCACTGACTTCTATCCTTAGCCAATTGGATCCAGTTTCTACTTTGTATTCCAATCTCCGCAAGATCCATCTTAATATTGTCCTCCCATCTGCGCCTAGGTCTTCCTAATGGTCGTTTTCCGATTGGTCTTCCAGTCAAGACTTTGAAAGCGTTCCTACTTTCTTCCATCCTGGCTATATGTCCTGTCCATCTAAGCCTCCTAGACTTGATGACCCTAACAATGTTTGGTAAGCCGTATAATTTACGTAGTTCCTCGTTATGAAGTATCCACCATTCCCCATTCCCGTTCCCCTTGGGTCCGAATATTCGTCTCAATATCTTGTTCTCAAACATTTTCAGTCTATGTACTTCCCTCAGAGTAAGTGACCATGTTTCGCAACCATACAGAACAACAGGCATGATTATCGTTTTATAATTTTCAAGCTTCGAAATTCCTCCATAGAATTCGAACGACAAGAGATTTTGAACCGAATAGTAACACGAATTCCCTGCTTTTAGTAGACATTTAATTTATTCTTGAATATGATTTTCATCTGTTAATACTGATCCTAGATATTTGAAAGTATCCACTTTATCAAAAGTATTATTTAAGATTTTAACGTATCCATAATTTGCTGTATTATGGTCTCGACGCACTTCCATTTTTTTTTTCATTTACTTTTAAACCCATGTCCATGCTAGCGTATGCCATAACCTCGTGAATACCGTTCAACTCTAGGCTATGTTTGCTATCTTTGATTTTCCTTATAGCGTATTCAAGAAAAAAGTTGAATAGCAATGGCGACAACGCATCTCCTTCTTTCAGGCTATTTTCGACGTGAAAGCTCGAGGACAAAAATTTTCCTACCCGGACTTTACTTTGGAATTTATTTAAATATATCTTAATGAATCTAATTAGCTTTCTCAATATTCCACGTTCTGTAAGAACGTTGTCTAATGTTTCTCTCCTAACCGAGTTGTAGGCCTTCCCAAAATCAATAAATAGTTGATGTACCGGAGTATTGTATTCCCATCTCTTTTAGAGTATTTGTGGAATGGTAAATATTGGTCGATAGTTGATCGATTTCGTCTAAATCCGCACTGATAATCTCCAATAATTTCATCTGCGTATGGGGTCAATCTTGCTAATAGAATATTTGAAAGGATTTTGTAGCATGTTGACATAAGAGAAATAATTCGATAATTATTACAGTCAGTTTAGTCGCCTTTCTTGTGAATTGGAACAATGATTGATTTTTTCCACTCTTGTGGCAATTCTTCCTTGTTCCAGATAAGGAGAATGAGTTTGTTTATTTTGTTCCACAATTTTTCGCCTCCAGCTAAAATTAACTCAGCCGGAATTTTGTCTACACCCGGAGATTTGTGTTTCTGTAATTTCTTTAAAACGGTTTCTATTTCTATTCGGTTGGGTTCTGGAATATACGGTTCTGCGGTGTGTATCTCCTTTTCTCCACGCACATTAGTTTTGGCTACGTGTTAAGCAAATCGTCAAAGAAATCTTTCCATCTATTTAACATGCTAGCCGTATCAGTGAGAACTGTTCCGTCAGATTTCTTTAATATATAAGCACGAGGTTGATAGCCTTTCTTAAACCCTTATACTTTTCCCGAATGTTTTTATTTTTACTATTATCTTCAAGTTCCTTAATATTAGCTTTCAAAAATCGCGTTTCTTTGTTTTAAAAGTGTTGGAACTATCCCGCCTGATGTCTGCGAAATTTTGTGTAGTTATTTCATTCGGATTTTGTAGCCATCGTAATTTTGCCTGTTTTCTCTTCTCTGCTAGATTAATGCATTCCTAGTCAAACCATGGTTTGTTCCTACGTATTTCCGCGTGTCCCTGTTTCTCTTTTGCTGAAATTTTAATGCTATTTCTAATTTTAATCCGATTATCCTCAACACTACTGCAGTCCGAATCTTCTAAAACCGAGTATCTATTCGAAACTTCAATTTGGTATTTCTATCTTACCTGACTCTCTTCTAATTTCTTTAAATTGAATCTCTCCGTTTTCGGACAATGAATATTACCTTTATTCAACGATAACCTTTCTGGTATTATCGCTGCTACCAGGTAGTGGTCAGTGTCAAAATCAGCCCCTCTAAATGACCGGACATCAATTATGCTAAATTGCCTTCTTCTATCTACTAAAACGTGATCAATTTGATTATGTGTTTTTCCGTCTGGTGACGTCCGAGTGTATTTATGAACGTCGCGATGTGGGAATTTTGTAGTGTTCCCAGTTAGGTTTTTGGATGTTGCAAAGTCCACGAGTCTAACACCGTTGTCATTACTTTCCTTATGCAGACTTTCGTTCCCTATAATCGGTTTGAAAAATATCCTCTCGTCGTACCTTCGCATTGAAATCCCCTAATAGAATTTTCATTTTAACAAAAGAGACACTGACCAAAGCTTAAAACCCACTTTATTTTAAATTATAATTTGTAACTGTTTCGGATATCTAGCATATCCTTCTTCAGACACTATCGAAAATAAATGAAAAAAAGAATTTTTATATGGTATCGCGGGAGTTGGTCAAGTATCTGTTCCAGTTCTTCGTAAAACCTGTTTTTTGTATTTTCATCCTTACCTTCTGTTGGGGCATGTACATTTAAAACAATAATATCACACTATTCCCGGCGGGAGCTCATGTGGTTCGGATTCCACGTTAATCAGTGGTCCACGTCTCATATAGCCTCGCTGCTGAACGGGACGTTAAACTCAAAATCAACTCAACTCAATAATATCACACCACCGACCCTTAAGAGTAATAAAAGAAAATATGTCAGTAACAAATTCAACCTGCTTAATTGCTGGTAATATTCGTTTCCGAACGTAAAACCCTGTTCCTAATTGGTGGTTTTTATTTCCTTCCTGAACTAACTAACTTCCTGAACTCCTACTAAGTCCATCCTGTATTTATCTAACTCGCTCGTTACGGATTTTAACGCGCCTGCCCTATAAAGACTTCTAATATCCCATGTTCCGAATCTCATGTTTATTTTCTTTTGCTGAGATCGTACCAAGTTATCAGTCCTTGTCCGAGGCTTTTGTGAATGTTTCTGAACAAGTGTCTTTTTTTTGACAGGATGAGGTTGTTAGCCTTAACCAAACCTCAAGCTGGAAGACCACTCCTAGTCGTCTGTCCGCGACTGCTTATCCAGTATATTCGCAGCAAACCTCTATATCTAGAGAGGGGGCGCGGTGGCTCAGTTGTAGAGCGTTCACCTCCGGTGCTTGGGGTCCCTGGTTCGATCCCAGCTCGCGCCGTGTGGACTTTCTGGTGGAGAAACACCGTGCTCGTGGGTTTTCTCGGGGTTCTCCTGTTTCCTCCCACTTTCTTAATTCCACCATTTCACTAATCTCATTATCACCATCTCCTTTAGGCTAACCGGCATAACCGTAGGACGTTAAATATTTCATTTCATTTCATTTCTCTATATCTAGGGGTCTTCTCCTCGATTCTCAACCTGAGGACGCGCATGCCGTGGTGACAGGAACCCACGTTACATGGATAGCATTTTTTTACTGTTCCAAAATACCATTTTCATGCTATATCTACTGCCTTATCTTTCTTCATACTAAGTTTATTTTTATAGTGATGCCTTAAATCTCAAAGTGCGATGTAGTGTTCCAAACATTTCCGGTAGAGATAAAAACTACATGATTTTCTTCTATGAAAATAAAATTAGCACGTCTTTCTTTCTTCCTCTATTAGAAGAAAGCCTTCATTCAATCATATTAATTATTGGAAAAAGAAGTCAGAGTAAGGGGGAGAAAGAAAATTCTATCAAAATTAATTTTTGGTTTCTAATAAATAAAATATTGCATTCAAACTCAACTAACGTCAAGAAAACTCGACTTAAGTTAATTTCTGGAGTAAAAAATGAAGTAATTTAATAGAAATTTCACTAAAAGTGATTTTATAATGCTTGACGTGCTGCTATCAGGCATCGAGGCTAATTAAGACTCTGATGATGAAATAGAGGGTAATATTGTAATGAACAAAGTGGGAGGAATCAGGAGAATCCCGAAGAAACTCCCACTCACAGTTTCTCAAGGTGTTTGTCCATCTCTAAACCTAATTGATAGTAGCTGGGATCAAACCAGGGTCCTCACGCGCAAGAGGTGAGCGCTCTAGTATTAAGACACTGTGGTCCTAAAAGTTATTGTATTTTCATACCTACCCGTTAACTCAATCTGCGTAAAATTGATAATAACTTAATAAAGTCATTAATAGAGCCCGGATTTTTATGTAATTACATATTTTTCCTTTATATGTGCATGCATGGAATTAAAATATGTTGGCAAATTGCGTCAATAGGGAAGTCATGGTCAAGTTTTATATTACAAATTTTACTAAATGTGACACATTCTTAAAATATGAAATGTTATGAAAATTAAATAGTGCTTAAGAGGAAATTCCATTGGACTTTTGACTTACATGTTAGTGCAATACATAAAAAGTAAAATTTTAATCGCCTCTTCAAACTTCGTATTTCATTTTCAGCTCTTGATAATACAATAACTTAAAGTACATTTCCCTTCATAGTATGTACATTGCAGCTCTTTGATTCATCGTATCGTAACAATTACATCAAGAGTCGATTGTGTTTTAGTTTCCAGCTTGCAATAGGGAGTAGCAATGAACACAAGTCAAAGAAAAGAATCAACAGTGGAAGCCTTCAAATACAAAGCTGAACGGTGCTTACCTTTCATCCCTACTTTGTTCTGATTGAAGCTTTGTCAACTCAATCGTAGTATTTGGAATATATAATTCGACGGCTTTTCATTTAATCATTTGAGAAGAACTTACCTCAGTATTTAATCCGTATTTCAGCTGTACAGAGACGGAACGACTGCGTCTGCCTCTTCGTTATCTCAGAAGTCACGGTCTAGGATAGCAGTCGATGATGTATTACTTCTGATGGTAAAGTTGTTTTTGTCGAGTGTATGGTAAAAAAAAATGCAGTTGAGAGCTCTATGAAGTCCTAGTTAGGGCAGCATATTTGCACCTCACTTGGTATCAAAAACAAAGAATTATGAAGTAAAAAGAAGAAAGTTCTATTGACCCAGATGAAAGCTGATTCTTCATTCAGTGTGTTTTACAAGGAAATGTGCAAAGTGATGATTGTGGCAAACATCCCTTGGAATAAAATTCAAATACCGAAGCTCCGAGATTTCCTTGAAAACTATTGTGGCCGTAAAGTTCCTAGCAAGTCATCGTTTCCAAAGGGATATGTTTCAGTTTCCTACAAAAAGCTTTTAGAATCAATTAGAGCATAAGTAGGCAATCTCTAAGATGGATTTCGCTCGATGGGACAACTGATGCCTTGGGACGATATGTAGCTAATTTCATAGTTGGAAAGCTAACTGCTGTTTCTTCATCTACGCCATATCTCATTGCATGCAAAGTTCTGTAGCGTACAAATAATTTCATCATAGCATGATTTATGAATGGAAGTCTTTAAGTGTTGTATCCTGATGGCGTACAAGAATAAAGAGTTCTTGTTATGTACACTCATGTCCAAAATGGTTGTCGCATATCTATAATTGTCTTCTGGTAAGAATATAATTTGATAATGATTTTGCAGGGTACTTTTAATACTGATAGTATGAGTATAATCGGATAATGTATATTTGTGGTCAATTTCATAGGAAAAGAATTACAAATACGAAAATTAGAATGAGTAAAACAAAATGTTACTAAATAAACAAAAAAGTTTTATTTTCTTTTTATTGTTCTTATTTACCACTCTTTTAACATGAAATTTGCCACATACATGTCTTTGTCGATTATACACATACTAACATTATAAGAAATACCGGACAAACTCGTTATCAAATTATATTTCTACAACAACATATTTATAGACATGCGACAATCATTTTGGACATGAGTGTACATAGACAGTGCGTCAAGCATGTTAAAAGCTGCAACGACGCGTAAAGTATTTTATCCTAACTTGATCCACTTCACTTGTATGACACATGGTCTCCAACGAGTTACTAAGGAGGTGAAAGCCAAATTTCTGGAGGTCAATCAACTTATTTCTTCCACGAAAAGAGTGTCTTTTGCGGGCACCATGACGTGCAAGTTTACAAGAAACAATTGCCAGGCGTGCCATTTTCTCTGGAACTTATTATTACTAGATAACCAATTGGATACGGAGAAGTCAGTTTTACAACGAACATTTTGAAGAAATCAAATCTTTGCTTCACTCACCTTTGGTGGACTTAGCTTTATCGGCATGCACTGCTCAAAATCTCTTCTAGGACTCCAAACTTGCTTGCTATATAGCATACATAAGCAGAAATTTTTGTTGGATTACTAGAAGCATCAAAATCTTTGAAACTCTTGGGTTTCTTATATATAACCTGTTGGGTTAACCTTTCTAATGATATTTCTTCAATGCAGAGAAAACTAAATACATGGAAGTGCCTCGGGACCGTAATCATGGATGTGTTAAAATATTAAATACTTTTGGTAAAGTGGATACTTTCAAATATCTAGGATCAATATTAACAGACGAAAATCATATTCACGAAGAAATTAAATGTCGAGTAAAAGCAGGAAATTCGTGTTATTATTCGGTTCAAAATCTCTTGTTGTTCGAATTCTGTCGAGGATTTTGAAGCTTAAAATATACAAAACGATAATCATGCCTGTTGTTCTGTATGGTTGCGAAACATGGTCACTTACTCTGAGGGAAGAACGTAGACTGAAAGTATTTGAGAACAAGATCCTGAGACCAATATTCGGACCCAAGAGAAACGGGAATGGGGAATGGCGGAAACTTTATAACGAGGAACTACATAAGTTATATAGTTTACCCAACATTGTTAGGGTCGTCAAGTCTAGGAGGCTTAGGTGGGCGGGTCATGTATCTAGAATGGAAGAAAGTAGAAACGCTTTCAAAGTCTTGACTGAAAGACCTAGGCGCAGATGGTAGGACAATATTAAGACGGATCTCGCAGAGATTGGAATACAACATAGAAACTGGATGCAGTTAGCTAAGCCGGCATTGAACTTCCGGGTTCCATAGGCCATAGAGTTAGTTAGTTAGTTAATTATATTTCTTCCAACCACATTCACCCACTCAAGTATGCTTCGACTACTTCTTGGCACGTAGAGTAAACTTTCTCTGCGTACAAGAACATATTATCAAATGGTTGCAAACATTTGCTTCTGAACATATGGTAATTATATAGTAACATATTGTAAGTTTAATAATTGAATATATTCAAACACTTCCTGACTGAAGATTAACGGTGCTTTCTGAGTGACAAAATGTGGGCAACGAACCTTTACTTCTGAACATTTTGAAATGTACCTGGTGGTGACATATTGTAAATTAAAAAATTTAAACATTTTGAAACTGTGATTAATATCTGAAGGTACATTACTCAAGATCAAGAAAACTGAATGTAAGCATTAGAATGTTGTAATTTGAATTCTGTAAGTTCTTTTGAAATAAATATATCTCTTTGTGAGATAAAAAAAATAAGGGGAAATAAGAATTAATGTTAAAAATAAATATTTATAGTACATATTTTACAATAAATTTACGTTTTTTTACATACTTGAGACATTTCATTACATATTCAAATTTCAGGGATTGAAATTACAGAAAAATCCGGGCTCTAGTCGTTAGATGTATTAAGGGATATTACGCTATATTATGGAGTCAATTTCTATTGCTTATATGTACAGGGGATCCAAATGTATGGAAATACCCTAACATGTAGTAAGAGCTGTCAAATACAACCAAAGTAACAATGTAGGTGGGAAATAGAAATGGGCGAAAATGATGGAGGACACTTTACAATGACGTTCATCTCAAATTTTACACAATTGTCTTAAATGGAAACCATAGAATATGGCATGTCATTTTAATAGCATATTTCTGTAGAAATCGAATGGTACTGTTATTTCTGATCTAGCGATAATCGTAAATTATCATTTGTTTAATTTTTAGTAATTATTCCTTTCGTATCATTTTTCATAAATAATTCAAAAACGAGTGAAACAAAGGAAATATTCTGACACATTTAGACAGATTCTTTAATTTCTGAAAAGTTAGATCATCATCGTAAGTTAGCTTGATATTGGGGCTTCTGTGGCTCTGTGGTAGAGCATTCACCTCTGGTGCATGGGGTCCTTGGTTCGACCCCAGCTCGCACCAAGTGAGCTTTATTATTGACAAACACCGTGTACATGGGTTTTCTCAGGATTCTCCCATTTCCTCCCACTTTCTTCATTCCACCATTTAATTCATTTCTCACTATTACCGTCTCGCTTAGACTAGCTGGCATAACTCTGGGATGTAAAACTTATAGATTTCATTTTAGCTTGACATTTTCCAAGAAATATTTAGTTATCGGAAAATATCCAAACAATTGGTCAAAACCGTGCTTTTAATTGTAAGTTACTGACTAGCTAAGTTTGGTTTTATAAACTATCAATAAGGATTATAGTAAGCGATGTGTTGATTACACATCACTAACTGGAAGTAATTAATTTTGTGTGAGGTGTATAGATTTGTGGAAGTTATCATTTTCTTTATCTGATGAGAATCTGAGTAATCTTTGAATATCATTTTTATTGAAATATCAAATATCATTTATGTAAAATGAAAACAAAAAGATTGCATCATCTTTGTCCTTAAACCAAAGGTAAACCTTTAGCCACTATTGCACTTTCTGCAGAATCATTTTGTCATTTCCTTACGTTCTTGGGTACTTGGAGTAACTCTTGGAAACTTCCAACAAGACCATCTGCTAAAGGTTGGTCTCATTAACCTCCTTCGGCACTTGCTTGTGTTCACATCTTGAATTTTTAAAATGGAGGTCACTAGAAGAAGCCAGCCAGTTGGAAGATTCTCGTCAACTTCAATATCTTTGGACATCTTCTTGACCAGGTCCCCTCTCCGTCTTCTTTTGCTCTATCTATCTCGCTTCCAACAGGAGTCATTCGAAATTGATTTCAACTGGTGAAAACACGACAACGAGATCCCCTCAGAACGTGAATAATTCATCATGCACACTCTCTCTGTCACTCTTTCTCTGAAGGCCACTCGCAAGAGTCTCTTGAGATTCCGTATGGTCAGGAGAAGAACTTCTTTCTTCCAAGCTCTTCCCTCTGATCTCTTACTCCCATGGACTTCTTAGTGGGTTCCTCAAGCGTTGCGCAAAAGATTGCCTGCCTGTGTACTGCACACTTCCAATAAGAATTTTCTCACGTACATACACATACATGCAGACCATTTCTTGTGTAAAAGAAATTGGGTTTCCCTAAACAGTGGGAGTGGAAGAAGAAGCTTCCAGTCGCGCTCGGAAAGGATGCACCGAGCGAGATGATATGTCAATCAACATCCAGACTTGTAAAAAATAAGGACAAAAACCTTAAAGTATTGTCCCACTTATTGAATAATGAAATTGGGTAATATGCCCGAATTATATACCTCTAAAGTCGGAAACACACTTAAATGTTTGCATACTTCCACAAAACATACAAACACCAAATTTTGCATACTTGTTCGTCATGGGATGTGAGTAATGGGAAAATTCCGATATCACGAAAAAGGCGACATTTTCCATGTAAATGAAGTGTCGAAATTTTTCGTCGTTTCGAAATGCTGGTTTCTAGAGTAGTTCCGCACACCATAGAAACGTCATATTTTGTCAGGCAGTGAAGCTAAGAACATAGTTTATGATAGAAAAAAGATCATTAAAATTCGTTTTCGTTTCGCGGCGCAAATCGAAAAAATGTGAAATTTGTAATGGCTGTATCTAGGATGTTGAAATTTCGAGGTGATGTTTATTCTGATGCGTAGTTTGCGAATCCGCCCTTAGACTTGAAAAAATAGTCATGTTCGGTGTCAGAAAATGCTAGGAATGTCATAAGGGGGCGTCTAATTCTACACAACTTGTAGATATGGTGGAATCACGAAATTGCGTTCAAGTGTGTAGAGTACAGCGCATGTGAGGGAGAAAATCCGACATGTTGGAAAAGTCGTCATCTTCGATTCAAAATGGCGTCTCAAAAATTTGTAACCATGAAAATTGTAAGTTGTGCTCTTGGTAGGTAAGCCAGGTTTCGCTATGTTATTAAGGACGTAGTTCAGTTTAAGTGAAGAAACAAATCATTGGAGAAGTCGCCATCTTGAATTCAAAATTGCCATATTTTTGAATTGCCTTCATTTGGCCTCTTATGTGGTATATTGATTAGGATAGAACAAACAAAATTCAACGTAGTGAGTTAGCTCCGCGGTAAAGTGTCTGCTTTCTGAGTAGCAGGTGTGGGTTCGAATCCCCGCAAACCATGTTTTATCTTGCATTTTTTTCTTATCACGTTGCTTCATTTTACCAAATAGTTTCTGTTGGCATTGCGTGAACAAAAATATTTTCTTTATTACAGAGAGACGGAAAGGATATATTTATACGCTAACTGTTGAGATGGTCTCGAAACTAGGCAGTATGTTCGTGTAAAGTTTCGAGACGATATTGAAGTATTTAAAATCAAACATATGTAGCTTTGGAAATGGAGCATCACCAGTGTCTCTATCGGAAGCAATGTTCGGGGGGGGGGGAGTATTACCCCAGGGGACTGCTGATAACATTCTATTTGTTATTGTATTATAAACGTATTATTTTGATCTCGCCAGGGGCGCTCTCAGGAGGCAGTGTCCCCCAAAAAGAGTGTCAAAGAAACATTGGGCATCATTTTCACGATATAGTGTCCATACAAGACAACAATACATTTTGTCTCGCGACAACAGTGTCTGCTTCAAACCGGAAACGATTGCAAAATATCTCTCTCCCCTTTTATGTTCCTCGTTAAGATACATGCGTATGCCAAATTTGAAGTGAATACCACAAATGGAAAGTATAAAATATTAATTTTAAGGAAATACACACACACACAGGGACGTACGGAGGGGGTGGGTCCTGGGGGTCCGGACCACCACCGAAATTCCAAATTTGAGTAAATTTAGCCTAATTTTTGTGACAAGTTTAGGAATTTCAATATAAAATACACTGATATTAAGTTTAGCCCTTTTCGAAATAAATTCCTGCGTACGCAACTGCGCACACACGCTCATACACGCACACACACACACACAAATTGGCACCTTTGAAAATTGTCTCGTCGGCAGCGTACATATTTTTAATATATAAGATACGTGGAAAAGTGCCCCTTTCGATTTAATAGTTTTAGATGCGGGTCCGGTTGGAATGAAATGCCGTATATAATAAAGTCAAGCTTATTTTCAATCACCTATGCTATAAAAATAAACTTTCAAAGAAAGAAAAAGTGAGAGAAAAACTTGTTGGGGATCGAACCCAGGTCTTTTGCACAGTAGGCTCACGTCGTTCCCCTACACTACTCAATTCCTTAGATTTTGGATTTCCTACTTACTCCTCACATAGTACTGGTACGTAGCGGGCCCGCGTCCGTGGAATTATATACTTCTATTGTCGGAAACACACTTAATTGTTTGCATACTTCCACAAAACATACAAACACCAAATTTTGCATACTTGTTCGTCATGGGATGTGAGTAATGGGAAAATTCCGATATCACGAGAAAGGCGACATTTTCCATGTAAATGAAGTGTCGAAACTTTTCGTTGTTTCGAAATGCTGGTTTTTAGAGTAGTTCCGCACACCATAGAAACGTCATATTTTGTCAGGCAGTGAAGCTAAGAACATAGTTTATGATAGAAAAAAGATCATAAAATTCGTTTTCGTTTCGCGGCGCAAATCGAAAAAATGTGAAATTTGTAATTGTTGTATCTAGGATGTTGAAATTTCGAGGTGATGTTTATTCTGATGCGTAGTTTGCGAATCCGCCCTTAAACTTGAAAAAAATAGTCATATCGGTGTCAGAAAATGCTAGGAATGTTATAAGGGGGCGTCTAATTCTACACAACTTGTAGATATGGTGGAATCACGAAATTGCGTTCAAGTGTGTAGAGTACACCGCATGTGAGGGGAAAAATCCGACATGTTGGAAAAGTCCTCATCTTCGATTCAAAATGGCGGCTCAAAAATTTGTAACCATGAAAGTTGTAAGTTGTGCTCTTGGTAGGTAAGCCAGGTTTCGCTATGTTATTAAGGACGTAGTTCAGTTTAAGTGAAGAAACAAATCATTGGAGAAGTCGCCATCTTGAATTCAAAATTGCCATATTTTTGAATTGCCTTCATTTGGCCTCTTATGTGGTATATTGATTAGGATAGAACAAACAAAATTCAACGTAGTAAGTTAACTCCGCTGTAAAGTGTTTGCTTTCTGAGTAGCAGGTCTGGGTTCGAATACCCGCAGACCTTGTTTTATCTTGCATTTTTTCTTATCACGTTGCTTCATTTTACCAAATAGTTTTTGTTGGCATTGCGTGAACAAAATATTTTCGTTATTACAGACATAGACGGAAAAGATATATTTATACGCTAACTGTTGAGATGGTCTCGAAACTAGGCAGTATGTTCGTGTAATGTTTCGAGACGATACTGAAGTATTTAAAATCAAACATATGTAGCTTTGGAAATGGAGCACCACCAGTGTCTCTATCGGAAGCAATGTTTGGGGGGGGGGAGTATTATCCCGGGGGAACTGCTGATAACATTCTATTTGTTATTGTATTATAAACGTATTATTTTGATCTCGCCAGGGGCGCTCTCAGGAAGCAGTCCCCCAAAAAGAGTCTCAAAGAAACATTGGGCATCATTTTCACTATATAGTGTCCATACAAGACAACAATACATTTTGTCTCGCGACAACAGTGTCTGCTTCAAACCGGAAACGATTGCAAAATATCTCTCTCCCCTTTTATGTTCCTCGTTAAGATACATTCGTATACCAAATTTGAAGCGAATACCACAAATGTAAAGTATAAAATATTAATTTTAAGGAAATACACACACACACAGGGACGTATGCAGGGGGTGGGTCCTGGGGGTCCGGACCACCACCGAAATTCCAACTTTTGAGTAAATTTAGCATAATTTTTGGGACAAGTTTAGGAATTTCAATATAAAATACAATGATATTGAGTTTGGCCCTTCCCGAAATAAATTCCTGCGTACGCAACTGCGCACACACGCCCATACACGCACACACACACACACACACACAAATGGGCACCTTTGAAAATTGTCTCGTCGGCAGCGTACATAATTTTAATATATAAGATACGTGGAAAAGTGCCCCTTTCGATTTAGTAGTTTCAGTTGTGAGTCCGGTTGGAATGAAATGCCGTATATAATAAAGTCAAGCTTATTTTCAATCACCTATGCTATAAAAATAAACTTTCAAAGAAAGAAAAAGTGAGAAAAAACTTGTTGGGAATCGAACCCAGGTCTTTTGCACAGTAGGCTCACGTCGTTCCCCTACACTGCTCAATTACTTAGAATTTCGACTTCCTACTTAGTCCTCACATACTACTGGTACGTAGCGGGTCCGCGTCCGCGGAATTATATACCTCTAAAGTCGGAAACACACTTAAATGTTTGCATACTTCCACAAAACATACAAACACCCAATTTTGCATACTTGTTCGTCATGGGATGTGAGTAATGGGAAAATTCCGATATCACGAAAAAGGCGACATTTTCCATGTAAATGAAGTGTCGAAATTTTTCGTCGTTTCGAAATGCTGGTTTTTAGAGTAGTTCCGCACACCATAGAAACGTCATATTTTGTCAGGCAGTGAATCTAAGAACATAGTTTATGATAGAAAAAAATCATTAAAATTCGTTTTCGTTTCGCGGCGCAAATCGAAAAAATGTGAAATTTGTAATGGGTGTATCTAGGATGTTGAAATTTCGAGGTGATGTTTATTCTGATGCGTAGTTTGCGAATCCGCCCTTAAACTTGAAAAAAATAGTCATATTCGGTGTCAGAAAATGCTAGGAATGTTATAAGGGGGCGTCTAATTCTACACAACTTGTAGATATGGTGGAATCACGAAATTGCGTTCAAGTGTGTAGAGTACACCGCATGTGAGGGGAAAAATCCGACATATTGGAAAAGTCGTCATCTTCGATTCAAAACGGCGGCTCAAAAATTTGTAACCATGAAAGTTGTAAGTTGTGCTCTTGGTAGGTAAGCCAGGTTTCGCTATGTTATTAAGGACGTAGTTCAGTTTAAGTGAAGAAACAAATCATTGGAGAAGTCGCCATCTTGAATTCAAAATTGCCATATTTTTGAATTGCCTTCATTTGGCTCTTATGTGGTATATTGATTAGGATAGAACAAACAAAATTCAACGTAGTAAGTTAGCTCCGCGGTAAAGTGTTTGCTTTCTGAGTAGCAGGTCTGGGTTCGAATCCCCGCAGACCTTGTTTTATCTTGCATTTTTTCTTATCACGTTGCTTCATTTTACCAAATAGTTTCTGTTGGCATTGCGTGAACAAAATATTTTCTTTATTACAGACATAGACGGAAAAGATATATTTATACGCTAACTGTTGAGATGGTCTCGAAACTAGGCAGTATGTTCGTTTAAAGTTTCGAGACGATACTGAAGTATTTAAAATCAAACATATGTAGCTTTGGAAATGGAGCACCACCAGTGTCTCTATCGGAAGCAATGTTCGGGGGGGGGGAGTATTACCCCGGGGAAACTGCTGATAACATTCTATTTGTTATTGTATTATAAACGTATTATTTTGATCTCGCCAGGGGTTCTCTCAGGAGGCAGTGTCCCCCAAAAAGAGTCTCAAAGAAACATTGGGCATCATTTTCACGATATAGTGTCCATACAAGACAACAATACATTTTGTCTCGCGACAACAGTGTCTGCTTCAAACCGGAAACGATTGCAAAATATCTCTCTCCCCTTTTATGTTCCTCGTTAAGATACATGCGTATACCAAATTTGAAGTAATACCACAAATTTAAAGTATAAAATATTAATTTTAAGGAAATATACACACACACAGGGACGTACGCAGGGGGTGGGTCCTGGGGGTCCGGACCACCACCGAAATTCCAACTTTTGAGTAAATTTAGCCTAATTTTTGTGACAAGTTTAGGAATTTCAATATAAAATACACTGATATTAAGTTTGGCCCTTCCCGAAATAAATTCCTGCGTACGCAACTGCGCACACACGCTCATACACGCACACACACACACACACACAAATGGGCACCTTTGAAAATTGTCTCGTCGGCAGCGTACATAATTTTAATATATAAGATACGTGGAAAAGTGCCCCTTTCGATTTAATAGTTTTAGATGCGGGTCCGGTTGGAATGAAATGCCGTATATAATAAAGTCAAGCTTATTTTCAATCACCTATGCTATAAAAATAAACTTTCAAAGAAAGAAAAAGTGAGAGAAAAACTTGTTGGGGATTGAACCCAGGTCTTTTGCACAGTAGGCTCACGTCGTTCCCCTACACTACTCAATTCCTTAGATTGTGTATCTCTTACTTACTCCTCACATAGTACTGGTACGTAGCGGGCCCGCGTCCGTGGAATTATATACCTCTATAATCGGAAACACACTTAATTGTTTGCATACTTTCACAAAACATACAAACACCAAATTTTGCATACTTGTTCGTCATGGGATGTGAGTAATGGGAAAATTCCGATATCACGAAAAAGGCGACATTTTCCATGTAAATGAAGTGTCGAAATTTTTCGTCGTTTCGAAATGCTGGTTTTAGAGTAGTACCGCACACCATAGAAACGTCATATTTTGTCAGGCAGTGAAGCTAGGAACATAGTTTATGATAGAAAAAAGAGCATTAAAATTCGTTTTCGTTTCGCGGCGCAAATCGAAAAAATGTGAAATTTGTAATGGGTGTATGTAGGACGTTGAAATTTCGAGGTGATGTTTATTCTGATGCGTAGTTTGCGAATCCGCCCTTGAACTTGAAAAAAATAGTCATGTTCGGTGTAAGAAAATGCTAGGAATGTCATAAGGGGGCGTCTAATTCTACACAACTTGTAGATATGGTGGAATAACGAAATTGCGTTCAAGTGTGTAGAGTACAACGTATGTGTGGGGAAAAATCCGACATGTTGGAAAAGTCGTCATCTTCGATTCAAAATGGCGTCTCAAAAATTTGTAACCATGAAAATTGTAAGTTGTGCTCTTGGTAGGTAAGCCAGGTTTCGCTATGTTATTAAGGACGTAGTTCAGTTTAAGTGAAGAAACAAATCATTGGAGAAGTCGCCATCTTGAATGCAAAATTGCCATATTTTTGAATTGCCTTCATTTGGACTCTTATGTGGTATATTGAGGAGAATAGAACAAACAGATTTCAACGTAGTAAGTTAGCTCCGCGGTAAAGTGTCTGCTTTCTGAGTAGCAGGTGTGGGTTCGAATCCCCGCAGACCTTGTTTTATGTTGCGTTTTTTTTCTTATCACGTTGCTTCATTTTACTAAATAGTTTCTGTTGGCATTGCGTGAACAAAATATTTTCGTTATTACAGACATAGACGGAAAGGATATATTTATACGCTAACTGTTGAGATGGTCTCGAAACTAGCAGTATGTTCGTGTAAAGTTTCGAGACGATACTGAAGTATTTAAAATCAAACATATGTAGCTTTGGAAATGGAGCATCACCAGTGTCTCTATCGGAAGCAATGTTCAGGGGGGGAGTATTACCCCGGGGGAACTGCTGATAACATTCTATTTGTTATTGTATTATAAACGTATTATTTTGATCTTGCCAGGGGCGCTCTGAGGAGGCAGTGTCCCCCAAAAAGAGTCTCAAAGAAACATTGGGCATCATTTTCACGATATAGTGTCCATACAAGACAACAATACATTTTGTCTCGCGACAACAGTGTCTGCTTCAAACCGGAAACGATTGCAAAATATCTCTCTCCCCTTTTATGTTCCTCGTTAAGATACATGCGTATACCAAATTTGAAGTGAATACCACAAATTTAAAGTATAAAATATTAATTTTAAGGAAATATACACACACACAGGGACGTACGCAGGGGGTGGGTCCTGGGGGTCCGGACCACCACCGAAATTCCAACTTTTGAGTAAATTTAGCCTAATTTTTGTGACAAGTTTAGGAATTTCAATATAAAATACACTGATATTAAGTTTGGCCCTTCCCGAAATAAATTCCTGCGTACGCAACTGCGCACACACGCTCATACACGCACACACACACAAATGGGCACCTTTGAAAATTGTCTCGTCGGCAGCGTACATAATTTTAATATATAAGATACGTGGAAAAGTGCCCCTTTCGATTTAATAGTTTTAGATGCGGGTCCGGTTGGAATGAAATGCCGTATATAATAAAGTCAAGCTTATTTTCAATCACCTATGCTATAAAAATAAACTTTCAAAGAAAGAAAAAGTGAGAGAAAAACTTGTTGGGGATTGAACCCAGGTCTTTTGCACAGTAGGCTCACGTCGTTCCCCTACACTACTCAATTCCTTAGATTGTGTATCTCTTACTTACTCCTCACATAGTACTGGTACGTAGCGGGCCCGCGTCCGTGGAATTATATACCTCTATAATCGGAAACACACTTAATTGTTTGCATACTTCCACAAAACATACAAACACCAAATTTTGCATACTTGTTCGTCATGGGATGTGAGTAATGGGAAAATTCCGATATCACGAAAAAGGCGACATTTTCCATGTAAATGAAGTGTCGAAATTTTTCGTCGTTTCGAAATGCTGGTTTTAGAGTAGTACCGCACACCATAGAAACGTCATATTTTGTCAGGCAGTGAAGCTAGGAACATAGTTTATGATAGAAAAAAGAGCATTAAAATTCGTTTTCGTTTCGCGGCGCAAATCGAAAAAATGTGAAATTTGTAATGGGTGTATGTAGGACGTTGAAATTTCGAGGTGATGTTTATTCTGATGCGTAGTTTGCGAATCCGCCCTTGAACTTGAAAAAAATAGTCATGTTCGGTGTAAGAAAATGCTAGGAATGTTATAAGGGGGCGTCTAATTCTACACAACTTGTAGATATGGTGGAATAACGAAATTGCGTTCAAGTGTGTAGAGTACAACGTATGTGTGGGGAAAAATCCGACATGTTGGAAAAGTCGTCATCTTCGATTCAAAATGGCGTCTCAAAAATTTGTAACCATGAAAATTGTAAGTTGTGCTCTTGGTAGGTAAGCCAGGTTTCGCTATGTTATTAAGGACGTAGTTCAGTTTAAGTGAAGAAACAAATCATTGGAGAAGTCGCCATCTTGAATGCAAAATTGCCATATTTTTGAATTGCCTTCATTTGGACTCTTATGTGGTATATTGAGGAGAATAGAACAAACAGATTTCAACGTAGTAAGTTAGCTCCGCGGTAAAGTGTCTGCTTTCTGAGTAGCAGGTGTGGGTTCGAATCCCCGCAGACCTTGTTTTATGTTGCGTTTTTTTTCTTATCACGTTGCTTCATTTTACTAAATAGTTTCTGTTGGCATTGCGTGAACAAAATATTTTCGTTATTACAGACATAGACGGAAAGGATATATTTATACGCTAACTGTTGAGATGGTCTCGAAACTAGCAGTATGTTCGTGTAAAGTTTCGAGACGATACTGAAGTATTTAAAATCAAACATATGTAGCTTTGGAAATGGAGCATCACCAGTGTCTCTATCGGAAGCAATGTTCAGGGGGGGAGTATTACCCCGGGGGAACTGCTGATAACATTCTATTTGTTATTGTATTATAAACGTATTATTTTGATCTTGCCAGGGGCGCTCTGAGGAGGCAGTGTCCCCCAAAAAGAGTCTCAAAGAAACATTGGGCATCATTTTCACGATATAGTGTCCATACAAGACAACAATACATTTTGTCTCGCGACAACAGTGTCTGCTTCAAACCGGAAACGATTGCAAAATATCTCTCTCCCCTTTTATGTTCCTCGTTAAGATACATGCGTATACCAAATTTGAAGTGAATACCACAAATTTAAAGTATAAAATATTAATTTTAAGGAAATATACACACACACAGGGACGTACGCAGGGGGTGGGTCCTGGGGGTCCGGACCACCACCGAAATTCCAACTTTTGAGTAAATTTAGCCTAATTTTTGTGACAAGTTTAGGAATTTCAATATAAAATACACTGATATTAAGTTTGGCCCTTCCCGAAATAAATTCCTGCGTACGCAACTGCGCACACACGCTCATACACGCACACACACACACACACAAATGGGCACCTTTGAAAATTGTCTCGTCGGCAGCGTACATAATTTTAATATATAAGATACGTGGAAAAGTGCCCCTTTCGATTTAATAGTTTTAGATGCGGGTCCGGTTGGAATGAAATGCCGTATATAATAAAGTCAAGCTTATTTTCAATCACCTATGCTATAAAAATAAACTTTCAAAGAAAGAAAAAGTGAGAGAAAAACTTGTTGGGGATTGAACCCAGGTCTTTTGCACAGTAGGCTCACGTCGTTCCCCTACACTACTCAATTCCTTAGATTGTGTATCTCTTACTTACTCCTCACATAGTACTGGTACGTAGCGGGCCCGCGTCCGTGGAATTATATACCTCTATAATCGGAAACACACTTAATTGTTTGCATACTTCCACAAAACATACAAACACCAAATTTTGCATACTTGTTCGTCATGGGATGTGAGTAATGGGAAAATTCCGATATCACGAAAAAGGCGACATTTTCCATGTAAATGAAGTGTCGAAATTTTTCGTCGTTTCGAAATGCTGGTTTTAGAGTAGTAGCGCACACCATAGAAACGTCATATTTTGTCAGGCAGTGAAGCTAGGAACATAGTTTATGATAGGAAAAAGAGCATTAAAATTCGTTTTCGTTTCGCGGCGCAAATCGAAAAAATGTGAAATTTGTAATGGGTGTATGTAGGACGTTGAAATTTCGAGGTGATGTTTATTCTGATGCGTAGTTTGCGAATCCGCCCTTGAACTTGAAAAAAATAGTCATGTTCGGTGTAAGAAAGTGCTAGGAATGTCATAAGGGGGCGTCTAATTCTACACAACTTGTAGATATGGTGGAATAACGAAATTGCGTTCAAGTGTGTAGAGTACAACGTATGTGTGGGGAAAAATCCGACATGTTGGAAAAGTCGTCATCTTCGATTCAAAATGGCGGCTCTAAAATTTGTAACCATGAAAATTGTAAGTTGTGCTCTTGGTAGGTAAGCCAGGTTTCGCTATGTTATTAAGGACGTAGTTCAGTTTAAGTGAAGAAACAAATCATTGGAGAAGTCGCCATCTTGAATGCAAAATTGCCATATTTTTGAATTGCCTTCATTTGGACTCTTATGTGGTATATTGAGGAGAATAGAACAAACAGATTTCAACGTAGTAAGTTAGCTCCGCGGTAAAGTGTCTGCTTTCTGAGTAGCAGGTGTGGGTTCGAATCCCCGCAGACCTTGTTTTATGTTGCGTTTTTTTTCTTATCACGTTGCTTCATTTTACTAAATAGTTTCTGTTGGCATTGCGTGAACAAAATATTTTCGTTATTACAGACATAGACGGAAAGGATATATTTATACGCTAACTGTTGAGATGGTCTCGAAACTAGCAGTATGTTCGTGTAAAGTTTCGAGACGATACTGAAGTATTTAAAATCAAACATATGTAGCTTTGGAAATGGAGCATCACCAGTGTCTCTATCGGAAGCAATGTTCAGGGGGGGAGTATTACCCCGGGGGAACTGCTGATAACATTCTATTTGTTATTGTATTATAAACGTATTATTTTGATCTTGCCAGGGGCGCTCTGAGGAGGCAGTGTCCCCCAAAAAGAGTCTCAAAGAAACATTGGGCATCATTTTCACGATATAGTGTCCATACAAGACAACAATACATTTTGTCTCGCGACAACAGTGTCTGCTTCAAACCGGAAACGATTGCAAAATATCTCTCTCCCCTTTTATGTTCCTCGTTAAGATACATGCGTATACCAAATTTGAAGTGAAAACCACAAATTTAAAGTATAAAATATTAATTATAGGGAAATATACACACACACAGGGACGTACGCAGGGGGTGGGTCCTGGGGGTCCGGACCACCACCGAAATTCCAACTTTTGAGTAAATTTAGCCTAATTTTTGTGACAAGTTTAGGAATTTCAATATAAAATACACTGATATTAAGTTTGGCCCTTCCCGAAATAAATTCCTGCGTACGCAACTGCGCACACACACAGGTCAGCGTGCACCGACTTGCGGGCCAAGTGCCTGTACACACAGCTCGCACACAACTCCGAAATGACTTGCGGGGACCATCTGAAAAGCAAACGTTTTTACTAAACTGGAGGGTTAACAGTAGAGTCAAATCATTAGATAGTGCATTTATGAGTTAAGCTACGTCATTCTTGAAGTGTGAAGTACCTATAATGATAAGAAATCACTTAACACACGAAAAGTCCCCGAAAGTAGGTGGCCCGTAAGTCAAATAGCAGATACTGTATGTATTTACCGACTTACGGGCCGACCTCATAAGTGATTGTTTTTACATATTTAAAGTGTGTGTTTAAATAAGCTCCTCCCACATTTGTGACGTAGTAACTCTTCTGCCCTTCCATTGCTTGTTTTGCTTTCTGAAAGGTTCTGAGAGGACTTTTCCCATATTAGATTCGGCGGTGCGGTTAATCTATGTCCTGCCGAGTGGAATTCTATTCTTCTTTATAGTTTTCCTATCTTTTCTGTGGAAATTGACAATAGATCGGTATACATATCATGGTCATAAATATAATTTTAGTGAATATGAAGAATTTATTAATGTATTATGGCTAAAGATAGCGCCTTGAAAAAATAACCTTCCATTGTCTTCAGACCTTATATGTTGTACTTCCTACACACTTCTTTTTCTTAAATTATACGTTACCTGATTGATTGCTTGAATTAGAGTTTAGCGTTCCTTTCAACACCGAGGTTATATAAGACCTGGAACTAAAGCTTAATATGAAATCTAAACCACATGAGATCCCACCGTTCTGTAGTAAATATAGAACTTGAGCATAGCTTTATGGTTATAAACATAAGTAACTTTCAATTTTGCAAATTTCGATTGTTAATGTTCTAAAATCTTGCTCCTTATTAGATTGGTTTATTTTTGTCTATACTCTTTTTCAGCAGCGAGTCTATTTAGAATCTATTTAGAATAGGACCTACAGTTTAAAGTAGAATTTGAACTACTGGATTGCGTATGACTCTCTCTCACTGAAAATCAAACTACCCTTTAAGCAGACAATGACACGCACTTTAGCTACACAAGGAGCACCGCTTATTTCGGAACAGTTCTCCCGAAGAGGGCTGAATTACAAGTGCATGGGAATGAAAGCAGTTACGTAAAAAAAAAAATAAAAAAAAAAAAAAAAAAAAAAAAAAAGGATCGTCGGAAATATGGTCCGAGGGAGGGAAAGAATTTCTTAGCTCCGGAGGAATGTTTTCCTTCGGGCCACTCCCTGAAATCTCACTGGGGAGGAAGGTTTGTAAAATACTTTTATTCATTTCAGAAAATTACATTTCTAATTTTATACTTCACAGTTACGCTCCTCAGCAGGGCCGTACTGCAACCCAGGGGCCCACCGGGAAAGTACTTTCTAGGGGACCCACTTACATGTACGTACTGCTCCTTCCCCCGACAATAAAAGAAGTCCGGGAATGTCACTCGGATCTACTGTCGGCGAGAACTATCTTGGCAGTGACGTCAACGCTCTCAGTTGCAAGGCTACCAACTTACGCTATTCACAAATAGTGCTTAGATGGTACACTGAACGCTTCGCACGTCACGTCGTAACTACAGTTTAAAATAATGCTGGTAGCGAAGTAGAGAGAATTTAGATAACAATGTATTTTAATAATACTAGCATATATATGTGCATTGTTACGACAAAGTAAGAAAAAATAAGATTAGACCCTATATTTACGTCGTCAAACGACAATATATTTCCTTTCAAAAAGCAGTTTTCTATTTCCAATATAATTTTTTTTAAACCTAAATCTCAACATGCGCAGTATTTGTTGTAATGCCCACTCACAACCTTTGAAGTCAATGCTTTTCTTAAGTTCGCACAATAATTTATTTAACCCTTATCCGGGCAAGACATTTTAGTAACGTAAACGGGCAACCGGGGCCTGTGAGGCCCAGTATATATTTTAAGTGCAGAATACACAAAATCAATGCCTATTGTCACTTACTGTTCAGACTAGTCTAGAATGTACCGGTATATATTTTTGTCAAGTAGCGAAACTTCGTGTCACGCTTTTGTAAGCCGACCAAGCAGAATAGCAAATTCGGTCCAGACATTTTTGTAACGTAAACGGGCAACCGGGACCTGTCAGGCCCAGTATATATTTTAAGTGCAGAACACTCAAAATTCAATGTCTGTTGCCGCATACTGTTCCGACTAAAGGTTACAATAGTCACGTGTTCAATATATAATTATGTGACAATTTGATCTAATATTTGACAGGAATTTCACTAAAGTTATACGGGGCCTCCTAGGCCCCGGTTGCCCGGTTACGTCAGGAAAAAGATTTTCAAATTAAAAAAAAAAAAAAAGCTTTACGAACTCGATATGTTCATGATTTTAACTTCGACGAAAGAAAGAAGAATTCAGTATTTTATGTCTTCGAAATATGTATGGTTATTGAGAAATTTTAGAAAAATGAAGCTACTGTGCCTGGGAGGCCCCGGTTGCCCGGATAAGGTTTAAGGTGGCGACAATGCCTTCAGCATAGAGATTGTGAATTGTTCTACGAACTACTACTTCATCGAAAGAATCTAAATTTTTGTCTTTTCTGTGTATTTGGCCTTGCTTTACAGGGTGTTACGACATATTGTCCAGACTTTACTCCTTCTCTTTCACAATTCACCACACGGATCTCTCACTGACACATGTTGCTCGGGAGGTTTCATGAACGCTGTCGGATTTATTATTGTTTGCTGCAAGAAAAGTTGTAAACATTAAAAACAATGTCTCCTGTATCACAATGCAACGGCTTGGCTTTCTTTAGAGTACCATCACCCATTCTTATACACAAAATTTCGAGAACGAGAATAAAACAAAGGATTGACAACTTTCACCAGTCAGCACAGACTGTACAGCCCTACACAAAGAAAACACGCGCTTTTCAGTTCATTTCATTTCGCTTTTGTTTTTTTTAATTTGTTTGTGTGTTTTTCCTAGAAGTGCTGTTCTTATGTCCTATTGGTAAATGTTATACTTTTCGAAGCTACATTCACTAACCCCCACGTTCTGTTTCCGCGACCAGGGAACACGTTCACATATCATCCTCTAACTCAAGAACCGAGATATGTAAAGACATGGGAGTTTCTTTAAAATAAACTTTGGACTTCCCTTCCCATTTCGTCCACAGCATGTTTGTGTCTATCTTCAATAGAACGAAAGTTTCTAGCATGTTGAAATCTGAGTGTTGTTGGAACAGAATAAACATAAATGGCTATCATTTAAAATTATTTTCCACATACTTATAATATAAAATAACCATATTCTTCATGAAAGTTATATAAATATAATAACAAAAAATATAGCATTTATGTCTCCTCGAACTCCAGTTATCGTTATACAAAGATGAGAAGTATATTTATCAAAAAATGAATCTCCCATTTCGGTTCATTTCCTTTCGCTTTCCTGTTGTAGAGAAGGGAGCGTGCTTTTAAGTTGGTATTTGTGTTCGCGCATTTTCTCTTTCCTGTGATTGGACGTTGAATTGAACGAAGCGTCTGCTATAACCAGTGGGATAGCATTTGAGCAAGAGCGAAGTCTACGTCACTGCCAAGTTAATTCTCGGGCACTGTAGTACACTGAAAAGTCTCAAAATGCAGATTAAACAATTTCTCCCCTGACACTGACGTAATGCCCAATCCTCCATTCTTCTCTTGCAACTGTACAATCATCTGCACAGGCTCGATTACTTCATATTTCCCCCTAAAATAATAATGCCGCACTTGTGCCATAAACCTTTTATAGGCGCCCGTGGTGCATATACAAATACATATATGAAACATCAGACGTAATTTATACTTTATACAAATGCGATACTTCTCCATTATCCTGTACTAACAGCAGAATCGTAGCTAGGGGGTGGGCGAGCGAAGCCGTAACCCCGGGCCCTGATAGCAAGAGGGTGCCGAACGAACAAGAAGAAAGAAAAATGGTTGGAAATGAAAAAGTATTGACGCCCTATTAACTCAATATTGTGGGATTGCAAAGGATAGATGCTTTTTTTTTTAATCTTCGCTTTTCTCGTAACGCAAACGTTTCAAGAAGTCGCAACATGAAGGTAAACAAGGGGGGGGGATAACAACATTTTCGAACTTGAAGCTACTGTAGAATAGGGACTTATGGAGTCAGAACTTAACCCAACGCATTCCGTTTTTTTTTTCAAAGACTGGTCACTACCAGTGATCTTTTTTTATTCCATTGGCATGAAATGCTTCCAATTTGAAGGAATCTATTGTGATGATTTCAACATCAACTGCTTGTATCGCCAACTACATACTTACAATCATATACACATATTATATATATATATATATATATATATATATATATATATGTGTTAACATATGTGTGTCTATGTTAGTATTTTCAACATGTTAAGTAATAATAAGTAGCCTTAAATTCAGAACTTTCAAGCAATTGCTATAATTTCAAACATATGTAGTAACCAAACTACGTTTGGATTTTAAAAAGATACATTATACATATTCTTCATCTCCATGATCAATATTGAGAAATTCGCAAAGAAGGCCCCTTCTGAATTTCTGTTACGTTTCACAAAATATTTTTTACCGTAAAAGAATCGAAATTTAAAATGCTATTTGTGTCGTTACATACAGATTAAAATTTGAAAAGTTTACAATTATTACTGGAAATTAATGCTGTCCCCCATTTCGAAATTTTAAAAGCACATAGTTCCTAATGCATTGAAATTTCATTTATTATCGATAGTATGAAACGTTGTAAATAGTTGTAAATTTCTATAGCTGTGCTCCAGTTGGATTTGCATACAACAGAAGGTAGTTTTTTTCGAGTTTCACGAAACTAATATAAGTTTCTGTAAAAAAGAAACTCTTATTTCTAAAAGAATACTAATGATCGCTTTTGGCTGTTGTGATGGTCTATCCAAGCAGCTTGATAAAAATTTATCGTAGCATAACGACAGAAGCTGCTTCTCTCATATATATATATATATATATATATATATATATATATATATATATATATATATATATATATATATATATATATATATATATATATATATAAAGCTTGGTGAGGTGAGTGTGGGGGAGGAGAGCGCCGAATTCTACTTCGTCTCGGGCGAAGAAATTTCTAGCTACGGCTCTGATTGTCAGCGATTCAAGTTATGTCATTATTTGAGATTTCAATTTAGCTTAATACTTCAATATTACCAAAAGTATCAAGCAGAGTGAGAAATCAGGAATCTTTCAAGTTTTGAATTACGAAAAATGTGAAAGCTGTTTCCGCAACATCATGGGCTGGCAACGCTGGTCTCGGATTAGCTGACTGTATTGCCGGTACTCGACGTGTGCCTTTTTGTTCATATACCGCTAATTACAGTACGAAGCGGAAGGCCCACTAAAAAATTCACCGTCCAGGGCCCACAAGAAAATTTTCCGGTTTCCCTCTTCGTAGGCCATGCTCCTTAGACTACAGAAAACGGATTAATCCATGAAAATGAATGGCTATTAAGTAATTGTTAAAATCAGAATGTGGGAGGAAAGGGGAGAACCCCGAGAAAACCACGGACACAATGTTGTCCAGCACAAACATGCGTGGCTGGGGATCAAACAGGGCCCCTCGCACTAGATGTGAGCGTTCTGCCTCTAAGCCAACGTGCCCTCTCTTTATTATATTAGAGAATGTATACATTTGCTAGGTCTAATTGCCGAAGGAATTGCTTTGACAGCCCTAAGAATTTTGAAACTGGTTCAGAAGTAGAGAGTTGGTTCAGAAGTAGAGTGAAACCTCTCTAAAGCGGACAGCCGAGGGGAATCAAAAATTGTCCACTATAGAGAGGTGTCCGCCTTAAAGAGGTTTCAATATTTTCATACGTCAATTAGTAAACAAGGTAATATGCAATTAGAAAAAAATATTTTTGCATGAATCATGTATTTACGAATATTACAGAAATGTTACTGTACCTGCATTATTCTCCATCATCCAATACTCAATGTTCGAGGCACAACATGGTAATAAGATGTCATAGTTCTCTGCACTTTACACTTATCACTACTTCCTACGTTTTCAATATGTCGCTTTAATTTGTGGGTTAATTGCAGTCCAGAAGTGTTCCTTTTGAGACAATATGCATACCTCCAGGCAAAAAGCACTAAATTTTTATTCTGGTTGGTTAGAGATTCCAGCGGGACATTAGCATAACGTCTCATCCCAAATATCGGGCAACTGTGAATCACTTTTCTGTCTAAAACAGCTTGAGTAGGAGAGGATGCAACCAAAGGACATAAGAGTGTTGTTAAACAGAGACGCTTGGTCTGGGTTGCTGAACAGACAGTTGAAGGAGCAAAATGTTGTTTCAATGTTTCCTTGGTGACACATGTATGAATTACTAAAAATATATTTTTAGTACACTTTTCAACTTGCTTCTAGAGAAAGTGTCCGTAATACGGAGGTAAATAATACCTATAAAATACAGAAAAGACTGTCCGTGTCCGTACTAGAGAGTGTCCGCTTTGGAGAGGTTTGCCAATATGTTTTTTCCTACTACAATGTTTGAGGATTACAAAATATGTCCGTTACGGGAGATGTCCGCTTTATAGAGGTATCTGTTAATAGAGGTTTCACTGTATAAACTACTATTTCCATTCATTGACAGCTTTTAGCAATCCTTGATGAGGTTACACACTATGCAGTTGTCCCATTCTGTTCTCGCAAAAATTGTTTTATTAGCAATTAGAAAATTTTCTTTTGAAGTAATTCAATTCTGTCAGTAAAACTTCATTCTTTTTTTGACCTGAATACTTACAACCTGTATCCCAATTACCTTATAAGGTTTACCATATCCACCTAGATCCTACTCCGGTATCTAGTAAATATAACCCTTATCCGACATAACGTAAACTACTACATATGAAATTAATGATTTTAGTTGAAGTCCGACGGTTATGCTCTTTATGCTAAGTGAAAAATGTGAAATTATTATTTTGTAATCTCCCACCGGGAATCGAACCTGGGACCACATACACGTAAATATTAAGTTCTTCCTTCTTGGTAAGATCATAAATTGTATCATCCGTACAATAGTTCACTTTAGAAAAACGAGATGGTAGATGAAAAAATAAACAAAGTGCACCATTCTCCTTTAATCGCATGTAATTATCACGTACTCGTATATATTCAATGAAAAACTGACCAAAATGTAAGTTATAACAATCAAACTTTTATTTTCCATTAGAAGTACGATGGTATTTATATAACAGTTTGAGGATAATGTTTGTTCCATACAATTATTCCAACAAAGTTAACCTAAACTCTTTCATCATTGGTTTATTCAGAGTAAATATATATGTGCTCATTTATGGAAAATTTATGAAAGCACTTACTCTAATACTATTTTCGCAGAGCAAACTTTCGTGTGAGAATTACCATGTATAATAACATTGTATACCATGAGAAAATTATCACAAATGAAAATATTGTAACAATATAGTTATTAAATTAGATAAGAAAATGAAAGTAGTCTCCCTTATAAATTTGGTTTACTCACTACTAACAATTGGATATTAACATTTTTTTCGAAAAAAAAAAAGTAATTGTCTAATGCAAGAATGAGCCATACAGGCATGTCGTCACATAAAATTTACAAATAGACCAATTTTGTAATACAATTAGTCGCAAGTCAATTTCAATGTATGTATACTGAAACTCAAATTTACTTTTCCAATAAATAAAAAATGTACCACATTTTAAACTCTGCATACGAGAGGAAGTTTAATTTTATTATATTTGTTTCAGTTACTATCAATTCACTGTTAGGTAGGCCCGTAGCCAGAACAATAATACAGGGGGACTCATTCGTGGCTAAGCGGTTAGCGTACGCGCCTTTAGCGTGGCAGACCTGAGTTCGATTCCCGGTGATAGCTCATGTAGTTCGGATTCTACGTTAATCATTAGGTTCATGTCTCATATAGTCCCATTGCTGAACGGGACCTTAAACTCAAAATCAACTCAACTCAATAAGACAAAGGAAGGAGATAATTGGGTTATAATATAATATAGCCTTTGTCTCATGGATGTTGAAAAATAGTTGGTCTATGAAATAAACCTGCACAATTCTTATTATTCTTATTCTTAGAAGTTCGAGGGATCTTTTGCTGAATAAGCATTACCAGAAAGGTTGAATGTTACATGAAAATTGATTTTGTACAATTTTGGTTATCGAAACGTACGATTCCTGAAGCTCGTGAGTCTGAGACTGATGCTTATAAGAGTTCCAGCTCCATGTTTGAGCGCGAGGTCAAGCGAACATAAGCCCCATTGTAGTTGACAAGTCAGAGCCCGATTAATGTAGCTAGCTTAAACGCCGTTGAAAGTAGAAAGAAAGCACGAGCCCTATTAACCGTTGCTAGCGCGAACAACTATGATGCAAACTAACGCATCCACATGTCTTTCTAGTTTCATTATCGGTCTCTCTCTCTCTCCCTCTCTCTCTTTTTTTTTTTTTTTGTATAACTTCTATGTTATTTGTGACCGACTTTCAGCAAACAAGAACCAGTATGTTGCAAGGATTTAGTGTGACATCTTCCCTTAATGAACTGTCGGGGGTAGAGCCACTCCTCTGGTGCATAAGGTCCTTGCTTCGATCCCAACTCGCGCCAAGTAAACTTAGTAGTGGATAAACACCGTGTGCATGAGTTTTCTCGGAGTTCTCCCGTTTCCTCTCACTTTCTTCCTTCCACCATTTCATTCATTTCTCACCATCATCGTCTCCTTTAGCCTAACCGGGATAAACGAGTGACGTAAAACTTAAAGATTTCATTTCATTTAACGAATTGTTAACTCTTTATATCAACTGATGTGTAAAACTTAAGGATGAAAGTAAGTGTCGCATGCTCCGTCAATTTCAAGTGGCGTATGTCTGTGAAACTTGAACCATGCATAGGAAGTATACATCAATAACTTTATTTAATCAAATTAAAATTTTAAAAATTGAGGGTTTTAATCTAAATTAAAAAAGAAAACATATTAGAGATTTCTACTGAATTACTCGTCTCATGACTCCAACATGTGTCTTCCCTCCCCCCCCCCCCTTCCAAGAAAAGGTGTTTTCGATGTGTGACCATCTGTTTGTTTATTTGTTCGAGGCAGAAGCTTATAGACCACACTATTTAATGCACCGAAACCAAACTTCGAACTTCTGGATAATTCTTCAGTCCCTGGGTTTGTATTTTTTTTAATACACCCTAAGATTAGGAAGATTTACTGGTGACAATATTATTCGTATTACTGAAGTGAATGTTTTCTTAAAGAGCATTAATATTGCGAGATTTTATGAATAGGTTTTACATATAGGAATTAGTTTGTATTTTAGTTGGTTGTATAGAAATTTAGCGTTCTTTGCAAAATGAAGAGTACCTGAGGCGTGAACCAACAATCTAATGCGGGATTTAAATTATATGATGTCCACGAAGAACGCGACCTGAGTTCCTCTATATAAAATGGTAACGCTTAAGTGCAACAGAAATCGTGCTACAATTGAGTTATATTCCTTAATTGAGTTTTATACTTTCATTTTAAAATTTAGTAAATCACTGGAACTTTCTTTAAATTCACTACCTATGCAAACGACAGGCAAAAGTTAAAATTTCGAAATGAATTCGTTCAGTTTTACCTCCCACTTTTATGTCATGTGGGGGTGTGGTAGTGATGAGAACGAATAAATTGGTGGAATAAATGAAGTGGTTCGAAACAGGAAAAACCCTGAGAAAACACACACACATAGTGTTTGTCCATCATGGCGCGAGGTTGGATCGAACGAGAGTCCCGACGCACCAGAGGTGAACGCTCTATTACTGCACCACCGTAGTACCTTAACATTTTGAGTCATTGCTTTAAGAAGTGTTGCAATAGGATGACTTGATTCTAATATTTCGCTTAGTTAGTTTAAGAATTGTCCTTCTACGAGTCCAAAAAAGAGAAATGATCAACAAAAGTAGAGAGCACGAGACTCAATGAGAATACTGAGATCGAGAGTGTACAAATTATATTAAGGATAGCGAGCATGAGTTCAAAGAGTCCGGCAAATTTTTCCATTTCTCATTCCAAAAGTATTATTATTATTAATAGTAATAAAATTTAATTTCCGGAAATTGTCATATTATGGAATTTCGCATACTTCCTTAGTTACATGATTGCAATTTTTATCTTAAAAGAAATTAATGATTTTCATGATTTGGTGAGAGTTCCTTTGGACACAAAAAAAAAGTGATTTAACTACTTGACACGAGGAGAGGAAAAAGCTGAAGGTTCTTTGTTATAAATTAAAAATATCTCTAGAGCTCCCCCCTCCCACGTGGCTAAACTTTTAGTGTACAAGCCTTTGGAGTGGGAGACCGGGTTTGATTGCCGACGAGATTCCATGTTTTCAGATCTCACGTTATGCTGTATAGTCTAGGAGCCATACTACTGACGACTGTTGCACGGAGGTGTATAGAGAATTTCTCTTCAAAACTTGTTCCTTATATGCCTAAGGATAGTTTTTAGCTTGGGTACGCATTTCTGGTATGGGGAAGTTTCTCCCAAAATGCCCGCCGATATGGCGGCCAACTAATGTTTAATGTTGGTGAAAAATAAGCCATATTTCCGAAACTATTGCTTTTAGCTCAAAATTCCAAAAGACTAAAATTAATCAGTACATATTTTTGGATAATGTGCAGTTTTAAAAGAAAAAATAGTTTTAAAGATTATGAAAAGCTTTATTAATGAAAACACTGCATTCTTTGGAACATTACTAAGATAAAATATACATTTTGATAACTTACACAATCTTAAGCATAGGAATGATTATAATTAGGCCTATTAAAAACTAGAATCAGTAAATGGTTATTAATGAGGTCTAATCTCTATATATAATATAACGGAGACTAATTCCAATCATTGTGGCAATTTGAAAGTTCACAAGCACAGAATCTGGAACACGCTATTACATTCTTCTGACAAGTAGAAATGTGAGGGAAGTCAGAAGGAAGGTGTTGTGTGGTAATTTGAGAAATACATACTATTTCAAATTCCGCATATCCGTATTCAATAAGATTATGTATATCGCGTAGATCTGTTAACAGACTGTACCATCAGTTAGCTCGTAAATATGCCCTCTGTATATGTAACGCTGTATTAGATGATAATGGTGGAAACTTTGTGAAGTAGGTATACAGTTTACAATCGATGGTATTTTATGACTGTTAAGTCATCCATTTTCCTAAAGTCTTTAGACAACATCCTTGTCAAAAACTTTTAGTAGCATTTTCAGTTATTGAGCTTGGTAGTTCATCTTTTCCGAAGTCTTTAATCAAGTATGAGTAGTCTTCTGCCAGCTTTAAAGCTGTTTGTTTTGTAGCAAAATTTGCTGGTAGTATCACATCCACTCAGAGAACGCATCAGGGCTGTATCCACGGGTAGGGGGGCAGGCCCGCCCCCTAAACTTTTGCTTGACCCCTAAACTTTTCATAGTAGGCTTACAAATGAACTATAATATAGTGATGAACTATAATATGGTTGGGTCGCCCCCCCTAACTTCTACCAGCCTCCCCCTACATTTTTGGGCTGGCTACCGGCCTGGAACGAATCGCAAGAAGTACTTCAATAACTTGTATTGAAACAGTTTGACATAAATCGTATACTGGGATATACCTTGTAGATTGTCCTCTCCCAGAAAAGGTCCGAAATGCATTTACCCCATTCGGTTGAAACTCTTTATGAAAGTAATAAACAGCACAAACAAACACATCTGTGTCTAATATTGCTATTAACACACTCTCAACCAATGCTGTAGTCCTAAAATTTTCATAGGATATACGCTGTTTTGTGATCATCTATGATTGTCGTAAAGGACATAGAAGTCATTTTTAATAAACAATGTACAACCCATGAATTAATTAATTGAATTTAAATAAAAAGGATATTTACTATTATATAATCTAAAAGCATTTCATACTGTTTACTTGATGGCATTCTTTACTTAAATCACACCATTAATGACATAAAAGCATGTAGGTATGGAGAAGGAAACAACTCACTTAAAGAAGGAACAGAAAAATTGAGCCCGATGTGCCAGAAGTAAGAAAATTTTCCCCAAATTTAACTCTATAAAATCATTGTCATTTTTTCTTCAAATAATAGGTTCTGTATTGCTCAAAGTTACGTATTAACATTAGCATGATATTGAAAATATTCATACCTTAGTTTTAACATATCAAACAAGTTTGGTTCCCTTTAGCAGAGAACAAGGTTTTAAGCAGTTGAAATATCAGAACCATCGACCTTCAAAACGCTAGGATATCGACTCAGAAAAAAAAAAAAAAAAACACTTTGCATCGATCTGTCCCCATAGCCTAAAACTTACAATTTTGTGCTTTGGTCTGGTAATATAGTCACTTTATCATTGGAATAATGGCCTGATTAAGTAAATAAAATTAATTGAAACAAAAGTAGAAAGTATTATATGCTTTGAAGCAGAAGGTAAACTCTAATGACTAAGATTAAGCAGAGGGTATACGGCGTGTACCGTCGTGTACCATCGACTACAGCCCTGCTCTCAACGATACCTGCAATATGATTTATGTGTATCGGCTTCTAGAAGGGTACTACACTGAAATGTTCTTCTATCGCATTGTTTTCTTCTAATTTGTGAACTCTCCATCCATACCACTAAAATAAACTGTCTGTCCTTTTATTGAATAAAATATTCTACAGAACTGTTGAAATTGTGTTTTGGTTTGAATTGAAGCGCAAAATGCATTCATGTCTTCAGGCAAAGGTATAACACTGCTTGAAATTGTTATGTTAATTGGGTCCTTTTTAATTCGTCTCAATCATTTTGCAGCCTTTATACTATCATTTTTGTAAATACAAAATACAATATCATCCCTTTTGGATGATTTTAGAGGTAAATTATCCTCTTTAGCATACTCTTAGAGAAATTGCCAAAGCTTTTCATGGAATTTTCAGCAGTAGCAGCTATGCAGCGAGCATGAACCATAAAATAAAATACTATGCAGGATGTGTTTGGATGACATTGGAATGTGGTTTTTATTTTTATTTCAAGCTCTTTTACTAAGTTTAATTCTGATTTGTTTAATTTTATCAGATTGCCATTTTTGGCCATGAAGAATGACGCTTGTGTTAGCTCAAATGTTAAAAGTTTATTAATTGAGAGCCACGATATCTTGAAATATTTTTTTTCTCAGCATTAGATGTTTTCACTTTCATATCAATAATTTTTGACTTTTCTTTACTTTGGCTGGTCGGCCATATTAAAAGAAACCTCCTCATACCAGAAATGCGTACCCAAGCTAAAAACTATTCTTAGGCAGATAGGAAACAAGTTTTGAAGAGAAGTTCTCTATACACTTCCGTGCAACAGTCGTCAGTAGTATGGCTCCTGCACTAGTAGGTAAACGTCTCATACAGATTTATTGCTTCAAGGGACGTTAAACTCAACATCAAATCAAATGAAAATCAAAATGTCTATCGATTTTCATGAAACTTGAAGAATACTCTTTTTACGGGTATAATAAAATGATTAGTAGATTTCAGTTGTGAGAAAAAATCAAGAGAGCATCAAATGCATCTTGGAACACTAACTGTTTTCATGAAGTTAAATGAAATTCCATATTCAGTCCTACCTCAACACGGAAAACCCACGTTCTTTCCCAGTTCGAGTTCATGTCGTTCGAATTCCAAGTTGAACTCTAGTTCCACATCTCATATAATCTCGATGCTCAAAATAGATTTAAACTCAATCCAAACCGAAAATCGAAGTCAACTTCGTATTCACTGATTCCTGAAAATGTTAAACTTTGCCTACTTTGTTCCTGTAGTGTCCCCAGGAAACGGTATATTGAATCAGCACTAAAAACGTGATCCAAAATCCTATACTCGTTGATAAGTTGCCATGATTATTTGGTTTCTACTTTTATTCAAAACGAAGACAAGTATTTTACAACAGTTCATAATGGAAGCATTTGTCGGAAATGAAAATGAAAGACTTAAGTTTTACATCCTACGTTTATGCAGATTAGGCTAAAGGAGACAGTGATAATAAAAAAATGAATAAAAATGGTGAAATGAAGAAAGTGGGAGTTAACAGGTGAACCCTGAGAACCCCCCCCCCATACTCACTGTGTTTGTTCACCACAAAGTTCACTTGGCACGAGCTGGGATCGAGCCACCAACCCCATGTACCACAGATGAAAGCTCTACCACCGAGCCATCACGGCTCTTACGTGTCGAAATTGAAAAAATGAAATGAAATCTTTAAGTTTTACGTCCCACGGTTATGCCGGTTAGACTAAAGGAGACGCTGATTATGAGAAATGGGTGAAATGGTGGAATGAAGAAAGTGGGAGGAAACGGGAGAACCCCGAGAAAACCCACGAGCACGGTGATTGTCCACCACAAAGTCCACACGCCGTGAGCTGGGGTGTCGGAATTGAGAAAACATTTTAATATTGATGTTATCTTCCACTACCGGATTCCTGAAGAATTTGTGTAATTATTTAGATGCCCTGAACACTTCTACGAAACTCTAATGGAGTTTTGTTATGCTTGGTGAGTCCATATACCTTAATAAAGTTGTTTGGACTAAGCACTTTCTGGAATATTTTGCGTTGTAAAAATCAAACAAATAACAATTAGCTTTCCAACTATATTATCTCCATACTAATAGTCTTCCCATTTATTATTAATTTTGTTTATTTTAAAACATTTGTTTGATGAAAAGAAACAATTATGGTTTAAACAACAACAAAAAAAAAAAAAAAAAAGAAAAAAAGAAAGAAAGAAAGAAAGAAAGAAAGAAAGAAAGAGACCTGGGAGATAATTACTACATATTCTTCCAATTCTGTTTTCCAGATACAAATAGTTCGTCATATCGCCTGGTTCAAATTGCTAGTTTCGGATTATTCTTAAAGTAGCCTTCGGCTAGCTGGTGACTTCAGCCGAAGACCCTTATATTTACTCGGACCATGATCTCGCACCTCTAATATCACTACCATGTCTATAATTTTAAGGAATTTCGAGAAGTGGGAATTTTATTATAACAGTTGCAGCATCCACCCTTTTCTCTTCCCTTTTAAGGGAAACATCAAAAAACACGCCTGAAACACATATTTCATTATCTTAAATTAAAACCTGAAACACCAATTTTCATGTCTCAAAAATTAAGGGATTTCGAGATATGGTCATTTTATTTTGACAATTACAACCCCACTCTCTTTCTCTACCCACCATTTTCCCCCTTGTAAGTATGGGAAACAACATAAGACAGGTATTTAATTATTTTAAGTGAAAAGTCTACATGCAAAATTTCATCAGTGGTTGAGCGCTTACCTCTGGTGCGAGGAGTATTCAGTTCAATCCGAAGTATATGAGTTTGTGGTGGACAGCATCGAGTTCGTGGGTTCTCTCGCGACTTTGACGTCTTCTCCCACATGATCATTCCATCAATTCATTTATAATCATTCTCTTTTATTAATCATCCATCTACCTTAGTCTACAAGGTATATTCGTGGGACATCAAACTAAAAATTTCATTCAATAATTAGTCAATTGCACATGTGTCATATATGTTACCATATCTGTATATTTCTTGGTTTAAGTGTTAATTCATGTGTTCAAAACACTTCAGTCGATATGTAAATATTCATATGGACTAATACGCGTATAAACAATTTATCAGTATGTTCCATTAATTAAAGAAAACATGGTAAGTACGAAGATATTATAGTGAAATAACATTGTTAATCTGTAAAGCAGTTCGGTAATAGCACTGGAAAATTCTCAGAAAGTTCATGGATATGATTATCATCTTAAGTTTGTGCGTCCTACTGTTGAACTAAATAAAGAATTTAGATTATTTTTGCTTTGAAAAATGTTTTCTACTGAGTAAATATCCTCGGACTCTCCCTGAATGCTTAACTGTCGAATCCACAACGAACTTGCATACCAGAAAATAGCGCTCTACTATCAAATCATTTCGAAATGCGCTTCGTAAGGTTGGTTGGTTACCCAAACACGAGTACATTAATTAGTTTATTAACTCAGGCTGCAAATAATGTCAATTTCTGTAAATGTAATAAATAAAATTACTATCACAACTGCCTTCGTGTACTTACGCGTGTAGCTTACATTAAAGCTTTTAGTAGAATTACAATACTTGAATGCGTATGTACGTTCATAAGCACTGATTATGTTGCGTTGCTAAGGAAAGTAACACCAGTTACATATTTAAGTGTTTTACGAAATTCAATGCATGGAATTCACTACTGAGTAATGATATATGCTAGATATTTCATCGTATAATATTGCAAAAGTATATTCAAATAATTTGTAATAAATAAAAAGATAAATAATTTAGTTTTTAAAGAAACCATAAGTTGATTATCATTTATTTATTCTTTGTTTTATTCGCAACGTCTTACACGCGTGAAAAACATTCATCTTATTATCTCTTCTGAGCGACGGGACAGTTTCTCCTGAACCGACGTACAAACATGGCAGTCATTGTTTTAAATGCGTTGTTTTAACAGACCGAAATTCGATCGAAAACTTCAACTAGTTAGAATTAACGCATGAGTGAAAGGAAGTGCTTCTCGTAACCATCTGGCTCTGAAGTATTTATAGAAAAAAAAAGTAGAAATGTCTATTATATGAGGTGTTCATAAATTACTTTACTAATAATAGGAGCAAATTCAGGATTGTCTCTTGGGAGGTGTTTGATGGAGGGGTGGTGAAATATTCTCAGTTTTCTTTCTCAACCAGATTTTTCACCGCTGTCGCCTGTCCTCATAGGAGGTGAATGACCTTTGGTCCCTCTGGATCCGCTTATGACTATATGCTCCTTTACCATAAGAACCGCAATGTTATTGTTTCCTGCAGTTAAAAGAAAGTTAGTCTAAATGTTTATCTTTTCTTTTTATGTATATTTCACCAAACTTCAACACGCATAACAGATTCCCTATAGAAAATGCCTGTTACACTACTGTGACGAGGACTTTTAACAAAATCAAAAAATCACCATCTGCCGATTCACAAGAAATTGTATGTTGAAAACCATTCGCAAATATAGGAAAAGAGTCACTTGTTCACAAGTATGAGAGGAATTGCGGATATTGTCACGAAAATAAATGTATTGAGGTGGCAGTTGGTCGGATATATTGCAAGTAGAAGTGATGATATTTTTGATTGCTTGTCAAGAGACAAGGAGTAGAGGAAAATCTCATACAAGGCTGCAACTAAACAAAGAAGTATTGCACAATAACTTTAATAAGAATTGCGAATAATGGGTGATTGTGGAGAAGAGTAGGAGACAGTCCCGTATCCAGGGGGTCTAGGGGGCCAGGCCCCCCTAAATTTTTTCTGGCTCCCTAAAATTTCCACGGCAGGCTTGCAAATGAACTATAATATAGCGATGAACTATAATGTGGTTGGATCATCCCCCCTAACTTCAGCCGCCTCCCCCCCTACATTTTTGGGCTGCTACCGGCCTGGTAGGAGAGATTAACCAAGTAGAATATGGATAATATTTGACTGTTATATACAATTTGATTTTTAGAATATAATGAGATGTTTTGAGTCGCTGTATTTTTCGATTCATCTATGATAAAGTAAGTCTTTTCGGAATTTGTTTAGGTATTTCTTTACTCTTCTCATATGTAAGAGTAAATGTGTTTGTCAGTTGGTTTGAAGTTTAACGTCTCTTTCAATACCGACACTACACGAAACGTAGACCTAATGCTTAGTGTGGGACCCAAATCACATAAGCTCCTCCAGGAATCGAACTCGAATATCCCGTTCTAATCATATAGCCACGAGCG
The DNA here is from genome assembly GCF_964235325.1 of Thermobia domestica. Classification (NCBI taxonomy): domain Eukaryota; kingdom Metazoa; phylum Arthropoda; class Insecta; order Zygentoma; family Lepismatidae; genus Thermobia; species Thermobia domestica. Next base: position 154,798,255 of record NC_137455.1, on the reverse strand, counting down.
TACTCTGGTAGGTATAATAGGACGTTGACGTTCACGATTGCGGACGTGCAGAGCAGGGATATATATGCAAACACCTGAAATTTGAACTTGAACACCCGTTGACGAACTTCTACATACGCTACTGCATAGGAAAATCAGAAATGATTATGGCAATAACAGTTAATATGACATGTTATGCTAATATCCCTTCCCTAGCAAACGAAATTTTAACTAGCGATTTTGTCTTTCGTTTGCCAGCCAACACCAAAGACAGCTTAACTAAGTAGGTTGAACTTTATGTTCAGGACAACTTTTTTTTTAATTTCTTCCGATAGAAAAAGTTGCTTCGTGCTCATGATTTGCGGTTCTTTCTTCAAGAATTTATGCACAAGCCGAACTAAGAATTATCATGTATATTGTTATAACTTCAATTATTATATACCTAAAAATCGACAAATCTGCCTGTAAATTTCTTGAAACTATAAAATTTGATTCCACGTGGCTATATCCACTCAACTGCTTTCGGCGCGGATGACCCAGAGTTCAATTGCCGGAGGGAGCTCATGTGAATCAGACCCACATTAAGCTGCATGTCCCAAATTTCACAGAAGTAAATCCCCACGCTGAGCGGGTTTGCATATCCAGGCTCCTAACTATGAAAATATTTACGATCACTCCAACCCCAATCATTTCACAGATTCAACCTGTTGTATAAAAGTTATTAGGACATAAAATTGAATGTAATTTATACGAAAAACCCTTTTATGCATTGCAAGATCTGTAACGTCCAAATATTCACCACAAACTTATAGTTGTATCGACATAAACAAACAAACAAAATAAAAAAAAGTGTGGAGCAGGAAACCACTTTACACAAAAGTCAAAAGAGGTTATTGGAGGCATACGAACTGGTCGAGCGGTTTGGGTGACTAGTCTGTCAATCAGAAGTTTATGTGTTCAAACCCTGTAGAAAATATTCGTTTTGTTTTTTTCTTAAAAGTGTGTTCCTATTTTCATCAGAGGACTGAGAACATTTCTTTGAATAAATCTTTGGAAATTACTTTTCTCTCAAATTCGATTAGAAGCGAACATTATATGAATTGCTAATCTAAAATCCACAGCTGAGAACAAAATATTAAGTATGTTCAATATGTCATTATTATCATTTGATTTGTAATTAAAAAGTAATTATAAGCATTGACGATTTCAGAAGATTCTCCCCGGTAATGGTCAAGATATGAATGAGAAAAAACTGATAAAACATTATTAGTCTACTTTGAGCATGATCGAAAATAACTTATGGCCACGAAGGGGAAATTTATGTCGACAGGGTCTCAAATTCTCCGACAGGTCATGACCTGAAATTATCATTGTTTGAAAGGTTTCCTTAACAAATAGAATATTATATTTATTTCTCCTTCTACGTTTTGAAATGGAAAAATCATAATTTTAAATAGAATTATAATACGATAAGCATAAAGATTTATACAACTAATGAAGTAAATATCCTTGTGTAAGTTATCGATTTCTATTCGGATTAAAACTCGAATATTCGTTTGCATCACATTTTAAAGTAAATCCTCTCTATATATAGTTCCTACTGGAAAGCATGTTTAACTCCAATTACTTAATCAATATTTTTAATAATATATTTTTATTGTAATACTCTTACTATTCAATGTTGTATGCACTTAATTTCCCAAAGCAAAACCTCACAAATGTATAATTGACTAGTAAATATTATCAAATAAATTATCATTTAGTTTACGTAAACATTGCATCGCCTGATTTGAAACTTCGTATTTTAAATAATAATAATAATAATAATAATAATAATAATAATAATAATAATAATAATAATAATAATAATAATAATAATAGTAGTAGTAGTAGTAGTAATAAAATCATAGCCATATCTTTATCAGAATTTCAGGCTTAGTCAATAAATGAATTCAACATAGTCTCTATTCGAAGCTCTATTTAATCGAATCAGATAGAAATACGAAGAGGAACTTCGAGAACAGGTAAAAAAAATGTTACTTTGGTGGGTTTGAAAGTAACTTTTAAGAGGTTTTTTTTTTTTTTTTTTTTTTTTTACAATTACAGACAAATGCCTTGGACACTATTTCCTTTTCTTTAAGTTAACTGATTCACCGAACGTATCTGACATATGAGTAACTTGTCTCTATATTCTACTCGGTTATACAGGTTTTACAATCTTTTCCATTAACCTTGAACGACAAGAACACGAACACAAAAACATCCACATAGGTATGACAGTTAAAACTCCTAACCTCCCCCACGGGGAATCGAACCCGGGACCACGTACACCTGAAGCACACGTGCTAGCCACTAGACCAGCGGGAAGAGCAAATAAAATGTATTTTGTAGTGTCTGAAGTTTATAGCTATTTCACCCTGTTGTAGTATGTTTATTGATTTTTTAATGTTTACCGTATTCGTTACTTTGAGGAATGATATATATTATTGATATAGGTTTTATTACATATTCGGCCATAAATATTATATAAATTATCAGAATTATTCATGATCTTCCATGGAAATTCACTGGTGCATGCGCAGTAGACAGACAGTGTAATTGGAAGATGAGTTCAACAGAGATTATAGGGCTATATTCCGCCGATTATATTTTATTTAATAACTATTTAGAAGAGATAACGAAAACGAGTCTACATAATGAAGATGGAATTTCCGTAGAAGATAGAATGGTGAGATGTATACGGTTTGGGGTTGATATGGTTGTTGTTGTAGAATCTAAAAAGAAAATTAATAAGATGTAGAAAACTTGAGAAAGGCTTGTGAAGAATATGGGATAAAAATAAATGTTAGAAAGACAAAATCCATGGTGATTGAAACGAAGCGATCGGTGTGAAATATAGAAGTAGGAGCGGGAAAAAACAACAAGTGATTAGTTTTCGATATCTGACAGGTGAGTACTATTACTAGTGATGATTTGACATGCGAACGTGAAATAAAAGCAAGGATAGAAATGGCGAAAAGAGCCTTTAGGATGGAGGAAATAGTATTTTGAGGGGTATAGTGGCAGGGAAGAGAGGGAGAGGACGAATTAGACTATATAGAAACAGAATTAGTCTATTGGCGATATCAAAACAGAAAAATCGTATGTGAAGATGGAGAGGTTAACAGAAGATCGTGGAGCATGGCAGCTTCTCAGCTGCGGTAAGTGACCCGCTGGTAATGGCGGAATACTTCTGATATAATGATACTGATGATGCACAGTAGGAACAGAAATATCCTCTTTACTGTCATTGCTAATACGAATCACAATGCAAATTTCTACAGGTTGTGAAAATACCTCGCTCTAAAAGCTGTAGAAAACTATCTGTTACTATGCGAGGGAAAATCATAGGTCGAGCAACAATTAGACAAATTGCCATTCAGATAGCTAGGGGTATGAGCTGTGACGAGAAAACAGTGAAGAAATTGATTTAGCGGTATGAAGAAGGTAGTGAATATTTCACATCTTGGCCAAGAAGTAGGAGACCAATAATAATAATAATAATAATAATAATAATAATAATAATAATAATAATAATAATAATAATAATAATAATAATAATAATAATAATAATAATAATAATCATCATCATCATCATCCCAGGAATTTATATTTATTTCCAGCAAAACTTTTGCATACCCTCCTAGTGCAATATGATGTTTTTGTAAAACGGCAATTATAAAATTGTCAAGCTGAATTTGAAAGTCATAATAAGTAGTGCTTTATTTACTTATTGCACAATTCTTTTATGCCAGTAGCTTTCGCCACCTTACTCGCTCTTCATGCTTACTCAGGAGGAAGCTGCAGGTCCCTAGGTTGGGAACTACTGCTTTCCACCAAGGAATTCAGACAGCCTGTTAGAAATTTGCGTTCTGACCAACATCAGAAAATTGTGTTCTTCTGTTTCTACTGCGCATGCACCAGTGAATTTCCATGGAAGATCATGAATAATTCTGATAATTTATATAATATTTATGGCCGAATATGTAATAAAACCTATATCAATAATATATATCATTCCTCAAAGTAACGAATACGTTAAACATTAAAAAATCAATAGACATACTACAACAGGGTGAAATAGCTATAAACTTCAGACACTACAAAATACATTTTATTTGTTCTTCCCGCTGGTCTAGTGGCTAGCACGTCTGCCTCAGGTGTATGTGGTTCCGGGTTCGATTCCCCGTGGGGGAAGTTAGGAATTTTAACTGTCATACCTACGTGGATGTTTTTGTGTTCGTGTTCTTGTCGTTCAAGGTTAATGGAAAAGATTGTAAAACGTGTATAACCGAGTAGAAAATAGAGACAAGTTACTCATATGTCAGATACGTTCGGTGAATCAGTTAACTTAAAGAAAAGGAAATAGTGTCCAAGGCATTTGTCTGTAATTGTAAAAAAAAAAAAAAAAAAAAACTCTTAAAAGTTACTTTCAAACCCACCAAAGTAACATTTTTTTTACCTGTTCTCGAAGTTCCTCTTCGTATTTCTATCTGATTCGATTAAATAGAGCTTCGAATAGAGACTATGTTGAATTCATTTATTGACTAAGCCTGAAATTCTGATAAAGATATGGCTATGATTTTACTACTACTACTACTACTACTACTACTACTACTACTACTACTATTATTATTATTATTATTATTATTATTATTATTATTATTATTATTATTATTATTATTATTATTATTATTATTATTATTATTATTATTATTATTATTATTTAAAATACGAAGTTTCAAATCAGGCGATGCAATGTTTACGTAAACTAAATGATAATTTATTTGATAATATTTACTAGTCAATTATACATTTGTGAGGTTTTGCTTTGGGAAATTAAGTGCATACAACATTGAATAGTAAGAGTATTACAATAAAAATATATTATTAAAAATATTGATTAAGTAATTGGAGTTAAACATGCTTTCCAGTAGGAACTATATATAGAGAGGATTTACTTTAAAATGTGATGCAAACGAATATTCGAGTTTTAATCCGAATAGAAATCGATAACTTACACAAGGATATTTACTTCATTAGTTGTATAAATCTTTATGCTTATCGTATTATAATTCTATTTAAAATTATGATTTTTCCATTTCAAAACGTAGAAGGAGAAATAAATATAATATTCTATTTGTTAAGGATACCTTTCAAACAGTGAAGATTTCAGGGCATGACCTGTCGGAGAATTTGAGACCCTGTCGACATAAATTTCCCCTTCGTGGCCATAAGTTATCTTCGATCATGCTCAAATGGACTAATAATGTTTTATCAGTTTTTTCTCATTCATATCTTGACCATTACCGGGGGAGAATCTTCTGAAATTGTCAATGCTTATAATTAGTTTTTCACTACAAATCAAAGGATAATAATGACATATTGAACATACTTAATATTTTGTTCTCAGCTGTGGATGTTAGATTTGCAATTCATATAATGTTCGCTTCTAATCGAATTTGAGAGAAAAGTAGTTTCCAAAGATTTATTCAAAGAAATGTTCTCAGTCCTCTGATGAAAATAGGAACACACTTTTAAGAAAAAAAAAAAAAAAAATGAATATTTTCTACAGGGTTTGAACACATAAACTTCTGATTGACAGACTAGTCACCCAAACCGCTCGACCAGTTCGTATGCCTCCAATAACCTCTTTTGACTTTTGTGTAAAGTGGTTTCCTGCTCCACACTTTTTTTTATTTTGTTTGTTTGTTTATGTCGATACAACTATAAGTTTGTGGTGAATATTTGGACGTTACAGGTCTTGCAATGCATAAAAGGGTTTTTCGTATAAATTACATTCAATTTTATGTCCTAATAACTTATATACAACAGGTTGAATCTGTGAAATGATTGGGGTTGGAGTGATCGTAAATATTTTCATAGTTAGGAGCCTGGATATGCAAACCCGCTTAGCGTGGGGATTTACTTATGTGAAATTTGGTCCACAACTCATAGGCCTGCAGCCTCGGTGCTGAACGGACACTAAATTCAAAATCCTCCAGTCAACTATACATATAATATTAGAGGTCTCTTCGACCTTGTGGTCAACTTTTTTAGAAATATTATCTGAAATTATAACATTTGTTTTAACATTATAACTCCAATAAACGAATTATAGTTGTTGATACATAGGAAGACATCAAGGATGCTAATCTCCTCCGCAATTCAGACGAATACGTCTAACTTCTCCTAAAGTGTACGCTTCGTCGTGGACGGTACCGTTCATAGTTTCTGTGTGCGCGGTTTTGGGTTCAAAATTCGGTGTGGTAGTAGTCTGGGATACAAACTCAAGTAGCGGCGGTGCGGGATCCAACTTTGAACAGGTCCCACATTTTACAGCCTTTGTTCCCCAGAGGGAGGATAAACTGAAATCAATATTGGCATTTCCTCCCTAACACTCGAAAGAAACGTCTACTTTTAATCATATAGTATGGTAAGGACCGATCTTAAGCTATTTGCTGCCCGGTGCAATGGTGGCGTATTGTTTGCCGTGGTGTAGTTTGCCACGGCTTGATTTTCGTGTTGTTTGCCACAATATTTGCATTCCGATTTTATCATATATCATTATCGTGAAAATTCACACACACCTGGAGTAAAAGCAGGAGTTGTCAGGCTCCAAATAAATAAATACAAATCACCATTAATATCACAATAGCATAGTAAATTGATGGCCCTATAATTGCATTTGCTGTTTTAAGGGAGTTTTAATATAATCTCCTCTGTTATATAATGTTCTGTTTTCCGTTATGCCACGCGACTAAGGAACTGGGTTTTATATACAAAAAAAATAAAAATGAAATATTAAAATTTTACGTCACACGATTATGCCATGTAAACTAAAGGATATGGTAATGATGAGAATGAATGAAAAATAGGGTAATAAAGAAAGTGGGAAAAAACAGAAGAACACTCACGCACACGGTGTTTGTCCACCACAAACCCACTTCGCGCGAGGAAATTCTGAGTGCCTTGTAAAGTTCAGGAAACACAAATATGGCTTCAATTTATAAATTTCATTGTGAAAATCCGAGACTGTAGCTGCACTTTATACTTGTTACTCTTTGAAAAAATTATAACTAAAGTCATCAGAATAGATTGTAATTAATTTCTTGATTGCGTCACTGTCATCCAAAGTGTTACTCTGAGACTTACTTAAAAAGTTAAGCAAATATTTTCATTTATGCACACACAGAATCCACCTGAGATACAATCTTGTGTACGATTACATAAAAAGAGCCAATATTTTAAATTGTTCTTCTTTTGTTTCTTCTGGGAGTGGTTCTGTATCAAATGAGTTATCTTTCGATTACGGGATTCAACTTCTTACATTTATATGGTCTAAATTTAACCTTCAAACGTCCGAGAGAATCAATGGTTCTAACTTAGAGAAATGTAATCTGCTCGTTCACTTCTGCCATATGTTTTATTGTCTCAAATCGTACACAGAGCTCCTATGTGGCTATGTGAATAGCGTACGCGCCTTTGGTGTGAGAGACCCGGGTTTGATTACCGGCGGAAACTCATATGGATCGGAAACCATGTTAAGCTGTAGGCCCAGGCCTCATAATCTGCTGCTGAATGGAATGCTTAATTCAAATTTACTCCAGAGCTCCTTCGTGGCTAAGCGGTTAGCGAACGCGCCTCTTGCGTGGGAGATCCGGGTTCGATTCCCGGAGGGAAATCATGTGGTTTTGATTCCACGTTAACCAGTAGGTCCACGTCTCATATAGCCTCGCTGCTAAACGGGACATTAAACTCAAAATCACCTCACCTCACCTCAAGTTCACTCCAATTCGTGCACATCTTGTTTCAGAAAGGTTATGCAAGGATTGCCGCCCCTTGTATTTTAATAATCTTTGGGATTCATTGATTTGCAATTTTACGTCTCGTTCAGTATCGAGGCTATATGAAATGTGGACTTAAAGTTTCACATGGAATCCGAACAACATGAGCTCCTTTCGAGAATCGAACCCTGGTCTCCCACGCGAAAGAAGCCACTAGGAGGTTCTTTGTGTGGACTTGAAAATAACCAAGTAACAATACAAAAGTCTCTAAATTTTTGTATTACCAATGTACCAAACTCCCCTCACCAAAGGTATTTAAAAGATCGGTAAATACATGTTTTTAAATCTAATTTTGTTTAATTTATTTTCTACAAAGGTTATGAAATAATAAAATATATATATATATATCGCGGCTCCTCCAGAAGGTTCGGGTCCCCATTTGTTGCGATTGCTACCCCCCTTATGGGTAGTCCTGATGATAGCCTAGATTTAATATTGGCTACACAATCGAACACAAACAAATTGTACGTCATATCAATTTTGAAAATGCATTTGGAGAGTTTCTAAGCAAATTATTATATCGAGTGCTTGAACTCACCTTATAAATTTAACTGTGGCCTTAACAGCCAATAGCGCAGTAACTCAATAACGTGCTTGCGACAGTTTGTATTGTATGTATTTTGTTTATAAATATAATAGATTTGATTGTTATGATCATTTGGCAACCCATAGCTTATAAGTGGATTTTGTATAAATCTTCACGATTGTGATATAAGATAAGCCAGAGAGAACAATAGTGGCAAACAACACCAAAATGCAGTAGTGCCAAACAACACCGTGGCAAACAACACGTAATCGATGCAATAGTAACATTTGACACCCCTACCTCCACCTCTAGAAGTAATACATCTTAAGAGCCAAGAATTTAAGTACTTTACTTCGTATAATTATTGTAGCTTTAGTAATAATAATAATAATAATAATAATAATAATAATAATAATAATAATAATAATAATAATAATAATAATAATAATAATAATAATAATAATAATAAACTGTTAATAAGAACAGTTGTTGATCAGTGAAAAGGTACAAAGTTACAGTGCGTTCGACAGGAATTAACTTTGAGCAATAAATATTCATTTTAATTAATACATTTTTCATACATTTCGGTTTTGTAAACTTGATACTAGTTTCTTGTCCCCCAAATTCTTGCCCGCGTCGTAAAGTGGCACGTATTACACATACATTAAAGCCAACCGTGAGTAAGGTTCCAGATAATAATACCTACTGTTGCAAGATAACTGTTAATTTAATTACACAAAATTTTTATTAATTTTTATTCAGTTCATTAAAACCTTTAGCGAGTACATTTCAATCAATAGTCATCAATATCTCGTTACGGAGTTTAAACAAAAAATGAGCTTTTCTCCCACAGTATGTACTACAGATGATTTGAGACCCGGTCAAATCATGTAAACAGTTCACTGTCAGTGACAGTCATTTCAAGAAGGTAACTTAATTGTGCCGCCTTTCTAGCTAGGTATATACTCGTCAAGAGAGAACAGACATAGCAAAACTACTATTCTGTAGTCAAGGTCACATGGCGCGTGACTATATCAAAGACTTCAAATAGGGGCGGAGGACTTTGTCCTCATCTACAGATTTTTTTCTTCAATCTTTGCGATGAAGCAGTCATGTTTCTGTGAGAAGCTCTTTTGGGTTCTAGTGAAGAGCTGTCTAGTTTAGGAATGGGAAAATGGGAAGTCATTGATACGTTTTAAAGAACAGGGGAAACAGAAGAAAGGTATTGGAGACTTGAATTTACCTTGAGGGATCGCTTCTATTTCTGCCTGGGCTCCTTTTCTCTTAATTCTAAGAAGAATATAAAAGTTGAATAAGAATATAGTAACGATACTTCCTGTACGATGGAACAGGGTGACCAAGGACATCCCTTGGGAGGACAGGGAGTAATTGCCCTCACGTGAGTTTGAGAAATGCGTGCTTTAACGTTGAAATCTAATATCGTTGAATAAACTTGCTCCTCTGGTATAACCTGAAATGCCACTGATTCTAACTCAGATTGTAAAAATATAGTATATTTACTTTAAAACCAACGTACTACCTAGAATTTTTAGATAATATCATAGTTTCTTTTTCTAGCTGTGTATTATTTCTACTCTTCCAAACTATGCTAAGTATTGTCCAAATATCTTAATTGTTATAATGTATAACGGCTATGTTTGTTTGTCAAGTATAAGAGCGAAAAAAAGAAGATAGCGAGCGATGATATTTTGATATGGATCCAGAGTACCAGGAAATGTGATATCTCCGTCCTTTGGCTCTTTTCCAGCCGTAAACAGTAGAACAGTTTCAGTTTTAGTAGCCATAGAAGAAAAGTTTTGAAATAATTGTATTTTTTCTTTAATGTATTCATCATTTACAGCATTTTATCACTCCATTAAACCAGAAGTAACTGCAATCCATTGCAACTTCCGGTTTCAATATTATCCCCCCCCCCCTTAGACCAAAAATATAACAGATACAAAGACCTGCAGAGGCCAATTACCTGAGTTTCATATATATAATAATATGTCAATAACACAATACCGGGTGGGCTGCGGTGGCTCATTGGTAGAGCGTTCACCTCTGGTGCTTGGGGTCCTCGGTTCAAAACCTACTCCCGCCAAGTGAACTTGTGGTGGAAAAACACCGTGTGCGTGAATTTGGACGTGTTTTCTCGGGGTTCTCCCGTTTCCTCCCACATTCTTCATTCCATCATTTCATCCATCTCCCATCTTCACCGTCTTCTTTAGCCTAACCGGCCTAACCGTGGAATGTAAAACACAAAAATTCATTTCATTTTACAATACCGGGTGTATCCAAACTTTTTGGGGGTGGCAAGGGCAATAGGCAAACTCTGTTCTGAATCAAGGTACGAAAATAAAAAATATAATAAAAAAAATGGAAAGAGAGAAAAATTATTGGAAATAGGTGGTTTTCAATCTAAAATCGTGAAAGTTTCCGAATCATATCAACCATTTAGGTTTTACACTGGTAGGGTGCCCTATGTTAAACGAAAAAGCAACCTGCCATTTTGGGAGACTGCTGCTTTGGGCTTAATACCATAATATTCTAGATTCCTTCGCATAACAATTCGCACGTTTTTCGTGGATTACTTTTGTGTGCCGTTGCGTTCAATTTTACTGCCTGCTAACTGAAAACGTTTCATTTTCATTTAACATGGGGCGTTTTTCCAGTGTGGATATTCATACGGTTGGTGCTATTAGAAGAAGTCCAATATTTTAAATTAAAAGTTACCTACTTCCAACAACTTCTCCTGTTTCCATGTTTTCGTATCTTCACTTTTAACAGAGTTTGCCTATAACCCCCAGAATTTTGATACACCTAGTAGGGCCTATATCAAATTTCAATAACCTACTAAGGAAAAACGTGGAACTTTAATTATATAGGAGAATCTTGCCTCTCCCTCTTCCAGGCAAAATATTAAATAAGGCTACTGAATAAATTCCGAGAAACCGTTTGATATGAATTTGTGTACATTCATAGTTCAAACATATGCTCTAATTCTTCTATTGTAGCCGGAAGAGCTAGAAGTCTACCATTTCCGACTTCAATCTTAATCGCCATAGAGAAAGAACAGTAAGAAAAACCTATATTCAACGTTTGGATAAAACTAAGTGTACTATCGTGACTGGGAGTTTGTCACAACTTGATTTTGGTGTTGTCTGTCACGGTATTGTTCTTGCTGATTTATCGTGTATCATAATCGTGATGAGTTACACCAAATCGACTCATAAACTAAAAGTTTCTAGGTGACTATATTATAACAATCAAACCAATTAAATTTCTAAACAAAATATATTCAAGTGATTCAAATCACGTTATTGGATTACTGAGCAATCGACTGTTAAAGGAATAGTTAAATTTATTCAAGTTAAGTTTAAGCACTCGAGGTGTGCCCAACATTCAGTCTAAGCATATCATCAGGATCGTCAAAACGGGATGGTAATCCCGAGAAACGTCTGGAACCCGGACCTTCAAGAAGCGCGAGATAAAATGATATTTTCTTTCAATTTTTTACAACTTTCCTAGAAATTAAACTAAACAAAATTGGATTTAATTATATGAATTTAATGATCTTAGTTTATATGAATTTATGAATTATATGAATTTAGTTCATTGCTTGGTAAAGAATTTAGTGCCGTTTGCACTGCTACTTGGCTGTTTTCAAGCCCACAGAGATTATCACAAATATTAAATGCTTTGGTGGGCAATCTCTTTTCTTCATAACCTTTCAGAAACAAGATGTGCTGTGCACAAATTGAAACAATAAAATCAATAACAGAAAAGCTACCAAAAGTAGAGAAAGTTGTACAAAATACTGAAAACCAATGCAATTTGTACCGTGATGGGATAGCAGAAGTATACGGACTGATTATGCTTCTTCCAATTTGAACCTCTCTTGAATGTTTGAATGGAAATTTTAGATCACGCAAATGTAAGAAGATGAACCCTGCAGTCGAAAGATAACTCATTTGACACTGAAATAAACAATTAAAGCTTTTAAGGTTACCATACATAGGGATGTAAGAGGTATAAGGTCTGAATCAATAGTGCCATTTCAGATTTTGCAACGGGGAGAGAGAGGGACAGAAACATTGTTCACAGACATGAGTTTCGGTGGAGGATTTGAAACACTTCTAGAAGAAATTGTAGAAAACCAATCATATATATATATATATATATATATATATATAACGGTACACAAGATGATATTTCGTTTTCTCGGTGTGCGCAAATGATTAATATTTATGCAACTTTTGAAACCATTCTGAGAATAAACACTTTGGATGGCAGTGATGCAATCAAGAAATTATTTAACAACCTATTTTGATGATCTAAGTGATAATCTTGTCAAAGAGAAACAAATTAAGAAGTCAGAGTAGCAGCTACTTTCTTGGACCTGACTAAGTCACGGAAAATAAACGGCTTACAATCCTTCTTCTCAATGAAATTTGTTACTTGAAGTTACAATAATTGTGTTTCCTGAAGTTTGCATTGCATTCAAAATCTTCATTACCCTGCTCGTGACTGTTCTTTCACGGCGAGTGAAAGAGTTTGTTAATTATCGTTAGATCAGAAACCATTGAGATCAAAGAGCTCAGTTTTTTTTTTTTTGTGTGTGTGTGTGTGTGTGTAATGCTATGGACAAATATGTTTAGAGTAGTTCCAATAGATTCGGAATCCCCATATTAGTATGGAAAGTACATTTAGAAATGTTTCAAAGCGTGGGCACTTTCACCATTAACAAAAACAGTTTGAGTTCGTAACCCTATGGACAGATATGTTTAAAGAAATTTTCACCCAATTCAGTGTTTTCCAATTAATACAAAGAACGCAATTAGACATTTATGCAAGAGAAAGCACTTTGTACTATGCCATTGTCGTTAATTTTTGGGTCAAGATAAAATAAATCATCGAGCACTCTTATCAATAGAAAATGAACTATCTTCTAAACGAGTGGTCGTCAAACTTATGAATCTTCTGAACCACCGTACCGTTTTTAAATACTGTGAGCTACCAACCAAAGAACTACCAACTTTTTAAAGAAAATCTTATATTTTATATATATTAAATAGTCCCTTTCTAGAGGTCAAATTAAACAAAATTAGATTTAAAAATATGGATTAAGTGATCTTTCAAACATCTGTTGGCAGGAAGGAAATTTAGTCTATTGGTAATACAAAAATTAAGCGACTTTTGCATTGTTCTAGGCTATTTTTAAGGTCACAGAGAGAGTTACCATTGGCTAAGCAGTTAGCATACGCGCCTTTGGCATGGGAGACCAGGGTTTAATTCCTGGTCGGAGCTCATGTGGTTCGGATTCCACGTTAAAACTGTAGGTCCACGTCTCATATAGCCTCGATGCTGAACGGGAAACTAAAACTGAGAATCAAATCAAATCAATCCGACAGATATTGTTAAAATACACATGTCGGCATTCCTTCTACAGAATTTCTGAAACAAGATGGAATGCGCACGAATTAGAGTGGATTTGAGTGACAGAGACAACCCTGGCAACCCTTCCTTTTACTCCAGATGTTTGTGAATTTTCAAGATAAAGAGATAAGATCGGAATGCAAATACTGTGGCAAAATCGTGGCAAACAATACAAATATAGAGTCGTGGCAAACAACATGCCACTCTACTTCATCATCTATGAGTACTGATGAGTGATGACCTGAGAAAATGTTTCAGAAGCTTGAGCCTTGTACATAAATTTCAGTAATTAATACCAAGTATTTTATTTTGGATTCATATTTTTTTAAATGAATGACGCGCAATTTGTACAAAATGAGACAAGAATCTAATAGGACCCGCCTAGGAGTATGAATCAAATGAGATGTCATGTTATAGGCATTATTTTATTTTATGTTCTTGGAGCATAAATTCTGCTGCATGTGTGTTATCTGTGCAAAAAGGCTGCTGGGGATATTAGAAACGAGTTAGAATAAGCAGAAGGGCTATATGAGGTTAGCTTTTACCTTCGTAAGTTAACGTGTATACTTTTGTCACAAGTGGAGTTTTGTTTGTAACTTTCATATTCTTGAGACTGCCCGAACTATTACTATCACGTAGCTCAGTGGCAGAACGTTACCCTCTGGTGCTCACGGTTTCTGGTTCGATTTCAGCTCAGACCAAGTAGACTTTGTGGTGGGCAAACATTATGTTCAGGGTTTTCTTGAGGTTCTCCCATTTCCACTTACTTTATTCATTCCACCGTTTGTTATACATTCTCGTCATCACCGTTTATTTTATCCTACACTGTATAACAATGGGACATAACTAAAATATTTCTGTATAGCTATAACTGTATAACTAAAATATTTCATTTCATTTTTCTTAAGCGTATAAAACCCAGTTTTTTTAGTTGGATAGTATAACGCAAAAACAGAACATTCTTTTTTCTTCCTTTTCCTAAATGAACTTACTGATTACGGTAAATGAACAAAAGGAATATATTATTCCTCTTTGCCTTTGAATTCCAGATGTTACTCATAACAATTAATGTTCTTATCTAAGTTATATGATTACATAAATTCATGATCTGCATTCGAAACACTATTTACTATATTGGTCCTGTGTTATGAATTCTTAGTAGGCCTAGGTATACTAGTCACATCCTGTTGCGCTTACTTATTTCTTGAACGTAACCACAATAATTGGTAAATAAACAAAAATAAATTATGGCCATTTTACCATATTTTATATTTAATTGCGTGTATGAAATTCTTTTCTTTTTTCATTTTAGCAAAATCTTTAATTTATTCATTAGCCATATACTACTTCTCATTCCTTATATCCCGAAGCGCTTCTTCCACACAGAAAAATTCGTTCTCCGGACAGCGGTATATTGTACAAATATACGGTATCCTCTTGCTTACTACAGAAATCAGTACGGAACATACGTTATCCGTATGCTACATAGGCACTGCCCTTAGATGTTACATCATGCCGTTGCAGGATGTCTGATATCTAACAGTTTTCCGTATATTACATGCATATACTTATGTTACCTAAATCAGCTATATAAGTCCATTTGTATGTGAGATCCTGACCGCCTACATTGTTTCATATGGAGAGTACGTATAGATGGAACACTTATACAGAAAGTATTATAAAACATGCGTTTTCAGTTATACGTGTGCTGTACGTGAAGTCCAAAAACTACAGGAATTACGCATGTAACCTATCTTTTTAAGTACGCCACCTACATTTTTTTTTCAGTGCAATTTATCTCTCAATGTATCTCAAATCATTTATCATTTGCACTTTCTTCTTTTTCTCTTTCTCCGTCTAAACCGTCTCTGGCCTAACCGACGTAATTCATTCTTATTGTGATGTAATTCTCTTATTCTTCCCTTTCATCCCGTATGCAGGGCGTACGCAATAATTTATTTCGTGAGGTCCAAATTCAATATAAGGATAAATTATTTTTAAAAAATGTAAAATTACCCCCTCCCTCCAAAAATAGACTAAATTTAAAGAAAAGTCGGGATTTCAGATGATTCAGGACAACTAAGATCTACCTTCTGCGTACGCCCCTGCCCCTAATAGAAATACTTCATTTTCTTTACTAAATGCATCTATATTATCGTTTTCTAATTTCATATTTGTCTGTCCTTTCTTCGGACACGCTTTCATTCAGTTAATCTCCCGATAGATTTATTCGTATTTCCTAGTTTCTAACTCATCTTCACATTTATTTATATAATTTGCCTTCCTGGTTTAAAGTTTACTTTTTAATTCATTGCTCAGCTTCCTTTAAATCTTCCTCTTTATATTATCGTGCTTTCATACTCTACTTTGCTACAAACTTTGAAACAGTTGTTCATGACTTAAGTTATTCTGGAGTGGTAGAAAGTTATTTTAGTAAGATGCTGAAAACATGATTACCGACATATTCTTTGTCGGTATGTTTTCAAGAGATATATATAGATGAACTGTACAGATTTGACTAAATCTAAAGTACAAAAGCATGCCTATAATCACATCTAGAGGATATTTGGAGTAGGAAGCGACGTTTTTGCATTCCAGACTAGTGTAGTATGAGGGATAGAGGGCAAGGAAAACGATCAATTTAAATTAGAAAAGGTTTTCAAGAAACGAAGACATAAAATGAAGCGTTGAGACCTTGGAAGTAAGGATAAAGGTAGTGATAAATCTTATGTGTATTCTTGGGATGTAGAATCCAAATCAGAAAGTACTTACTCACTAAGTCTTAACGTTTTTGCTCTATGAAAGTTAGAATTAAAAAGAGAAATAGTAGTATATTTCTACCACTTCCGATTTTAGTAGAGCAATGTGGGTGAAGATATCGTTTCTTGAAACGCTAAACCGATTTTTTTTTTTTAAAAAAAAGTTTGTCGTCGTATATTTCTCTTTTTGTACTATGGCGATAAACGTTGAAACAGGAAATGGTTGATTTCAACAATTTCCTGTTTGAATAATGGGTTAACGAGGAAATGAAACTTATTCTTGAGACGCTGAATCGTACCAGAAAAGCGCTTCACCCCAATATCTGTCCGCAAACAGACTGTCTAACAGACTTACATCACCGTTCTATGAGACTTCCGATACTCATACAAGCTTAGTTTGAAAGTTAAAAGTCGTTCTTTGAATATATTGTATTAGACCAAATGTGAAACAAAACAGTCTTTGATGATATTCTACTCAAAATCATATACCTAGGTGTATCATTCATATGATACGCGCAATCTAACATTTACATTTACATCTATCACCTTAATTCGTTTGTAATCTTAATTAAACATTCAGCAAGTTCTACTGCATGAGTCTGATTATGTATACTTAAGAATGGCAGACAACTACACAAAGAAAACTGAACTTTTATTTATTTATTTATTTATTAGTATCTAGAAAATCCTAAGAGCATGAATTAAGTAGAATTCTGTATTACACAAAATATTCTGTACCAGGCTACATACAGGTTTGTTGTATAGCCAGTACAAATCTGTACATTCATAATTAGCTGTAAATCATAGGTGTCCTCCGCCAACACGTGTAGGATACATAAAATCATGGTATGTAAATTGATAAATATTATCTGGTTGTGAGCGAAGACTACCCAGTTCAGAAAATGCACCACAACACAGATTTTCTACAATTGTAGTTCTCCTGGCGAAACAGGAGGAGCGCCAGGAAAACCACCCTTAACCGGAATTTACGGACCTTCTTTTAAATGCGCTCGATTTTTCTCTCCGTGTATTTAATAATCAGAAAGGCATGGAACAATTAACTTAGTTAAACGTGATGATCTAGCTTGCCAACATTGTCGTGAGTGTTTTTACTTCCTTTTTAATTGAGCTTCAGGTAAGGACTTTAAAATATTTCTTTTCTAGATTTATTCATTAGCGAAGTTCCAAATAAATTAGAAAGACCAGTCTACTTTGTAAAGAAAATAATTTAAAATAAAAAGAAAGTTGGTCAGAGCCTTGAAGTTATAACCCATAACTTATTCTTGACAGGGACGAAGGGAATCTAAGAGAAACAACAACCAAAATGAAAGTTTTAGGAACTCCAAATTAATCTCTCGATTGCTAAATAAGAACGCTAACTATTCATATATGTTCATTTAATAAACTTCGCTGAGAATTTGAGCGTCACCGGATATTAATTTTAGTTCTGTACGGTCATTTCATCAAGTCCCATGGACATAATTTTTGTATTTAGTACAGTAATCGCAACGACTTTTGAAGCCTGGGTTCTACACAAATCATAGAACTGGTTGGCATCACCTGTGATACATTGGAAGATTTTAGTACAGTTTGGAGCAGCCTTCCAAGCACACACTCGAGAAAATATTCAACAACAAAAGTGCACCAACAATGTTGCCAAACTTGGAAAATATAACGAAGGGGCGACAAGAGAACATCAGTTAAAAACAACTGCACGAGTGGTAGAAATTATTCGAATTAAATCGTAACAATAATAACAATAAAAATATAATACAACGATAAAAAAACAGCCCCAAAAAGTGCAAAACGAAACTTAGCGGCATTTTGACAACACTGAACCTCTGAAGATGTTCTCCATATAGGACGAGAGACGACACTGGTAAAATTTCATAGATAGTGGTCGACAACCAGTACACACCCTCGCGTTCTATTGGGTGGTGAAATCGATAGATCTAGGTCAAGTTTCACGACTCGTTGCGATCACTATAAATAGAATCCTCGGTTTTCTTAAACGATAAAACAACACTGAAATTGTGCTGTTTGCAGGAATCGAATCCAAGACACACTTCTAGAATTTAATAATGCTTCAGGCTCGTAGTTAGAGGGTGATCAGAGGGGTCAGCCCGCTGAATCAAAATTCATCCTCCTCTGAAACTTGCAGGTCGTTGTTCTTACATATATAGGCCTACATGCATAAAAATTAGTGTAAACAATGTTTCTTCTCTATTGTCTTGTATATTTTCCACCTGAATCAACCAAATCTCTTGATTGTTTGTATATATTTTCGCAACCGGAAAGTAAGATTCTTTTAATGGGCGATTAAAGTTGCTTTGCGTAGCGTAGTCGGTAACGTTTTTGTCTTTGGGCCAAGCGGTCCCGGATTCGATTTAATTCCCGAACACTCGGTCAAAAAAGTGTAACAACTTTTCCAGGCTAGCCATCCTGTGAGGTTAGCCCATACACAACCGGAGTTGATTTTTATTTTCTTAGTTCTACAAAATACTTGAAAGGAGTTATATAGCTTTATGAAGTAAGAAAATTTTAGGGACGCTAAACAATATTTACAAAGAACGGGAGATGTACTTCTTGGAAATATCAATGACATTAAAGAAGGATCGGAACTAAATTGTTGGTGTCTGAAGAGGTTCATCACCCTGCTTCGTCTATTGATTTTCGCTATAATAAGAGAATCCGTACTAAGAGTCCGCATACTAAATAAGACTATAACTTCCATAAAGTTAATTGAAGATATATCCATATACTTCCATACAGGGACGTACGCAGGGGGTGGATCCTGGGGGTCCGGACCCCTCCCGAAACTTTGACTTTTGTATAATATTAGCGTAATTTTAGGAATTTTAATAAAAAATACCCTCATATTGAGTTTGGACCCCCTCCGAAATAAATTCCTGCGTACGCTACTGCTTCCATAAATATATCATTTAAAGAAATTATGGTTGCAACGAAAGGGGAAGTTTCAAGTGTTTATGATAGATACATAAATGATTACGAATCCTGTGTTATTGTAAAGCCCAAACATTTTTGACTTTAAGGAAGCAATTCCGATAACAATACTCTAAATTGTGAAGAACGTCAAATAAATACCAGTGCTTGGGGAACCTGGTTCGATCCCAGCTCGCGCCGTGTGAACTTTGTGGTGGACAAACACCGTGCTCGTGGGATTTCTCGGGGTTCTCCCGTTTCCTCCCACTTTCTTCATTACACCATTTCACTTATCTCTCATTATCATCGTCTCCTTTAGCCTAACCGGCATAATCGTGGGACGTAAAACATAAAGATTTCATTTCATTTTTTTTTTCAAATAAATACCAAAATACCTAGATGTTGCTAACGTATTTATTCAACATTTTCAGGTCTCATGTAACAAATCTGAGTATGATCTTGAGTTTTTGTCACATCGTGTTAACTCTGATTTGTTTAATTAGTTGAAATCTATTCATGTTCATTGGAATGTTCAAGTGGAAGAAGTTATAGATGTTTTCAAAAGGCTTAGAACTCAAATCTCTCTAGAATATAGGAAAAAATGAAATGAAATCTTTGAGTTTTACGTCCCACGATTATGCCGAATAGGCTAAAGGAGACGGTGATAATGAGAAATGAATGAAATAGTGGAATGAAGAAAGTGGGAGGAAACAGGAGAACTCCGAGAACCCCCCCCCCACACACACACGGTACTTGTCCACCTAGAATATAGGAATCATATATCATCAAGGTATAACTATTCACTAAAATATCTATTATAGGCGATGTTTAATAAGTCATTAGCCAGTTCTCGCTTTTCAACTAGAAGTAAAGTTTCTGGTATTTGTTTTATTTCCAACGTTAAGGGAAATAAGATTGATATAAAAAAGTTACAGACCAGTAGCATTAATCTCTGTTCTGTCAAGGTATTTGAAGTTATTATTCACAAAACAATATATTTTCCCGTTTATCCAATCAATTTAAAAAGCCAACATGATTTTTCTTTTTTACCCAGGAAATCAACAATAACTAATCTTGTTAAGCTCACTCACTAGCAACATAAATTGATAATGGAAATCAAATGTACAATTTATACAGACTATAGTAAAACATTTGGTATCATACATCATGATATTCTTCTAATGAAGCAGTCATCGTGTAGTTATAAAAATGTCCTGACTTCTGAATTTGTAATTCATTCAGGTATTGCGCAGGTTCAAACTTAGGACCTTTGCTGTTTTTGTTATATATTAATGGTTTACCTGATGTAATAAAATCACAGAAGTGTTATATGCAGTTAAACATTAGGGAAGAAGTTGATCATATAAGAAATTCTATTCTATATATTGAAACGAGAATTAAACATAAGTGGCAAAACATTGAAATGGCACACGTAAGGGGAATTTCTGGGTTTTAATACTCTCTTGAGCAAGATATAAAAAAATAAACCTTTAGCATATTAAGATTTGTATACAAACGCATGAAATTCTATGAACTTGTTAGGTTAATACCCCTTGACGAACTTCTGCATCCGCCACTGAGCAAGTACATTAAATATAATTCGCTACCGTTCATTGCTACTGAGAACCAGGAAATGGGCAATGTTTGTCTAATGTGGGAGAGGTTTCGCTGCACATTGTTAAACAGAGCAAATCAGCAGGTAGAGAGACAAGAAAACTAGCCTGTAAGCAGGTAGAAAGGAAAGAGGAGGAGCACCGATGAGTTTTCAATAGAGAGTTGGACCCCTGCGTTGGAAAGGGAACGTCCGGAAAATGGTTTAGCTAGCGGTTCTTATATTCTTGAGAAGCAGAAAACTAATTTTCACAATTCTACCGTTAATTCCATTTTAGTTTCTTGTTCCTTGATAGAAAACTTCTATGGAAATTATTCACACGGAGAGGTTAAGCTCATCCTTCGCTGCATGCATTCTGTTTCTTCGGAATCGAAACTTAGGTAAAGAAGTGTAATGGTTAGCCGGTTAGTGGTTTGAATTCGAATGCAATCGCGATAATTCAAGTAAGATGGGACCGAGGTTGACTCGAATTAAACAGAAAATCAAATAGTTTTATTTCTTAAATGTTCTATCCTGTACAAGTCAATACGCAGGGTGGTCCAAAAATGTGTAAACACGTTAATAAGTGATAAACGCTGCAAAAATATAAGTAACGATGTAGTCAAGAAACAGGGATGAGGAAAATGTTTGAGGACACTCACAATGATATCTGCCATCTTGTATTTTATGCAATTGTCTTAAATGGAAATCATGATATATGTTATGCCATTTTAATAGCATTTTTTGTACAAATTGAATGACAGTGTTATTTGTGCTGTAGCGCTAACCATTACGAAGTTAAGACTACTTTATTGTTGTTGTTGTGTCCCCAACAAAAGCGGTTAGTCATACGACAAGAGCCACTCACTGTTAAAGAATATGCTGAATATGAAGTTCTGAGTCATGTAAACTTTTTGCAAAGTGATGGCTGTAATGTTGGAATGTGCGTCTACAATTCGTTCCTTGAGATGGTGAACATCACTAATTTCACAGCAGACTTCTCATGGTTCCACAGGTAATACTATAGTCGGTCACGTCAGGGAAACGAGCTGGCCATTACATAGCACCTCACCACCAATCCACGCATCAGGAAACTGCTGGTGGAGGTACTCGCGGAGACAGCTACCGCAGTGGGATGGGTCGTCTCCGTGTTGAAAAAACTTGGGAAATAACCCTGCCTGCGACAACAGTGATGATAAGATGTGATCCGCCGATGTCGATGAAGGCTGGGCTCACAATGCGAGTCCCCCATATATCACATCACACATCAACTTACCAGGAAAACCTGCGATGCTTCAAACCAACGTGGATTATTATCACACTAGTATCACACGTTATGTTTGTTAACCTCGCCCGATACGTTAAATTTTGCCTAATCCGCAAACAATACGGTAGAGGCAAATACGTTATTTGTAGTTGTTGCAGTAGCTCTATGGCCCATTGAGACTACTATTTTATGTAAGGTGTTGGCAAAGTTGAAGCTTATAAGGGTGTTATTTATTCACTGACACAACACGCATGATTGATATGCGATTAACACCACCTTCATAGACTTCACTATCCGTACTTATCGTGGGACTTTTACTGAATGATGGCAACATTGCCACAGTTATTGCCTCGTCTGTCACTGTGCGTGGTCTACTTATCTTGGCTGGGTCGATCAACCACAAATCTTATTTCTTGAATTTCTTCAATACTTTGAACACAGTATTATTCCTGATACGAGTACTTTGCAAATGATAACGATTAAAATCGTCTTTAGTAAGTCTGGTGTTTCGTTCTCCAGAGATGAGAACGATGTAGATGCGCTCTATATGCATCAAGGCCATCTTCTGCTAGTAAATCACCTACAACGATATGAAGAAAGAAAGTCATAGCTTCGTAAAAAAAAAAAAAAAAAAAAAAAAAAAAACTTTAAATTTCTGCAAGATTTTGCTATTAAAATGATGTATCACATGCTATAGTTTCCATTTAAGACAACTGTAAACGTTCAAGATGGCGGTAATCATCATAATGAGCCTTTAAACATTTTCCTCATTTATTGTTACTTTGGTTAGGTTTTGCAACATTCATCACCTATTGAAGTATTCTACACTTTTGGACCATGATCTAGTATGGATAAACTAACTATAAATCGTGTATTGCAATATCATCTCATTATTTAAGTGTTAAAAACAAGTATATTATGGACTATCTTAAGGTTGTACTATTTTAGATTTCAAAACTATGTTATGAACAAGTATCGGAATTTTTACAGAACGGCTATAATCATCTGTCTTCGATAGGTATAACTAGTGATGAGCAAATTCCCGGGAAGATATTTTTCGGGAATATTCCCGGGAAGTTTCCCCAAAATGGTAATTTTCCGGTAATTTATGTACTATCACAAAGAAAATTGCATTATATTACTATATTATGATTTCCAAGTTAAATTTGTTTTATATATATATATATCATAGTATATTACTATTGCTGTCACCAGAGGATTCATTAAAATGTATATTCTGAACGGTATTATGCTATTTTATTATATTTAGAGAGTACTCATAAATGTATATTAACTTAAATATGTTCTATGCAAGTAAATATGTGAAAAAAAGGGTATAGTAAGACCACATACTTTTACACCAGTAAACAGTTTTAATTTATTTGTAAGTAGATTTTCTAAATTTGACCCTACTACTGATATTATAAACATATTAATTTTTACTAGCTGAACCTGCGTCCTCTACACAGCGCATCATTCACATATGGGCATGAATCTCCTTGTCATTCCTCACAACATCTGTACATATTCTTTTACAGACACAATTAAAAGACGTCTTGATAAAAATCGGCAAGGAGTACCATAAAGGGAACATTTTATCGATTATTTTATCAATATCTCGCACCGTTTGCAAAATTGAGCCTAGTTCCGGTGGGAGCTTCTAATTCATGTATGATCAGTGTTTTCTTTCTTTTTGCATGCAGTATGTAATAAGCAAATACATCACACACACACAAGTAATTATAATGTCAGTGCTGTAGGTGTTCATTGGGCAAAATACTCCAAACAATAAAGATTCATCTTAGGGTGGAGAAATGTTTATCCTTCGTTTTTCATTATCATTAACTATGAAAGAAACGCTTGAGAGATATACAACCCCTATATACAACTATGTTCTGTTGGAACGTATAACTGATAGGATATGACTTTTTTTTTTTTAAAAAAAATCATTTCTTGTGTACCCCTAGAAAATGTAATAAAGAAATAACAGCCAGGTTTTCAAAATATTGAATTAGAACTATAATATCTACACAAACTTTGGAATCGACCAGCGAAAAGGGCATGTTTCTAGGATTTCTGGTTTTCGAGATCTCAGTGTCGGAAGGATTGGAGAGAAACATATAAACTTTTCCTTGGAGACAAATATATACATCAAGCATTTTAATATATACATAAACAAATTAGGCTGGGTAACTGCCAGAAGACATATGTCTCACCATTTTATCAACATTTGCGCATACATATTTTTGTTCACAATATTTGGAAGATACTCACATATCTTTAGAATTTTGCACGTAATACTGCCTAGGGATGGGCACGAGCCGAGCTAAAACTCGAAGCGAATTCGAGCCGAGTTCTGAGCCGAGTCACTGTTTTGAGGTAGAGTTTTGAGTTGGGTCGAGTTTGAAAAATCGCTCGCTCGTTTAGCTTGTTTTAACTCCTTTTGAAATCATTACCTGATTAGAATGGGAAACGAAAGCTATGAGAAATGTAAACATAAATGTGGAACATTTTTAGTGTTGCTTACGAAGTGAGACACTACTCGCATCTCTCCTCGTCTCTATTAATAAGACAACAATGGATTTTTATAACGAGACAGCACTTAAATGTTGTGAGCACTAACATAAGCATATACTGTAGTTCTCACCACCAAGGCTGAGACCTGCAAGGTGAAAGTTTTGAGCCGAAGCGAAAGCCCAACCCGTGTAGGGATGTTAACCGGCTTAGCTCGGTTCAACTGAGCAAACAGCTCGAGCCGGCTTGATTGAGATGAAGCAGCGACTCGACTTAGGTGAGCCATAGTCTCGAGCCGGCTCGGTTGGGGTGAGCCATCAGCTCGGTTTGTTTCGGCTCGTGTTGGTTTGGGTGGGTGAGCTGTTGGCTCGGCTCGATAGGGAATGAGCTGTGAGCCGAGCCGCTCGAACCGTTGAGAACGCTAAACTCGGACCAAGCAGTTTTGAACATGTGTGGCCGGCGCCCTTTAACTTTTAACGATTTTTGGTTCGAGCCCGGATACTTGCTCCTCCGGAACTGAAACCCAGAATCTTGTGAACGATGTCCTTGCCTCCTAGTCTTCACGACTACTGAGGTCAGCAGTCAAAAAATTTTTAATATTCACATACAAACCATCTATCTTTCACGTTTATACACAGTGTTTTATAATAATAATAATAATAATAATAATAATAATAATAATAATAATAATAATAATAATAATAATAATAATAATAATAATAATAATAATAATAATAATAATAATGTTATAGTAGTAGAAGTATCATTGATAATAATTATTTTGTCTATGTAGGATACTTGAAGAAAGTACTTGAAACTCAACACAGCATTTGGCTCAATTTGGCTCGTTTTCGCTCGACTTGACTCGAAACTCGAGTCAAATTCGAGTCGAGTTGGAGGAAATTTTTGAAGAGTTCTCAAGTCGAGTTCAAAGATGTCTGTTTCGAGTTGATTCGAGTTTCAGTGAAGACTCGCTCGAACTCGCTCATGCTCATCCCTAATATTGTCAACACGACCTTTCTTCCTACCTATTTCTCAAAATTCCATGCGTTATTTCACATGTAAGAGAAATCCGAGTACCTCTTCAGAAATTCAAGTCAGAGACAGGAGACAGGAGACAGACTGACGTCTATTACTAACGGTGATTCGGAGTGTATTAATAGTACAGTACTTCATCTCTATTCCTACATAATTTCTACATTACTTTACGAACTGGTTCCTTTTCATCATTTGTAAATTAGTATTTTGCTACTTTTTAGCGCAAATGGAAATGGAAATTAAAAAGTCATATTATTAGTTATATAAAGTACAATCAACGAATTTTTTTTTTTTTACCCTCTAAGTTATTTAAAACCTAGAAGTAAATCATAATAAATGAAAATAAAGTAATTAGTCTTATGGTTCTTATAATTTTGAAGAGAAAATAAAGAAATGGAAATAAATTCCTTCTCGGGAATTTATATGCCAGAGAAAAAAAAACAGGGAATATTCCCATTTTTTATTTTCCTTCCCACCGGGAATATTCTCACTGACCATCACTAGGTATGACAGCAAAAAGTTTATAATAAAAGAGAGATGGATTTCTTGTATGGATTCAACCTCTAAAGAATATGTGATATCCCCGTTCTTATTCCACTATTCTAACGAACCGGAAATAGCAGGATGGTCACAGACAAAAAAAAAAAAAAAAAAAAAAGTTTCTTAATATGGATTCAGCGTACCAAGAACGTAACACTTGTCCAACAATATCGCTCTTCTAAAATCAGAAGTGATTGAAATCCATTGCAACATCCGATTTGCTGTAGTTGACATCAATACAACATTACAGTAGTAGGTAACGAGAAACTTTTTCTACAGTGTACCAATAACAGGTTCAATATCGGAGTAACCCCGAGATGTTTGATTAGTTATATTACAATTTTTATGATACTTCCTTCAGTCCGTCAGGTTCTGATTTTCTTCCATGATAGCATTATATGTTTTTATCATACTCTGCGCAGGTTCTAGTAATGGCAAATACCCTTAAGAGTTTTATGACAAAAGAACTGCAAATTATTAACATCCACGAAGAGTATAATTTCTTTCCTATATTAAATCCTGTTTTAAAGTGTGAATCACAATATATATGTAACAGATTCTGATGTAAACTGCAGAGTATATCTAATACTTCAACATTATTTTATTTGACTTGATTTTCAATTTAATGTCCCTTTCAGCAGGGAGACTATCAGACGCGAGACGTGGAACTACAGCCTAACGTAGGATCCGAAACACGTGAATTCCGCCGAGAATCGAACCTGGGTCTCCCACGCCAAAAGCGCGTATGCTTACCGCATAACCACGAGGACACTCTCTTAACATGAATAAAATAATTTGCTAATTTGCCAGGACTGTGATGAAATTTGTGCTGTTTATACACAATACACATTATTAAAACCAACAGCTCAAAGATGTTCAGTTGCTTTCGTTTTGGAAATTTGAATACCCAAAATGTTTCTCGCAGTGTGAGATCAACCGCACCAAAAGTGGATATGTTCTGACAAAAATCAAGCAAGACCGGAGTGTAAGCTGTCATAGTATTGCTTATTACCGAAACATTAATGGTGTTAAACCATTTCGAGAAAACTGGCTATAAAACCAGCTTGACATTTTGTTGATACATGAACTGACTCAAACACATTTACTCGAACGAATTTTCATCTGTGAATATCTACTAAACGTAACAAACTAGAGTTATTTCTTTGATTTGATTTTCAGTTTAACATCCATTCCAACAGAGAGACTATATATGACGTTGACCTACATCTTAACGTCGGATTCGAACTACATGAGCTCCCGCCGGGAATCGAACCCGGTCTCCGACGCGAAAGACATGTACGCTAACCACTCAGCTATCTCTGGATCTTTGGTATCATTTCCAAATTGGTTTGCCACGAGTGATGAAAAGTACATAACCTAATGGTATGCGAAGAACGATCGTGATAGGAAGTCCGTTGCAAAGCCTACACTCACTTCTAGGAAAGATATTCTTTGAGTTTGATGGAACTATTAGGGTATTGTGAATCACGAGCTGCTTTCACCGAGC
The DNA here is from genome assembly GCF_964235325.1 of Thermobia domestica. Lineage (NCBI taxonomy): Eukaryota > Metazoa > Arthropoda > Insecta > Zygentoma > Lepismatidae > Thermobia > Thermobia domestica. The sequence continues at coordinate 154,770,266 of NC_137455.1, read as the reverse complement.
AGAACGATAGACTCCATCATGGACTGTTAACAATTAACATACACCTAACAATTCGAAAGGAACAGCCTGAAGTCAACACAAAGGGTGTCATACACCACGTTAACAACACGAGATCGCATTTACATTTAACGACCCGTCAGAAATTAAAAAAAAAAAAAACTGCTATTTACCATTGCGTCCAGCTTATATCGTGGGGCTGGCATTACCGGACTACCTTTTGTTCGAGTCACTACAGAACTTCCGAAATAGTGATAAGTTAGTTAGTTTCAAAGAAACATGTGAAAATCACATGAACAATTTTTTGACCAGATATAGCAGACGGGATTATAGTGACGGAATTATAGTGTTCCCGATAAAATGGAAGAAGTTCATCAACAAAGTAGTGCATGCGCAGTTTTATAATGTTATTTTCAAATAACAATTATTCTCAAGTTTTACCTCCAAAAGCCCAATACTTTTTTGACAATCTGATATTTTCCGCTTCTAAAAATCAATATTTCTAAAATTCTCTTATTCGTTTTCGCTCGACGCAGCTAATTCCCTCCATTCTTCTTCACATCCACATTTCGAAACATTTCGGGCGTTTTTTTAAAGTATTGTTGCGCAATGTTCATGTCCCTCACCTATACAAAACAATATTTCACACGAAACATTTTATGAGTCTTTTTCTCAACTTTATATTCAAGGTCCCACAAATAGCATTTTCTTCCTACTAAAGGTTTTTTCGCCATTCCTGTCCTTTCTTTTATTTCACGTTCATACTTCATATCATTCCTAATAATACTATCCACGTATTGCAAACTAGTCACCTGCTCTATTTTCCCCCTTCTACTTATATATTTGACACACACCCCTTTGTTCAAATCATTATGGCTTTTGTCTTTCTAACATTTATTTTCATCCATAGTTTTCTAATATCTTTTATTTTTTTTTCAGATTTTGCAACGAGCCCCATATCATCTGCAACCCATATACACCTAATCATTCTAGCTCCTACTGAAATCTCATCTTTATCACCATCTCTTCCAGATATATACTAAATAATGTAGGCAAGAGACAGCATCCTTGTTGAATTCTCCTTCCAATTGCGCTCTCTCTGTCATTTCCTCCCTTATTCTAACATGTACTTATTGTTTTACATATAAGTTTCTGATGAGTCTTCGATCTTTCCATTTCAACCCAACTTTCTCTAGAACTTTCAACAACAATCCCCAATTCACGCGGTCAAAAGCATTTTCTAGATCAATAAATACCACATACCTTAATAATCTATAAATTCTATCCTTTTCCTATAAATCTTTCACCGATCACCCTTAGTAATCCAATTGCATCTCTTGTACGTCCCACGGTTATGCCGGCCGGAGATGGTGATTATGAGAAATGAATGAAATGGTGGAATGAAGAAAGTGGGAGGAAACGGGAGAACCCCGAGAAAACCCATGCACACGGTGTTTGTCCACCACAAAGTTGACTTGGCGGGAGCAGGGTTTGAACCCGGGACCCCATGCATCAGAGGAGAACGCTCTACCACTGAGCCACCGCGGCCCCACTGTATGAGATTTGAGACTAATAGTTCTATAACCCTCACATCTTTTTTTGTTCGATTTCTTAGCCATCGGCATCATCTTAGGTTTCGTCAGGAAGTATTTTGGACACTCTTCTATTTGATATATTTCATCGCAGGGTCGAAACAGTTCTTTCTTGCCCTTGTCTCCTATGTTCTTAACGGATTCGATTCTTATATTATCTATCTATTATTATACATATGCTTTTCCATCTTCCTAAGGCTTCACTTCTTTCGCTGACTACCATTTCATTCTTATTTTCTACTGCCATCATATTAGCCATCGTAATAGCCCATTGTTTCTTCTGCAGTTCCATAGATTTCACCTCCTTGTACATTCCTTCATATTTCCGAACTCTAATTATTCTACGTCCTCGCATTTTCTTTTGTACAATTTCCCGTGCTCTATTTGTTTCCCCTTGTAACTCATTGTTTAACTTCCTGTACATTTTTCCGCTCTTTTCAGTATCAACCTGTTTCCACGTCTTCCTTTCCTTCATTTTTTGCAACATCTGTTATGTAACCCTGGATCCTTAACCATTTTATGTTCGTAGTAACATACTACTTGTTCTGCAGTCTCATGTGTACTAAGTTTAACATTTATCCATCGTCTATTACTACCTGCACCTATCGTATCGAATATTTTTCTTCGAATTTCTCAACGGAAAGATTTTTTATTTTCTCGTTTCTCAATTTTTCATTATTTAACATCTTGTTGCCTACTTTCTTCCTGCTTACATTTTTCAGTTGCATGTCTACTTCGGCCAGCACAAGGTTACGCCGAGAAAATGTCAGCCCGGAAAGCGTCTTCGCGTTCTTCAAGCTATTTCGACATCTCTCCTGAATCATAACATAGTCTAACTGATATCTTCCACCATCTATTGGGGATTTCAATGTATATCTTTTTCTCTTGTGCTGATTGAACCACGTGTTCCCAATTACTAGTGAATTCTGTATACAGAACTTAAGCAGTCTTTCTCCCCTTCCATTTCTTTCGCCTAAACAATATTTGTGTATGACATTACTTTCCTGCTTTTCTCCCACAACTGCATTCAAATCTCCCATTACAATTACACATGCTTCCCTCTTCTCTCTGTCTGCAATTGCTTCTATTTTCTCATAATTTTCCTCTACTTGTTCAAATGAAAACAAATTCAACTATAACATATCTGAAGGATTCGCAGAATAAAATTACTTTGACACTAATAATCACGTTTGAATTCATTGTTACTTATTATTGTACTTTAACACACATACAATTGAACATACTAATTTATAAATTTAAATTAAGTAATCAACAACAAGAAATGCATTAGATTATGAAAATATAATAAAAGATAAGATATACGTTAAATTATGTGAATAATTTGAAATGGACTCGATAATTAGTGTAAAAATTTCAATAAACGGTGTAGCAAGCACTTACCTAGAAACAAACAAAATGAGTTAGGAAACAGAAGAAAACAAAACTATCTAGTTTCATGCACGCTAACTAGTTAGTTAGTAGCTAAATATGTTATTTAGTCAATAATTTTAAAATGTATTTCGAAAGGAAATTCACACGCAGAGTAGAGTGAAACTCATCGCACAATAATAATAATAACACAACTGCCACTGAAAATACTTCAATGAATAAAATTTATGAAAATAATTTATAGCTATGTTTCGAAAAATTCCTTTTCGGGAAATAATATATTATTCCAGATCACCGACAGGATCACGAAGTAGAATCATTGAATATTGGAAAGCCTACTTAATTATATATAGAATTAAAGAAAAAAGTGGAGAGGCAAAAGCAAGAAAATATAAAAACTATCTTATGTTTTTAGTCTATATTCAGATAACGGAAATTCTTAAAATTTTATTGTGATTAAGTGCAACCATTCTTATAGCAGTGTTTGTGATATTTTTGAAATTAGTAATCATTACACTATACTTGTTTCGGAAAGAAAAGCAGCACATCATAACACATTAAATCAATTAGAACAGACTTCAATAAGGAATACCTATATCACATGGATATGCCCAGCAAATTTTTCTTCGGGGGATCCCATGATCTTTCATGAGTCCAGATTTTTACATACTAAAAGCGAATCGAGAGTCTTGTTTCAGGATGCGGAAGCGTTAATTAACTCACTCTGCATCAGGGGTGAAAGCATTAATAACTTAGAAACTATATATTATTATTATTTGCAGTTGAAACATTGATTTTACACTGTACAAACTTAGTCATAAGTTGTAGGAAATGTGCCAATAAACTATCCATAAGAAAAGTTTTAGGAAGTTCATTTGTTGAACTTCCGGTTTGTATAAGTTGTAAAAAATCGACAAATACGATGAAAAATAAGATCAGAATCAGAAACTCTTATGCAATAGCCTAGTAATAAACTCGCAACTTGTACATGGAGTTAAGTAAATGAGAGTAATAAAGTACATGATGAATCAATCAGTGGCGTAGACAGGAGTTTGACTCGCCATTCTGTCTTCAACCCCACACGATTACAGCAGATTAGTTATATACTGTATTCTTAATATTTTCAACTGTTTTCGCTACCATAGGTATCAAAATGTGTCACATGCGAGTGCGAGTAGAGATTACAAAGCGAATGTTCAAAGTTATTACTATTTGTTATTACAAAGTTATTATTATTTGTCTGTTTAATCAAATTGTCAGCGTGCGCGACCTCTGTGTGCATGATCCCTATTCTATTCTCGGTGAGAGCACTAAAGTTCTCCAGTATTGATCTATCATCATGAGGTAATTGGGGTGCTGCCTGAATTAAGAGGTAACAAGGTCCACTCCAGAAAGCTAGAAATAGTGGCGCTGGGAACCGATGTGCTACCCATGTAGCTCTCAGTTGAACGTGAGCCAACTGGGAACAAACCCTGGACTCCATGAAGTTATATTTTTATATTATTTGCAAAAATCGTCTGTATTTTAAATTTGTATAACTGAAGCATACAAAAGTAATCTACAGTGAAACCTCTACTAACGGACACCTCTATAAAGCGGACACCTCCCTTAACGGACATATTTTGTAGTCCCCAAACATTGGAATAGGAAAAAACATATTGGTAAACCTCTCTAAAGCGGATACTCTCTAGTACGGACACGGACAGTCTTTTCTGTCTTTTATAGGTATTATTTACCTCCGTATCACGGACACTTTCTAGAAATAAGTCGAAATGTGTAGTAAAAATACATTTTTAGTAATTCATACATGTGTTACCAAGGAAGCATTGTGACAACATTTTGCCCCCTCAACTGTTTGCTCAGCAACCCAGACGAAGCGTCTCTGTTTAACAACACTCTTATGTCCTTTGCTTGCATCCCACTCCCACCCAAGCTGTTTTAGACACAAAAGTAATTGACAGTTGCCCGCCGTTAGTGATGACACGTTATGCTACTGTCCCGTTGGAGTCTCTAACCAACCAGAAGACAAGTTTAGTAATTTTTGTACTCAGGTATGTATATTGTCTCAAAAAGAACGCTTCAGGACTGCAATTACCCCACAAATTAAAGCGCCACACTGAAAACGAAGGAAGTACTGATAAGTATAAAGTTCACAGAACTATAACATGTTATTTGCATGTTGTGCCTCGAACATAGAGTATTGGATGACAGAGGATAATGCATGTGATATTCGTAAATATGTGATTCATGCAAAAATACTTCTTCTAATTGTATATAAACCTTCCTCACTAATTTACATAACAAAATACTGAAACCTCTTGAAGGCGGACACCTCTCTATAGCGGACAATTTTTGATTCCCCACGGCTGTCCGCTTTAGAGAGGTTTCACTGCATTTCCTATCTGTTTCACCTGCAATTTTCCCTACCTCTGTCTATTGAAAAAAAAATACTGAAGTTCATGTTACAGCAGTCGAAGAAGTTTTAGGCGACCTATGGCTCACATTTCAGCCGATGACTCCAGATAATGGTTGGCGTATATGTGTGTGTTCAAGTTTTCATCTTCGTAAGGCAATTATAACCGCTCTATGATGGTTTTTTGGTTATGTCATTAATCAGTATTGCATTAATTATATTATTGTACTTGAAAAGTTCCTACTTATTATCATATGTTGACGTGGTTTAGAATTTTTCTTCCCTATCTATACTATTACCTAAAAGAGTAAAAGTGACTCACTTATCAACATAAAGATCATATTATCCGAAACACCAACCGAAGTTTTTCGAAGAAAAAGGGGGGAACAAAATACCGGCACAAACAAAGTAAACACCTAAGCAAATCTAATGTGCTGTGACATGTATCTCGAAGAACCGAATATCTGTCAAAAATCTAGCAGAGTAGTTGCCCCCTTACCGACCTCATCAAGCGTGAGCTCACATGCGTACAACTATAGCTGGAAAATACAATTTGGGCAGGAAAATCTTTTTATTATGAAAAAAAGGATAAGAAAGTTTTTCGATACATATCTTAAGAGAGTTTAAAGGGAGTTCAAATATCTTTTCCTGAAAATAAACTATCTCACGTAAAGAGGATGAAACTCCGCATATGAGCTTCCCAATAAAAATAGAATAACTCAATATGTGTTAAGCATTTAAAAAAAAAAATCCATTCTTAAATATGGGAAAGTAAGCAATTTCTATATTACGATTTTCGAATCTTTATTGTGAAACCGTCGAGTGTGATGACTTACTCAAGCTAGATGTGTAAAATTCGTTATTTAAACTCTTAATTTAAAAACAAGAGAATGTATGTTTCGAGTTTTAAAAAATTCGAATTTTTTATGCACAAAAATTAAATATCAGCATTCTCTTAAATTTGAGGGATGAAATTCCGTATATAAACTCCTAATTGAAACAATACGAAAACATATTTCAGCGTTTTTAAGAATTCGGCTCTATAAGAGACGATTTTTAGTGTTAAGAAGATTTGATTCTTTATCAGAAAGTGACTAGTGTGAGGATTTGCTTGAGCTGGAGGTATAAAATTCGGTATATAAACTTATAATTAACAATAGATATTCAAGTATTGCAGGATTTCGACATTCTGCTTGAAAAGTGAAAATAGAGGCACTTTCTCCAATATTCGAACTTTCTCCAATATTTATTAAATTTTTTTCTTCCTGTGCGAAGAACCGACACTTCAAATTGTTTTGTTATATACGTTATGCATTTGCTAGAGTAAACATGTTTAAATAAACACTTAGCAGACAAATTATATTTTGGGGGCCAGGAAGTGGTTTGGAGGGCCGGACTTCCATTATCTCCCCCATGATTATACTTCTATTGTATCACTCTACAAACTTAACTGGAACAGATGATCACAAACTTTTGTACTCAAATGTATAACAAAAGATCGCACAAACGCTAAAAATGTCTCAATATTCAAAGGAACATTATTGAAATGGAACATTAAATGCAACAGAACAAAAGTAGAAAATTTAACTTGCGACCACGGCAGCGAATTTAACTTGCCGTTAGGTGTAAGGATCAAGTTATTCTTCCGCCCAGATCAACGATCACGTTTATTTGGTTGAGTTTAAGCTTAGCATCTCTTTCAGGACAGAGATAATATGAGAAGTAGATATAGAATTTAACGTGGAATCTGAAACATGTGTAGTGATGTCAACCCGTGAAAAAAATCCCATTTTGTGGGATTTTTAACAATTTCTTGAAAAGGGATAAAGGGAATTTTTGTCGCAATTGGCAGCAAATAAGGGATTTTTCATTGAGAACAAGTAAATTCTTTATGGGTGGGAAATAGGCCAATGAATCATCAATAATCTTGAAATCTTATTTATAAATTACTATAACGTGGGAAATTGAGAAACAAAATGGGAATTTTTGCCTCTCGAGATGGAATTTTAGAATGTTTGAGCTTGGCATCACTGAACATGGGTATTCCCATTGGGAAGAGAATTCTGTTCTCCCACACCGAAGGTGATTACAGAAACCATAAAGCCACGATTAAATTTAACGGTGGAATTTGCATTTTCTACATGCAAACTTTCTAGCAATCGGTTAAATATTTAAGGCCCTCCGCTCATCTTTGCCAAGGTTTTCCTTAACGACTAAAGATAGACCAGAATGTTTTGACAGAACATAAATATATATATCATTGGCAAGGGTCTAAAAGGACCAATGTCATTTTTGGGCAAAAAATGAGATGTTCATCAAATTTTAACGCCTACAAATGGATATTTTCTGTGCAAGAAAAGTATGAATGGTATATATTACAAACTATTTCGTGTTGACATTTGCTCTTCTTGCACAAGAAAACATCCATTTATAGACGTTAAAATTCAAGAGTATCTTATTTTTGTCAAGAAGTGACATTGGCTCTTTTAGACCCAAGCCACAGATATAAGTCTTATATATATATATATATACGAAAAGTACGAGGCTGACCCGAAGACCTGTATTTGCTCAGCCTACTTCCATAGGTTCTCATATCCCTAACATATCGCTAATCTTAAGAGATTTCGAGTTATGGCCTGCCATCGCATGCTAATACATACTCTCATGCTCCTGCATTTTACCTCGTATAACAGAATCTCTCGCTCAGCATACCTAGGATAGATGACAAGTTGAACTTCTAGTTAAGAATTTTAGCTTCGCTCACTTTGAAACATTTCATTTGCAACACCTACGATGATAGTTTTATTAATCTACATTCGTTAGGAAGACGAACGTTGTGTATTATGAAAATGAAAGTAGGTGAAAGGGAGCTAGTATTTTCCACGAGACGAAAATTTTTAGCCTCGTCTGTATTATTGGCTCGAAGACGAGAATTATAATTTGTATTTGGGTCCAGACGAGAAATATGACAATTCTCTAGGGGCGAGTCTAGAAGATGAAAACTGGGGGGGGGCAGACAGAAAGAGACTGTGATAGGTGTATCACGGGTTTAGTATAGACTTTCAAAAATATACAAGTAATAGCTTAAATTATTTTTGTGACTCAAAAAACTGGGAGATCCAAATACCCCAGTAATAAACTTGGGTTATAAGTTATTACAACAATCTTTTTTAGGCTTCTAGCCACTCGAGAAAATGCCATAACTTCTAGAAAAAATAAAGTAGAAAAATCAATGCGCAAAGTTTGTACAATGCATACATTTAAAAAACAACACGAGAAATTTTCAAAAGTTAATCAATACGAGACGAGATGTAATTCTTTGAGATTCAAGGTGAGACGATACATCTTCTCTGAGTTGAAACACTAGAAAATATCACAAAAATTACATAAGAATTACGATAAATCTCTTGTGTGCTGAAAATAAAAAGAAGTTATTATTTTTATGAAAAATCCTTTAAATTATTATAAACTAGCTGTTATGCTCGTTCTTCACACGGGTAAGATAAAATATCGATGGAAACAAACTGAACAACGAAAGAGCAATTAAGAAACATTTCTGAAATTGGATCTAGTTTGTATGAATGCATATCCTACAACGTAGATGTGTTTTCATTGGAATGATTTTAATAATGAACACGGTTTATACCTAATACAACAATTAACTAACCTTTTTTTAACCACAATAAAACCATCTACGGTACTACTAAACAGAAGGAACCAACATGAATGTAGATAAAACTATGAATTTCACACTAATATCGGCCATTTTCGATTACTTTTACATGTCGCTTACTCCCCAGTAGGAGACCCTCAACCCGCATACAATTTTGGCTGAATTTGAAACTCACCGCTAATGGAAGTGTCACTATTGATCTCAGCGACTTCGAAAACTATGGATTTGACACGAATATCGGTCATTTTCGATTATTTTTACATGTCTCGGTAACATTTTTATTATGGACCCGGTTCCTTAACTAATAATGGCTAAATTTGAAAGTAAACGCAATGTTCACTTTCACCATTGAGCTCTGCGACCCCGACAAATATGGATTCATACTAATATTATTCATTTTCGATTATTGTTACATGTCTTGGTACCCCCCACCCCACCCCGCAGGTGCACCTAATGGTAGCTGAATTTGAAAGTCATCGCTAATAGAAGTGTCACTATTGATCTCAGTGACCGCGAAAGCTATAGATTTCACATTAATATCGGTCATTTTGGATTATTTTTACATGCTCTGTATTCTCCCTAAGCCAGGCGCGCAGCCGAATGGGGTGATTTTGGAAGTTAATGGGATCGGATTTTCGCCATTGATCTCAGCGACCGAGAAAACTATGAATTTGACACTAATATCCGTCATTTTCTACTACTTTTACAAGTTTCGGTAAACGACCCCCTGAGACGCCTGGTTCGAATTTTGAAAAAGCTCTTCGTCTTGGTCTGGGGCCTGGACCAAGGTACGGCGACGAAAATTTGGTAACTCTTGGCCCATTCGTCCGGTCCCCAGGCCGCTCGCAGGCAGACAGACATAAACACAGGCAAACAAACTCTTTAATTTATTTATATTGGATACTAGAGGAACTGGTTAAGAATGTGTGATCATAATATAAATTTTGTAGTCATTACAATTGTGCATCATATTACAAATCTGAGCAAAGCTAATCAGAGGAAATGTGCATGCGTCAAAGAAGTGAACATCATATTTGACAATACATAATTTTTTCACATAAAAGTAATACATCTGAATAATTTTCTTTCTCCCGACATATAGTCATTCTGAACAATGTTCTTTTCCAAAAAGCAAAGCCACATTTATTAATTTCTTCATTTAAAAAGAAGCAACAACTGAAGGTATTACACTAATTTTTATTGATTTGTACGTACAATTTAACTCAATCCACGTATTACGTTGACAATGATTGACAAGAGGAAAACGGGGCAGTGGGAGGAGCCATGGTCTGACAAAGCCTGCTCATACTATGACTGACATGGAGTGGGCGGGGCAACTAAGTCAAATGTGTGTGTAATTTTGTTTAAGTATATAAAGCATACTGTAGTAGAATTTCTGTTAGAATTTAAAAGAATACATTTCAAGTTATCAATACGTCCATTTACGCAATTTAAACACTCCTAAATAATTTTAATTTCGTAAAAAAAACAAATGACCCCGGAAGTTGCCAAACTACAAAAATAGCTGTACACAAGTGATTTTCGTAGGGTTCTAAATGGTAAACTTTTAAATACATAAAAACTATTGAACTTTGCTGCAAAGTATACCAATTAGGAAGTATAAAGTTCAAATTTTATTATTCAAAGTACAGATTAATTAAATAAACATGCAAAATACAGGAAAACTAATAAGAAAAAACTATGACCGACTTTCGGGACGCGATTTTGCGTCCCCGAAAGTTTTCTGACCCCGGAAGTAACTGCTTTTACACAAAACTCGACCCCGCAAGTCGAATCCGCGCTCCCACGCTCATACACGCACACACACACACACACACAAATGGGCACCTTTGAAAATTGTCTCGTCGGCAGCGTACATAATTTTAATATATAAGATACGTGGAAAAGTGCCCCTTTCGATTTAATAGTTTTAGATGCGGGTCCGGTTGGAATGAAATGCCGTATATAATAAAGTCAAGCTTATTTTCAATCACCTATGCTATAAAAATAAACTTTCAAAGAAAGAAAAAGTGAGAGAAAAACTTGTTGGGGATTGAACCCAGGTCTTTTGCACAGTAGGCTCACGTCGTTCCCCTACACTACTCAATTCCTTAGATTGTGTATCTCTTACTTACTCCTCACATAGTACTGGTACGTAGCGGGCCCGCGTCCGTGGAATTATATACCTCTATAATCGGAAACACACTTAATTGTTTGCATACTTTCACAAAACATACAAACACCAAATTTTGCATACTTGTTCGTCATGGGATGTGAGTAATGGGAAAATTCCGATATCACGAAAAAGGCGACATTTTCCATGTAAATGAAGTGTCGAAATTTTTCGTCGTTTCGAAATGCTGGTTTTAGAGTAGTACCGCACACCATAGAAACGTCATATTTTGTCAGGCAGTGAAGCTAGGAACATAGTTTATGATAGAAAAAAGAGCATTAAAATTCGTTTTCGTTTCGCGGCGCAAATCGAAAAAATGTGAAATTTGTAATGGGTGTATGTAGGACGTTGAAATTTCGAGGTGATGTTTATTCTGATGCGTAGTTTGCGAATCCGCCCTTGAACTTGAAAAAAATAGTCATGTTCGGTGTAAGAAAATGCTAGGAATGTTATAAGGGGGCGTCTAATTCTACACAACTTGTAGATATGGTGGAATAACGAAATTGCGTTCAAGTGTGTAGAGTACAACGTATGTGTGGGGAAAAATCCGACATGTTGGAAAAGTCGTCATCTTCGATTCAAAATGGCGTCTCAAAAATTTGTAACCATGAAAATTGTAAGTTGTGCTCTTGGTAGGTAAGCCAGGTTTCGCTATGTTATTAAGGACGTAGTTCAGTTTAAGTGAAGAAACAAATCATTGGAGAAGTCGCCATCTTGAATGCAAAATTGCCATATTTTTGAATTGCCTTCATTTGGACTCTTATGTGGTATATTGAGGAGAATAGAACAAACAGATTTCAACGTAGTAAGTTAGCTCCGCGGTAAAGTGTCTGCTTTCTGAGTAGCAGGTGTGGGTTCGAATCCCCGCAGACCTTGTTTTATGTTGCGTTTTTTTTCTTATCACGTTGCTTCATTTTACTAAATAGTTTCTGTTGGCATTGCGTGAACAAAATATTTTCGTTATTACAGACATAGACGGAAAGGATATATTTATACGCTAACTGTTGAGATGGTCTCGAAACTAGCAGTATGTTCGTGTAAAGTTTCGAGACGATACTGAAGTATTTAAAATCAAACATATGTAGCTTTGGAAATGGAGCATCACCAGTGTCTCTATCGGAAGCAATGTTCAGGGGGGGAGTATTACCCCGGGGGAACTGCTGATAACATTCTATTTGTTATTGTATTATAAACGTATTATTTTGATCTTGCCAGGGGCGCTCTGAGGAGGCAGTGTCCCCCAAAAAGAGTCTCAAAGAAACATTGGGCATCATTTTCACGATATAGTGTCCATACAAGACAACAATACATTTTGTCTCGCGACAACAGTGTCTGCTTCAAACCGGAAACGATTGCAAAATATCTCTCTCCCCTTTTATGTTCCTCGTTAAGATACATGCGTATACCAAATTTGAAGTGAATACCACAAATTTAAAGTATAAAATATTAATTTTAAGGAAATATACACACACACAGGGACGTACGCAGGGGGTGGGTCCTGGGGGTCCGGACCACCACCGAAATTCCAACTTTTGAGTAAATTTAGCCTAATTTTTGTGACAAGTTTAGGAATTTCAATATAAAATACACTGATATTAAGTTTGGCCCTTCCCGAAATAAATTCCTGCGTACGCAACTGCGCACACACGCTCATACACGCACACACACACACACACAAATGGGCACCTTTGAAAATTGTCTCGTCGGCAGCGTACATAATTTTAATATATAAGATACGTGGAAAAGTGCCCCTTTCGATTTAATAGTTTTAGATGCGGGTCCGGTTGGAATGAAATGCCGTATATAATAAAGTCAAGCTTATTTTCAATCACCTATGCTATAAAAATAAACTTTCAAAGAAAGAAAAAGTGAGAGAAAAACTTGTTGGGGATTGAACCCAGGTCTTTTGCACAGTAGGCTCACGTCGTTCCCCTACACTACTCAATTCCTTAGATTGTGTATCTCTTACTTACTCCTCACATAGTACTGGTACGTAGCGGGCCCGCGTCCGTGGAATTATATACCTCTATAATCGGAAACACACTTAATTGTTTGCATACTTCCACAAAACATACAAACACCAAATTTTGCATACTTGTTCGTCATGGGATGTGAGTAATGGGAAAATTCCGATATCACGAAAAAGGCGACATTTTCCATGTAAATGAAGTGTCGAAATTTTTCGTCGTTTCGAAATGCTGGTTTTAGAGTAGTAGCGCACACCATAGAAACGTCATATTTTGTCAGGCAGTGAAGCTAGGAACATAGTTTATGATAGAAAAAAGAGCATTAAAATTCGTTTTCGTTTCGCGGCGCAAATCGAAAAAATGTGAAATTTGTAATGGGTGTATGTAGGACGTTGAAATTTCGAGGTGATGTTTATTCTGATGCGTAGTTTGCGAATCCGCCCTTGAACTTGAAAAAAATAGTCATGTTCGGTGTAAGAAAGTGCTAGGAATGTCATAAGGGGGCGTCTAATTCTACACAACTTGTAGATATGGTGGAATAACGAAATTGCGTTCAAGTGTGTAGAGTACAACGTATGTGTGGGGAAAAATCCGACATGTTGGAAAAGTCGTCATCTTCGATTCAAAATGGCGGCTCTAAAATTTGTAACCATGAAAATTGTAAGTTGTGCTCTTGGTAGGTAAGCCAGGTTTCGCTATGTTATTAAGGACGTAGTTCAGTTTAAGTGAAGAAACAAATCATTGGAGAAGTCGCCATCTTGAATGCAAAATTGCCATATTTTTGAATTGCCTTCATTTGGACTCTTATGTGGTATATTGAGGAGAATAGAACAAACAGATTTCAACGTACTAAGTTAGCTCCGCGGTAAAGTGTCTGCTTTCTGAATAACAGGTGTGGGTTCGAATCCCCGCAGACCTTGTTTTATGTTGCGTTTTTTTTCTTATCACGTTGCTTCATTTTACTAAATAGTTTCTGTTGGCATTGCGTGAACAAAATATTTTCGTTATTACAGACATAGACGGAAAGGATATATTTATACGCTAACTGTTGAGATGGTCTCGAAACTAGCAGTATGTTCGTGTAAAGTTTCGAGACGATACTGAAGTATTTAAAATCAAACATATGTAGCTTTGGAAATGGAGCATCACCAGTGTCTCTATCGGAAGCAATGTTCAGGGGGGGAGTATTACCCCGGGGGAACTGCTGATAACATTCTATTTGTTATTGTATTATAAACGTATTATTTTGATCTTGCCAGGGGCGCTCTGAGGAGGCAGTGTCCCCCAAAAAGAGTCTCAAAGAAACATTGGGCATCATTTTCACGATATAGTGTCCATACAAGACAACAATACATTTTGTCTCGCGACAACAGTGTCTGCTTCAAACCGGAAACGATTGCAAAATATCTCTCTCCCCTTTTATGTTCCTCGTTAAGATACATGCGTATACCAAATTTGAAGTGAAAACCACAAATTTAAAGTATAAAATATTAATTATAGGGAAATATACACACACACAGGGACGTACGCAGGGGGTGGGTCCTGGGGGTCCGGACCACCACCGAAATTCCAACTTTTGAGTAAATTTAGCCTAATTTTTGTGACAAGTTTAGGAATTTCAATATAAAATACACTGATATTAAGTTTGGCCCTTCCCGAAATAAATTCCTGCGTACGCAACTGCGCACACACGCTCATACACGCACACACACACACACACACAAATGGGCACCTTTGAAAATTGTCTCGTCGGCAGCGTACATAATTTTAATATATAAGATACGTGGAAAAGTGCCCCTTTCGATTTAATAGTTTTAGATGCGGGTCCGGTTGGAATGAAATGCCGTATATAATAAAGTCAAGCTTATTTTCAATCACCTATGCTATAAAAATAAACTTTCAAAGAAAGAAAAAGTGAGAGAAAAACTTGTTGGGGATTGAACCCAGGTCTTTTGCACAGTAGGCTCACGTCGTTCCCCTACACTACTCAATTCCTTAGATTGTGTATCTCTTACTTACTCCTCACATAGTACTGGTACGTAGCGGGCCCGCGTCCGTGGAATTATATACCTCTATAATCGGAAACACACTTAATTGTTTGCATACTTCCACAAAACATACAAACACCAAATTTTGCATACTTGTTCGTCATGGGATGTGAGTAATGGGAAAATTCCGATATCACGAAAAAGGGGACATTTTCCATGTAAATGAAGTGTCGAAATTTTTCGTCGTTTCGAAATGCCGGTTTTAGAGTAGTAGCGCACACCATAGAAACGTCATATTTTGTCAGGCAGTGAAGCTAGGAACATAGTTTATGATAGAAAAAAGAGCATTAAAATTCGTTTTCGTTTCGCGGCGCAAATCGAAAAAATGTGAAATTTGTAATGGCTGTATGTAGGACGTTGAAATTTCGAGGTGATCTAAGGTTGAGTCTACACCACAATGTAGAAAGTGGTGTTGTTTAAGTTGCTATAAACAATTTTTTTAAAAGCCTCCAATAATATTCATATTCTAAATTACCTAGTAAATAAACGTCTCCATTGAAAATATAAGAGTAAAGATACAGGATGGCTGTATGGAATTGTGCAGTATAAATAATCATTTCAACAAGTCCTGCTGCCCAATTATTACTTTTGTACCAAAGGACAGCATTGTAATACAGTGTACTATGTTACTATGCAAAAACTGGTGTTCAATCAAATGTTATGAACTAATGTTTAAAAAGCCTTAACAAAATTCATATTTGTAAATTCGAACAAATTTATTCTTCATAAAAATACAAGACGAGAGATACAGGTAGACTGCAAAAAATGGTCCAGTAGATATGAAATATTTCAAAAAGTCTTGCTGCAGGTAATATGTACTACTATGCCGAAGGGTTCCATTATAAGGGACTTTTCTATATTACAGTGCAAAAGTAGTGTTCTCTCAAATGTTACCAACAAATGTTTAAAAAGCCTCCAACAATAATCATATTTGTAAATCACCTACAAATTGTAGTCTTCATTGAAAATACATGAATAAATATACAGGGAGACTGCAAGAATTTGTGCAGTATATATGAAACTTTTCAAGAAGTCTTGCTGTAGGTAATATGTACAACTATGCCCAAGGTTTCCATTATAATCCACTGTACTACATTATAGTACAAAAGTAGTGTTCACTCAAATGCTATGAAAAAAATTTAAACAATCTCCAACAATATTCATATTTGTAAATTATCTAGTAAATTGTAGTCTTCATTGTAAATACAAGAATAAATGTGCAGGAAGACTGAAATATATTCCCACCCTTATATCACAGATATGAATTACTTTTCCTGCAGGTAATATGTACAATTAACTACAAGGACACTATTATAATACCTTGTACTAAATTACACTGCAAAACATATTATTAAAAAATGCTACGAATAAATATTTGAAAGGTTGCAAAAATCATATTTGTAAACAGTGAGTGTTCTCGAAAAATGCAAGGTTTAATAGGTAGGCTATTGGAAGACAGTGTCCGCTGTTTATGTTTGAGAATATAAATTCTGTTATTGTCTCTAACATGTATAGGTGTGCGCAAAGTGTACATAATAAGTCATGCACATGATTGCCAGAGTAGAAGTAGTAATAGAGCTCTTTTTAATAAATTGTGTGTTTGCTTTTCAAAGTTACATGGAAGGAATAATACCGGTTGAATTGAAGTATGTGTTGGTAAGAGGTGTCTGCTGTAAAGGGAAGTGAATTCCTGAAGGAATAGTTTTCTAGAACATGACACCTCATGGCAAAAGCATGACCGGGGGCCTGGGGGCGGAGCCCCCAGCGAGCTTTAGCGAGTTAAGTTAATAAAATCTAAATTTTAATTCTGAAACAGTTTTCTCGGATATTAAAAAATCATTCCAAATTATGCATTAGATGAATTCGGGGATATCACCTCAGAATTAAACCTTCATATTCCTTCTTTGTAATGTTTTTTTCTTGACACTTGAACACAACGACTACAAGGCCATCTTTTCTACTTCACAAAATCTAGGCACACTAAATATTATACAAGAATAAAGGAATTGAGATAATAGGCCAAGCACGGTGAACCAAAATGTAATTTCGAGTTTCTCCGTAGTACGTCATTATTAAAGTCCTGAAGTTTACTGGTGATGATAGTGTAGTACAGCATATGAAATATATGAATGTCTTCAGCAGATTCTTCTTCATATGTGATCCTGAGACATGTTGTCATCTGATACATTAAGAACAAGTCAAAACACTCTTCACCCTGTTAATAAAATCCTTTAGTTTCACGTCCCACGTTTATACTCTGTAGGCTAAATGAGGCGGTGATGATGAGAATGAGCTAAATGAAGAAAAAAGGGGGACCTCGAGAAAATCTAAACATATAGTGTTTGTCCACCACAAAGCTCACTCGACGCAAGCTGGGATCGAACTAGTAACCCCATGCTCCAGAATTGAAAGCTGTATTGGAAGTGAATCCTATCGTGCCCCCTTCTTCCTGCTTTAAGTAGAGGATAGGGTCGTCAAGCTGATTCATTTCGATATTGTAATCAGTAAAATTAAAGTCTTCTGAACGAGATTTAAGGTACTGTCAGTTAAGTGACTTTGGCATACTTTTGTTAATAATTTCTTCTGTGATAAAGCCACTGCATTGTTTGTGATATATAAATACTGCACCATTTGACATTCGAGTCTTAAACGAAGAACTTCTCATTTTCCAGAAAAGAACAACTACATCATGCTATTCTTACAACAGTATTGGGGTGACTTTGGCTTTACCTCTTTCCTTTGCAGAAATAAACCGAATACATCATGAGGACGCCAGAGGCAAAACTTCCATGTAATTCTGATGGCTTTCTGAAAAGTTTAAGAGATTTTTGAGTTTGAGGTGACTTTGGCACCTTCAATTTCATGTCACTTATGACAATTAAAATACAATGTACTGCATTGAGTGCTCTTGTGCTTCTAGGAAAATGTAGAAATGCTACAAATAAAAATAGTACATTCATAGGGAAAGAAACTTTCCATGCACAAAATATGTAGAGAGATGAGAACCTTGAACTAAAAAGAAAAACAAAGAAATTATTCTAGCGCATGGCTACAGGAATGTACCAAGATGTTTCCTCAGAAAAGGTAGAACATCAATGTTCATTGGAAATTCATATTTTTCCCGCGTCAATCCTTGGACTTGGAGAACTGGATCCGGTAATACTGCCAGCATGTCATGTAGTCCAACTGTAGACTGATCTGATTCAACAACACTGAACACACTTTTTGTATTACTGTAATGGAGTCCTATAACCCTAAATTCATTGTCCTCAAGAACCTCTCTGATGACAGAAACATACTTATAGGTTTGTGCATTTGTTTTACCCTCTTTGAATTATTCTAGAACAAATTTCCCAAGAAAATTAAATTCTGTTGGAGCTTCATAGGTGTCCATGCTGGTAGTGACTTTATTGTCAGCAGTATAATCATATGACTGATCATCTGAAAGTAAGTTTAAATATTCATCTTCGTCTGTGCCTGAAGAACTTGCAGCAGTCACACTTTTCTCTGGATCAACAGTGAGTCGTTTCTTTTTTCGTGAAGTTCTGATACCACTTGAATTTCCAAATCTTCTTTCTCGCAAAAACTTTACAAAAGTAGACTCTACTTGCTCTTGAAATTCTTCCTGGAGTGGGTAGCTGAAAGTGCTACATACAAGCAACATTAAAGAAAAAGTAAATCTAGTTCTAAGGATGCTAAAGAAAAAGTTTATCAAGTTCCAAGGATGCTAAAGAAAAAGTTAATCTAGTTTAAGTTCCAAGGATGCCAAAGTCACCCTAGAAAGCATGCCAAAGTTACCCCTATTCAAAATGTACAATCAAGGATGCCAAAGTCACCCCAGAAAGCATGCCAAAGTCACCCCTGTTCAAAATGTACAATGTATATACTCACTCTTGTGTGAAACAATTTCGTACTTTTGGGATACTGGAAGGAACAGCAAAATAAATAACCATGCAAAATTTGGACCAGATATGTGTGTGATGTGATGTTTGGCTCCGAAATTTTGCAGACATTTAAAAATGACATTTTTCTTAGGTGTTTCTGAATAGTGTGTGGAACTGCAAAAAAGCATATTGATTCGTATAAATGTCGATGATTTGTTTCAGTAACATCTGTTTCACACATTTAGAGTCAGCCAGTACAAAAATTATGCTGTGTTTGGGAGTAAAAATAATTGAATACTTTTTGGTAAATGTCCCAAAGTCACCCCAGATGCCAAAGCCACCCCAACTGACGTTGGTTAGAGTCGCGCTAGTGAAGTAGACTCAATGTATACTAATCGGTTTCTTTATATATTGTAAGACTGGCAAAAAAACATGTTTAGAAAAAGAGGCTTAATTGGATCAAACCCGGTTTTTCGGTTTAAACCAGTTTTTGTTTGTTTAAATGAATTTATGTTATTTATTTACTGGACTCAAAATGTTTGCTTAGCTTTAACACATCCTTATGTATCAACGGTGTTGTGAAGAAGAGCCCACAGCTTAAATAGGGCTACGAGATCTTATGTTTCTCCCGTAAGGTTTATGTTATTCTGGAACGTTCAGGGTTTTATTTTTCAAGTAAAATAATTTCTTCCGTTTTCTAATGAATAAAAGAAAATCACATTTCCGGATATTTTAAAAATGCTATTATATGATTTTGTCAATGCGATTTTACTTACTTACTTAACTACAGGAACTGACTTTTCACACACTGTTAACAACGCAATTCAGCGATGTAACTTAATATTAAGAGAGAAAATACAACATGTTTCGTTTTTACCTTCTATCTACCAGGTATCCCAACCTTTTGATTAAAAATAATTTGGTTTTAGTATCTGAGTTTTTGTCTGTCAAAACCAACTTGATAATATCGCAGTTGGTGATACTGTACTGATGTGAGGAACCGAAACTACTGTGAACTAATAAAAGCACACCTTCATGTGCTTGTGAATTTTGTAAATATGTTCTGCAAGTATTTTTAAACGTATAAAAATGGATGTAGGACTGTTAGGAGATGCATGAAACTATTCCAGCTTCCAGTCATTATTCTGCGTTACTATGTGAAACCACATAACTATGTAGGCTATAAGTAAATTCTTATTATAATGTACCTTCTATTTTTCCCTAAAATCTTGTCTTTTGTTCTAAAATCAAATGACTTTTCTTTTATTTGAAAATAAAACGAAAAAACGCCATATGATTCAATGAATTACAATTCTATTTCTTGCCACCAAGCCTTAGAATATGAGAATTTAACGCTATTTTGTTAGAATGTTTAAGAGAAATAAGAAATACTAAGAATCTATCATTAAGCGATTAGATTCCCTGATATTTTTCCTTTTAATTTTCCCAGCCTTCTAATTGGTTTAGTATTCTCTTTGATGTACATAGGGTAATACAGATAAGAGCTCTCTAATCACGATATTAATCACATTACGCTATTGATGCATGATTCAAGGTATTAGAGGTGGATAGCTTAACGTCTAAAGTTACTACTCTCTACTAACGGTGATAGGTAATGCTTGTTAAATGCGCTTTCTAATTCATTGCGCGTTTAGGTTGTCAATAATAAGCAATAGAGAATAGGTGAAACTTAAGTTCGGAAATGAATTCATAAGTTTATAAAATGCGTGTATCATAACCATAACTGGCTAAACAATTGATAAACCCCTTTATAGTTTACCTAATACGAGGTAATATCTCCTTTGGCCTCATTAATAGCTTACAGTTTGTTTCAAAGTAACTCCACGAGGTGTTTAAGGTATATCACATATAAGTAAATTCATTTGCTCATCAGAAGATCCCATGGTTTATGTATTGTACAGGGATATCATTTTCCATTGTTTCACCCGCCACCGCCATCTACATAGTTTCAATTGAATTTAAATTTGGAAACATTGGAGGCCAGATCAAGTGAGAGATCTCTCCTTCTTCAAAACATGTACAAATTGGGGCTGCGGTGGCTCAGTGGTAGAGCGTTCATCTGTGGTGCATGGGGTCCTTGGTTCGATCCCAGCTCGCCCCAAGTGAACTTTGTGGTGAACAAACACCATGTGCATTGGTTTGCTCGGGGTTCTCCTGCTTCCTCTCACTTTTTTCTTCCACCATTTCAATCGTTTCTCATCATCACCGTCTCCTTTAGTCTAGCCACCATAACCGTGGTATGTAAAACTTAAAGATTTCATTTCATTTACATATACAAATTCTTTGAGCCCTGTAAATACAATAATTGTTATACTGGATATGGTAATGTCCACTGTATATCCATCATGGAGATGTTGAGAAAGACATCTGGTCACCCAGATTGTAAATATGTACGTTCGTGTTCATATTCATCTGTATGAGTGGTAGGTCATAATACGAAACCTCCAGCGTCACAGAATCTCCTTCATCCTGAACAGCATTCACACAATGCCGATGACTGTTTCTTTGGTCTTCAGTGTACTCGACGCATTGTACGTATTATATACGGATACTGACAAGTACTATAATATTGACACTACACATAAGCCTCTTTTCCTCTTCAATCCAGCATTTGTGTTCCGGTAAGAAATAGTGGAAGTTACCTCTTTGGAGGTACTCAATGCCAAATATCCATTGTATGAAATTCAATTTCCAATGTTACTTAGAAAATTAGTTGGGATGAATCTCCATGCACGGAATTTCTGTCAGGTTTGAAAATAATTTTCTTTAAGCAGACAGGCAAGCCGAATATTCGTCAATGGTTCCTCTGAATTAGATTTTTACGCAACCACACTTTTCACACCTTTCTACTTTCTCATGCTTGTTAAACCATTCCTGGCAGATACTTTCAACAGTTCAACTTTATACGTTAACAAATCCAGTAACTCAATGTACCCATAGGCACGCCAAACACACTAGCCCAATTTTATCATTCTGCTGCACCTTTTCTTCGACCCATATCATGACTTTCATATAACCGTCTGGCTCAGTTATGCTAGTTAACCCCAATTGTCAGGTGTTATCAGTAAAGATTCATTAAGTTACACATTAACAGTGAAACTTAACTTGTAATAATAAAAAAAACTGACTAGTGTTAGTGCTAGAGAATGCAATATGTTACTTAAAAAATGGACATTTACCTTTTTTTACAAACTGTTATATTCTGAAAACACCATCGTGTATAACTAGTCTTCAAACTACCACATACGAAAAATCTCAGAAAAATATTTCTCCGTTACTGAGATACAACGTTTTAAACAATGCAAAAATGAGCTGCGTACGTCACGGGCAACAAAAACAAGCGTTTTGGCGTAACGTCACAGATCGTTATCCCTCTTTCAACTGTATTGGAAGCTTCAGGAAATCCTTTCATATTACAGTTTCTCAGTGTGCACTACAAATAAATTTAGTGAAATAGTGAAAGGATAAGCGACAAAATAAGTAAAACATTTACTTTATATAAACATTAAGTGTTAATATGACTATTTTTTTTTTTTAGTTAAAAATACATTAAAGCTCATATGTAATGTTCTATCATTACAAATATTTTAGATACCGGTACACTTAAGGAAGGTTATTTTATTATTACACACAAAAAAATAGGAGTCTAAATACTAATCAGTTCAAATTAAGTCACTCGCAGATTGACACCATCTAAGCCACACTATTATATCTTGTCTTTATTTTGAAGATTTGTTGTGAATCTCCATGCTTACTACGGTTACAAATAAACACTTTCTGCACCAGAAAGCTCTTAATGACTTTGCAATTATCTCTATCCTATTACATCCTTACATGTTTATTTACTGTGTATATTAGCAATTGGTTACCCCACATCATTCCTAAAACTATTTTTATCTTATAAGAGTAGAATTATAGTGCTTTACGTTTTTACTAAATTTCTACAAGGGAAATGCTTTCGTGGTCACCGCGATGATTTGGAGCTGACGAAAGCTTTAGCGAATAGAGGCAAACAAATGATTAGGCTGCCGAAAGAGCATCATAAACAAGAAAAGTGTTCGAATTATGTTCTTGTGACCTAGGCGCCTGTTATGAGCCTGCATAATTTTATTTTGGATTTAAGTTATTTAGGCATCACACTTGTATTTCCAATCGCGTTGATTACCTGCCGCCCGCAATTATTCGAACCTGAACATGAACAATATTAACAGAAATTCATTATGAATTACATAAATTGTTACTTTGGAACTTCAACTTTTTCTTTACAGTAATCTCACAAGAAATAGTGTTCTAAGCATACGAACATAAGTTTATTTATATTCTTTCTCTCGTCAGCTCTGAAGTAATTAATGTTTGATATACATATGGTGGTACACTTGCAAAAGATTATATCGTGAAAGTATTGCATTTTCGTAAAAGTATTTTCGGAAGTCCACAAGGGAAAAATCCTAAAAGTAAAAATTTTAATAGTTCAGCACTTTGTTAAGTTTCGTCCTTGTAGATTGATTTTCCTAATATTGCTTCACTTACTGGAACAGAATATAGTATTTATTACTTGTCATTACATCACGAACATTCATTATCAGAGGACACGATGGGTGAACAGTGAAACACTCAGCTCTATTACGACAGGTTCCTGATTCGAACCCAAGTCATGTGAGTTTGCGTTGGACAACATTGTGTCCGTGAGTTTTCTCGCAGTTCTGACGTTTCCTTCCACATGACCATTCCACCGATTCTTTTAGCTCCCTCGTGACTAAGCAATTAGTGTACCCGCCTTTGGCATTGGAGAGCTGGGTTCAATTCCCGGCGGGAACTCATGTGGTTCGGATTCCGGGTTAAGTTGTTGTAGATCCATTCCTATATAGCTTCGCTGCAGAAAGGAGCTCTAAACTAAAAAATAATCAAAGCTTTTATAAACATTCATTATCATTATTCATCCGTTTCCATTTGCCTACGGAGCATATTCGTGGAACACTAAAGTTGAAATTCCATTTGATTTTATTCAGTAATCAGCCAATCGTGACTAGTTTGGTATCATTACTGTACTATCATATATGTTTATTTGTTAGTATAAATATTAATTCGTGTGTTCAAAACATTTCATTCGATTTCTAATTGTTCACATGGACTAATATAGGGTTATTCAAAAAGCTTTGTTACATCAAATTATGAACTTTATTTTTTTATAAAATACTAACAAAATTCATATACATGTTTATCTCACATTCTGATTTCAGGTATAGTGAATGACGTCGGGCATATGACTTTTTCTACTGCGCTGGCATTCCATAACTCCGTTCGTGAAATTTTCTATGACTGTCAACAGCCACACTTTCCAAACACCACAATGTTTTACTCAGAACTAAGACTACGATGACGCCCAGGACTTTTAATATTCAGTGTTGAAATCGTTTCAATGAACTTTTTCATAAGTCTGCGAATCGTTGATTCATTCGGTACCTCATTTCGTCCTAAAACTGGCACGAAATCGCATGGCAGTTGCTGCATAATTTTCTCCGTTCTGATGAAAAGTTGTCACAATTAACACACGTCGCGCTAGATTAAACTGTTCCATGGTTAGACACAGACTGAAGAAATGAAAGAAATTCATACTAAGCCGACAATCGGAATGTTTGTGGGTAGAGCAACAATGCAAAACAACGTCGGCAACCGAGAAAAAAAATTTGCTAGACCATCCAAAACCGGCGCGCTTTTTGAATAATCCTTTATAAACAATTTAGGAGTATCTTCATGTGATAAAGAAAACGACAGAAAGCGCGAAGATATTATGATGATGCACCGTATTTAGCTACGCCGTTTCAGTTTTGAGCAGCGCAGACAATTTTCCCCTGTACCGACTTACAACGTATAAACCAGGGATGCAAATAAGCAATAAAAATTTACTAGCCCAAGGAAAAAGCACTAGCCCACATTTCACAATACATATCATTTACTTACATTCGGCATGATATTAAATACTCGCCCAAACCGATTGGGGGCGCGGTGGCTCAGTGGTAGAGCGTTCACCTCTGGTGCTTGGGGTCCCGGGTTCGATCCCAGCCCCCGCCAAGTGAACTTTGTGGTGGACAAACACCGTGCTCGTGGGTTTTCTCGGGGTTCTCCCGTTTCCTCCCACTTTCTTCATTCCACCATTTCACTCATATCTCATTATCACCGTCTCCTTTAGCCTAACCGGCATAACCGTGGGACGTAAAACTTAAAGATTTCATTTCATTTTCGCCCAAACCGATGAACCACTCGCCCCGGGCGAGTGAGCGATTGGTGATTTGCATCCCTGGTATAAATATTGTGGTAATTGTTTTAAGCACACGAGTAGCAGACTGGAATTAAATCTAGAATTATTACATGAGCGAGAGGAAGTGTTCTGCGTAATCAGCTTGCTCTGAAGTTTTTAATTTTTTAGAACAATAAAAAATAGTGGAAATGTCATGCTGTAGTCAGACCCGTATCCACGAGGTATCTACGGGGACAGGCCCACCCTAAAGTTTTGCTGGCCCCCCTAAAGTTTTCACGGTAGGCTTATGCAAATGAACTATAATATGGTTGGATCGGGTGCCTCTTAACTTCTACCGAGCCCCACCTAAATTTTTGGGCTGTCTACCGGCCTGTGTACAGTATGTCATTGTCTTTAGTGTTTCTGGTGGCAACTTACGGAAGTGTAATTTTTACTAATGTGTTACTGAAACTGAATTTCAGCTGGAAACTTGCACTGAATAGGTCATGTGCATTGTATTAAATCGGACATGTTGAGTAATGTCCGTTTCTATGTTTGAATTCATAGCGCGAATAGTAACTCTTTAAATTATAATGGTGCCATTGAAAATATATCATGATGGCAGTAGAAAATAAGAATGGGAAGGTAGTCAGCGAGAGAAATGAGGTCATAGGAAGGTGGAAAGAATACGTTGAAGACTTATATGAGAGTAGGGATAGACCGTGTAGCCTAAATGTTGAAGTGGAAAATGAAGTAGGCGAGGATGATAAAGGATTTAGTATTCTTCGGGATGAGTTTGAAAAGGCTATATCTGAGATTAGGAATGGAAAGGCAACAGGAATAGATAACATACCAATTGAATTCATTAAAAATATAGGAGACAAGGGAAAGAAAGAATTGTGGCGACTATGCAATGAAATATATGAAACAGGAGAATGGCCAAGAGACTTTCTGAAAACGATCATGATACCGATGGCTAAGAAATCGAACCCAAAGAGATGTGAGGATTATAGAACTATTACTCTCATATCTCATGCAGCTAACATTCTGCTCCGAATACTGAACAGAAGGTTATATGGAAGAACAAATAAAGATGTTGAGGAAGAGCAGTTCGGGTTCAGAAGAGGCAAGGGCACAAGAGATGCTATTGGATTATTAAGGGTGATCGGTGAAAGATTTATAGAAAAGATATATTTATTGATCTAGAAAAGGCTTTTGACCGCGTGAATTGGGAATTGTTGTTGGGAGTTCTAACAAAGATAGGGTTGGAATGGAAAGATAGAAGACTCATAAGAAACTTATACATGAACCAACAAGTAAGTGTTAGAATAGGGGAAGAACTGACGGAAGAGAGTACAATTGGAAGGGGAGTTCGACAAGGATGCTGCCTCTCGCCAACACTATTTAATGTCTATCTAGAAGAGATAGTAAAAAAGAGCCTACATGATGATGATGGCATTTCGGTAGGAGGTAGAATGATTAGATGCATAAGATTTGCAGACGATATGGCCCTTGTTGCAGAATCTGAAAAGAAAATCAATAAAATGTTAGAAAAAATGAGAAGGGGCTTTGAAGAATATGGGATGAAAATAAATGTTAGGAAGACAAAAGCCATGGTGATTGGAACGAAGGGGTCTGTGTGAAATATAAAAATAGGAGGGGAGAAAATAGAACAAGTGAATAGTTTTCGATACCTGGGTAGTGTTCTTAGTAATGACATGAAATGCGAACGTGAAATAAAAGCAAGGATAGGAATGGCGAAAGAAGCCTTTAAAAGAAAGAAAAGTCTGTTTTGTGGGACCTTGAACAAAGAGTTGAGAAAAAGACTCATAAAATGCTTCGTGTGGAGTGTTGTGCTGTATGGGGCGGAAACGTGGACATTGTGTAAGGGTGATGAAAATCGACTGGAAGCCTTCGAAATGTGGGTGTGGAGAAGAATGGAAAGAGTTAGTTGGGTCGAGCGGAAAACGAATGAGAGAGTGTTAGAAATGGTGTGTGAGAAAAGAACACTTTTAGATATTATTAGGAAGAGGAAGAGAAACTGGTTGGGACATTGCCTAAGAAGAGATTGTATCATGAGGGACGTCCTAGAGGGTATGGTGGCGGGAAAGAGAGGGAGGGGGCGAAGGAGACTACAATTAATGGATGATATTAAAACAGAAAGACCATACGCGAAGACGAAAAGGTTAGCGGAGGATCGTGGAGCATGGAAGCTTCTCAGCTGCGGCAAGTGACCTGCCAATAAAGGCAGAATACCTATGATGATGATGATTGAAAATATACATAGATTTTCTAGATATTTGTAAGTTCTAGATGTGTGTTGGGTTTATTCTGAAATTATTGAAGATTGGAACTAGTAAAATTGCTTAAAGGTCAAAAAGCTCATTGGACCAGTTGAACTAGAAAGAACTTTTATTTATTGGATTTATGCTTTATTTCCTTGTCTAAAAGATTCATGTTCATGTTATACTTTATGTAGTAATTGATGGTTATATTCTGTTATTTTTCAACAGTTTGTAAAGAGTTTTTTAACATATTGTCAAATGTTGATATAGTTCACAGCGTTCATATAAGAATTAGTAGATATAGCCTTATCTTTTAATGTTTCGAGAATACGACTTATTTTCCTAAATTTCATATCTCTAACCAAACTTTTCAAGATATTTTGTTCTCATCCAAGAATTAATAAATATGGGAGGTTAATTAAACATTCTCGAGTAGTGACGTTGGGAAAGCCAGTTAATGGGATCAACCTACTTTACAAAGGGTGACTATTTTCTCTCTCTGGTATGCTTATATATTAAAAGAAGCTTTTAAAATTAGCAATGAAAGGCAAAATTCAGAGTGAAAGACAAAGCTACTTATTTTAGTGTATTTGGAAAAAAGTTAATATGGGATTAATTTGGTATTTTTATTTTACTGTACCCTTTGTATTTCTTTTATGTCTGTAAACCAGCTTAATTCTAACTTTAGGTGTCATCCCACGCTTCCAGCATCAATATCTGGAAGAAATGACGTAGCATAATCTCTTCCGTCCAGACAAGAACTGAAAAACACGGTGATCATTAATCATCAGATGCCCTTGTGCTCTTTCGTGTGACATTGAAAAATCCTAACGATCGTCCTGATCTCTTAAAGACAAAGAGCGATGCTGTTTTTTTTTTTTAAAAAAAAAAGGTGTTGCCACGATGTACTTGAAATTCTGCTTCCAAGGTGTCTGCGACTTCTTCAGTTTAGTGGCATCGTCATTAATAATTGGTAGGTAGCGTAAAATCACAAGAAGATGGTACTGTTATTAACTTTTTCTACGATCAAAACATGTAGAATATCGTACCATTATATTACAACTAAAAGCTCTCAAATATACGTTACCATTTCGCACTATAACATTAAAGATTCTGATCATATTTGTTGTTTCTTTACATCAGTCATGTACTCGAATTTATTGCAGGAGTCCAAAACTTCTAGGGAGTTCCAAATTTGATATGAGGAAACATTATATTAAAATTTGTAAAAGTCACCCCTGAAGTTGGGTTAAATTTACATAAAAGTCTGGATTTTGGGCTGAGGCACAGACCTCCAGGACCCAATCTTTATGTACGTCTTTGTTTTACATTCTGATTCTACTTGGTTTATGTCAATAGCTAAGACATTTTTGCATAATAGAAAGTTGTCTGAACTGGTCAAAATTCAAGTGTGACAAGTTGAAATGTGTGACAACAATTTTTAAAAATTCTTATTACGTAAATATTGTGGAAATGACAAGTTCAAGGCATTACGTATTACTTTTCTTCTTATTTCTAACTTTTTAATTTTTCCGTCAAATTGGCAAATCTGGCCATAGGTTTGACTTCTTAAATTTTCCATGCTATACTCAGGAAGTTGAAAAAGATGTCAAACTTATCACAGAGTCTGCAGGAAAAGTGAGCGGAAAGGAAAACAGAGATGGCTACATTAGAGCAACTTTGCTTTCAAGACTCGCAATGCCAAAATTTGATTTTAAAAAAGTCTGAATTTAAGGCAACTAATTTAACACATTCTAATTGGTAGGATGGGTGGGTAGGGTGTCGGTGGAACTCGAATTGCAACCACCTCCTCGTGGTGAGTTCTGGGCCATTTGATGGAGAAAGAACGTTGAGAAATTGGCGAAGAGCTACAAAATCATTATGAAAATAAAATGTATGAAATCATTCTCATTAATGAATTATTGACAAACGTGACCTCACACAACTAAAATAAAGTACTTAGAGGCTATATAAATGAAAAAAACAAAAGAAATTTGCATATTTCTTGCATAAATGTTAATTTTGGATTTTTTAAATATGTTTTTCAAACTTTAGTCCGTTTGTGCGAACTGAAGATCCGACCTGCGATTTTTTCGTTATTTTCGATTGATTCACACGCAAATACGTAACTTTTGAACCCTATTATAATTAGATTCTCGAAAATCTGATTTTTTGTTTTCGTTTTAATTTACATTTGTTATTTAATTTATATATATAATCGTTTTTAATTTACATTTTTAAAAATGTAAAATGCTTTAAGCAAATCACAATCTAATTGATCATTTTCACTCAAATTATTCTCAAATTGACTGTAATCATTATTATTTTAATAATTTTCTGTCTCCTTATTTTGGCCAATATTGCTAAACATGTTTGAAATTGGCAAACGAAATCTTAACGTTTAGGAATTTTGACCAATATAAAGTTTAAGAAATCGTGATAAAATAAAATAAATATTTTCTTTGCAATTTAAAAACAATTTCACGGTTAATTTATTTCAGCAGGTTTTGATAGTTTTTCTCGCCTCTTTAGAAGAACTTGGGAACCATTGGTTTGTTGGATCTAATTTTTAAAAATAATATGGTACATTAGTTCCAAAGACTGGGCACCCATTGAGAAATGAAAAGTCTCCTCCTATGTTACCTTTAGCTTCTGAAAATCTATGTGGCTCTGGAAGAATAGCTCTTTGTATAATTTATTGTCTGTGCTGAACTCTCTTCTGAATTTCAGATAAGTTAACTTTCTGATTAGCCCTTGTAGATAATATTCATTTCTCTAACATAATTTAATATTTATTATAATACAAAGAAACAGACAGAATTAATAAAAGAAAATGTGTTTATTTATCAGAAGAAAACCAATACATAAATTAGTCCGTTTGTTTCATACAGATCTTCAAGCGCTATTCTATAGTCGATCATCCACATAGCTTAATGAATCTCTGTAACCATGATCTAACATTTCAAAACGTGTCATCTGGCGGATATTTCCGAATGGGAACGATTGAGTCCTTGACCTAAGTCCGTTCAATGGACCTGATAAATTCACTGAATCACTGCAATTCCATTCCAAGTATTATCCTGTTATTGGAAAGTATTTTTTTCCGTTGGTGTTTTCACATTCGACTCCACAACAATGGCTCCTATTGAATGCTCAGGAATGAGAGAGTAAAAAGTGTCAAAACCAAGCGTTGAAAAGGTAAATAGCATTGTTGTGTTTAATTATAACTACAATTGAGTATTTGTGTGTATATATATATACACACACACACACATTTACGCAGATAGAAAACATATATCGGACAAACAACTGACAATAAAATCTTATTTATTGGTTATGTTCAATTATTATCTGGCATAGGTAGAGCTGCGTGGAAAGATAATGGGCATTTGTCTATTTACATAGCTTTAATTTGATGCAATCTATGCAGCCCTATTATTTCCATATGTTTGTACGTAATTTTAGTCGGTGAAACAAGTAATAAACTTAATCATACAGACATATATAATGTAAAGATTGAATAGTTTAAATATGTTGTAAATTAAGTTCAGTCCATATTCTCAAAATTAGTACTTATAAAAAGCCAGTCGTTGTTCCTCCATTTTGAAAAACTGTTATCTTCAGTCTAGGGAACAAAGGTGGAAAACCATCAAATTTTCATGTTCCCACGTTTAAGTATTAGAGAAGTAAGAAGCGTAAACTTCTAGTTGAATGTAATCATTTCTACAAAATTTAAATCTTCCACGCCCAAGTTTCTCATTTGCAGAAGACCGAAAAATATTTTCAAATCCCTTTTTATTCCTTTGTGGTTACGTTTGGTACACATCTATCTTAACCACATCCAGACTACATAACTTTACAAGTGCCCACACTCCTGTTTCGAATACCTGGTGCACGGTAAATAAATTTTCGTGCCCTCGTTTTATCTCCTTTAGGGTCAATTTTGTAAAACTCTATCTTAAGTGGAAACATTTGCTCAAAATTTCAATTTTCTGTAATTAACTATTTTGGAGGATGAACGTCCAGAAAAGGTCAAGACCCACCTTCCCCTCATGGATATAATTTGCAAAATCCTCTTTTGTGTACAGGTGGGATGCAAGCAATATATTTATATATAATTCGAAAATCTTATGCCTAGATTTCTGGAGATCTAGTAAACGACAAAAGAACATTTTTTGTTTCTCTCTTATTTATTGTATTTCAAAAATATCGTACGTCTGGGAAGTTGCCCCAACCCCCACTTTCAAATTTCGACTAGAAAAATCAATGGTTGTTTCTGATTGTTTTGAAGAAACAATCGTGAATCTCGAAAAACCTCGAGAAATATTTATAAAATAAAGTTGCAGTGTAGCTAACCTCACCCTGGTCTCTCAAATTACAGTTTCGTTTCAAAATCCAAGCCAGTCGTCTATTTAAGTTTGGTATTGATTAATTTGAAGAAAAAATCATTTTTGAAAATTTTAGAGAAATTTACTTTTTGGTTTCAAGTCGAAATTTGAAAGTGGGAAAGGGGCAACTTTACAAGGGTAAATACCGTTTTATCTACAGCCTAGGACGCAAGGAGAATGCTAAATAAAGTTTCAAGAAGTATTGATGTGTGAATCAATAAATGTGTGAAGATATATGGTCTAAGCTAGATTTTCAGAGCTTCTTCGTGAATGTATTGTTAGAAGACGTTCTCGACATGGGATACCACGGCTCAGTTTTCAATTGGAGCACTTTTATGCAGATTTTACATTAAATAATAGATCAACATCTAATGCTGAAAATCTCTATCTGTTTTAAGATAGAAATTAAACCCATACTTAAATATAAATGTATAACGAAAATATTATCGTGATAATATTTTTCGAGTTAATTATCATTGTAAAAAATTAAGTTAGTTAACTTTCCAGCATTACTTAGACTTCCAAACCATCTTATGCTTAAGCGTAGGGACTCGTATAGAACAATTTTGTCCATCTGTTCGTTTGTAGACAGTTATCAGAGCAAAAATGATAAAAGATATCATAAAGCGCTTTATTCGATTCAGCGTCTTAAGGATAAGTTCTATCTCCTCTATAGGGTGTATAAGGAATAGGATCTATACAAAATCTGTATATATCTTACAATATCTTCAGATCTACCCAAGTTATCTTTCAGGAAGTTTGTTATCACAATCCTACCACACGAAGTAATCACAAGTGTTATCAGAAGCTCGGTGCTGCATAAGGACGCAACACACGAACTCAAACAAACATGATCACATATTCATAAATAATGCAATTTTTCAACTTCATAGAAATATGTTTGTTTCTAAATGGCACTACATCAAGTATTAATTCTTAAAATGTATGCGTAACAAAATAAAATAGATATACTGCATGATGCGACACGATTGGACAAATCACTCACTGCTTGTATATGATTGCTATATATATATATATATATATATATATATATATATATATATATATATATATATAACTTTCTTAAAAGTAATATATGATCCAAGGATGAATATTACTAAATTATTATCAAAAAGTGAACAACATTTCAAGTAAAATTTTCATACATGTCTCTTAAACTTAGTAGTAAAGCTAAAATTCTTACATGTATCCAAAGTATTCTTTAATTATAAACAAGAAACATCGACTAACTCTAAATAACTCTTAAATTTTAATTTGAAGAGAAGTACATCACACCACTTTAAGTTTATGTATTGATTAGTATGTGGATATAATTTTATATTTTATATCATACGTTATTTGTGTATGTGCTTCTTTTACAAAGAAGAATTGTCCTTCACAAAATAAGAATTACTATCCGTGCTGCCAAAACCTGGTGGCAATATTTTCGTATTTTACAAACATGGTTTGTATTTAGTTAAAGATTCATGGACTTTCGAGATTAGTAGACCGCAGGATCAATCTGTGGCAATAGTAATAGAATATTTTATTTTGGTTTGTCAACTATCTTTTACTCGGATCACGGCCTTGATCCTAATTATGATGCTGATGTACAGTAGGGATTGATTTTGGAATTTCCAATCATGACGATGTAATTAGGCTTCACCAACTGTCACAATTCGTCCACTGGCATTGATTCTATCGACAGAAAACCAATGCGATTCCTTTCACTTTATGTTGGCGCGAGCTACTGTCTGTTACAGCCAGGCATTTTCCAAATATTTTCTCTTGTCTAGCTCTGTTGTTGGTAAATGGATTATATTTAAGTCAATATTATTAAAAGTATACTCGTCACTAAATTGACGCTTTCTTTTCGCTTGAAAACACCAAACTCATCAGATGGAATAGATTCAATAGGAATAAAAAATGTATTTTCCTCAATCTTCCTTAACCTTTGTGCCTTTTAGTGCCTATTCAGCCTAAGATTATTTTCATATTTCTTGCTTATTCCTTTCTCTGTGTTGTTTTTCGTTTATTTCTCCAGCAGTTTAAATGGGACGTAAATCGAGACACATACAAGGTAAAGAAGAAATTGACAAGGATAAAAATAGTTGTATGAGAAACAGACTGATTGTATTAAGATTTATAGATGATTGTATTTAAAAATTTATCATCAAATTTATGTTTATTTAATTTCACATTTTGTTAAATAATAACAATTAAACAAGTTTAGCTTCTCATCTAATAATACTTCTCTCTCCAATATTCTTATTGAAGAATCCGTTCCATTAGTTTTATCTTTCTCAAATTTGGATACCGCGGCGTTCTTCAACCTTGTTACTGTCATATAATTTTTCCACCTGGTTTCCACTAGATTTTCACTTGAATGTTTCATACGTACTCACCATTATTTTCTTTCATATTCCCTAGTGAGTAGTATATTTCCTAGCAGAAACACAATCAGATATTTTCCACGGGAAGGATATCGTGAATATACTCAAACTGATTTACGTAATACTGCATGTAAAATAATAATCGTTGCCGCACATTTCATAACTTTATTGACTATAGTAAGTATATTACATACTGCAGTGAGTAAGAAAATTTAGTATGTTTTGACATGTATTTCGAAGAACTAAACCACTTTCGAAACTCCAGGGGAGACCAATGCCCAAGCTCTTGCGCTTATGTTTCCTAGTTATTAGTTCAAGTGTTTCCTTAATCTTATTCATCTCACTGTTTTGATTAATTATAATTATAAACTTATTATTTACAGGTACTCATACATTCATAGCACACTTGAAGAATTACATTAAAATTATCTGTTAATTGTTTCTACTTTCCTCTACTGACTAGAGTAATTTCTCTCGTTTTGTTATTATTGCAATTCTTTATTCACATTACCATTCACATTTTAAATTTTATTTACAAAATTTACAAAATACTTTTATAAAGAAATGGTTGTTTATGTTTATTTCACCATATACAATTAGAATGCACTATTTATTCTTATTTATTTTATTCATTCTAGGAGCCGGGATGGCCCAGTCGTAGAGCGTTCACCTCTGGTGCTTGGGATCCCTAGTTCGATTCCAGCTTGCCCAAGTGGACTTTATGGTGGACAAACACCGTGTGCGTGATTTTCATCGGGGTTCTCCCGTTTCCTTCCACTTTATCCATTCTACCATTCCATGCATTTCTCATCATCATCGTCTCCTTTAGCCTAGCCTGCATAACCATGGAGCATAAAACTCAAACATTTAATTTCATTTTCTTTATTCAAACTGTATTAACAGGCATTGACCTTTCCAGTTTTTCATTTCTTCATCTGTTGCTTCACTTTGCTGTTATCATTTTCACACTTCTAACAACATTAACACATTGTAATTCGATACAGTATGAGACACTATATTTTTTATTTAGCCACGTAATTTTTATCCTGCTGTAAAAGAGTCGTTTTTTTTTTTTTTTTTTTTTGGCTTTATCGGCTCAATCCTTTCTACATTATCTTATGTTATATAGCGATGAGCGACACCAGTCCCTTTTGTTTTTGCAGAATATTTATATTGGTAAATGTTCTTAACTATATGAATCAAGTTACGAACTATATGGCATGAATTTATTAAGTCCAAAGTCTTTTATCGTCACGAATTCTGTAGCAGAATTTTATTCTTAAAATATATAAAACGGTAATCATATCTGTTGCGCTGTATGGTTGTGAAACATGATCGTTTCCACTGAGAGAAGAACGCAGACTCAAAGTACTTGCGAATAAAATCCTGAGACAAGAATTCGGACTTGAGAAGAATGGAAATGGAGAACTTCATAACGAAGAACTGCATAATTTATACAGTTTACCAGACGTTGTTAGGGTTATCAAATCTAGGAGGTTCAGGTGGGCAGGCCATGAGCCAGAATGGAAGAAAGTAGGAATGCTTTTAAAGGTTTTACTGGAAATCCAATCAGGAAACGTCCATTAGGAAGACCTACGCGCAGAGGGGAGGATAACATTAAGATGGATCTCGCAGAAATAAGAATACAAAGTAGAAAGTACATCCAGTTGGCTAAGGATAGAAGTCAATGGAGAACATTCATGAATCCGGCATTGAACCTCAAAGTTCCATAAGCCATAGAGATAGATAGATAAATATCATGAATGTATATCCAAACACGTAAGACAAAAGAAATCTATATTAATTGCATTTGAGAAACGTCAATTTATATAAGTAAAGACATATTTTCTCGGGCGATTCATTTCCACACTAATTTTGTCTGACCCTGTCACACTATAAAAATTACAACGTTGGATATATTGTTGATTCTCTTTTATTAAATAAATGATTTATGAAACCTAATTCGTATGCGAGAATTGAACAATTGTATTATTTTTGCTTTCTTACTGCTTTCTTATTGTTTGTCAAAATTTTATTGCTGATTTTGTAGCATTCACCAGCAGGTGTTCGATTCCAAAGCTTTGAGTGGGCTTTGAAAGTCTGGTTATTTCAAATTTAAAAATTGTATGTTAATGAATCCGTGTTTCTCCCCACTGCAATTGTTGTCCATGTAGTATGTATTTTATCAGAGTAGTCTCGAAGGACCCATGTCTACTTATCAACTTCTCACTCCCTTTCTGGGCTTCAATCCTTATACTTTTGATCTTTCTTCTAACCATTTGCAACACATTGAACGCTCTTCTCTCTTTGCTTGTTTCTTCTCAATTCATTTTGCCACTTATTGATTATTAACTAATTTCATTAATTAAGAGGTAGGGAACTATGGACTAAACGTTAAAAACAGCAGAAGTGAAAGTCGGTTTAGTGACGACCTATCACATACCTGAATTTTTTTTCTAAGTCACATCATATCTAACCTGAAAAGTCTTCCACCTTTTAATCAATAAAATTCCAATGATTTACATAAATCTCTCCTTAATTTCATGTGGACCAGAAATCCAAGAGTTTTAATTTGTATCTCTGTTGCTGCAAATTCAACCTACATTAACCAGGTTTTATTTTTACTTTTTTTCAGGTCAAACTATTCTCAAATTCAAAGAAATGGATAGTACACTATATCATGTGTAATAATACTCATAAAAATAAGGCAGGAAATGCTCAATCAACATTAATCCGCTGTACTCTGTTTACAAAATGAAGTTGAGATCTCAAGATGCTTGCGAATCATAAATTGTTGCGTGTATCTATTGTTTTATTTCATGCTATTGAATACAGAAAGTCCAACTTTCTGATCAAAAACGAATATACTCAAAAATCAAACATGATTTCTGTTCTAAATTCTGTAAATTCTGTGTAAATTTGTTGTAAATTCTGTACAAATAATTTCTCACGTCTCATATTAAGTTGACATAGTTAAAAATTAGACAGTTTCAGAAGTAAATACTTTCGAAAATTAAAAGAAAACAAAGTCCAAAGTAAAAAGTCGTAAATAAAATCAGAACTAATTATCGTTGATCTGGAATTTATCTCCTGTCTTTTATGTATTACAATGTTATATAAAACACATTTTCTTATTTACTCTGTATACTGTACGAACATAAAATTATATTATGAAGATAGTAATTTATCAAAGATAAGAGTTATTACTCGTCAATTTCTAACTTCCTAATAAAACGTCCAGTGCAGACCACAAAAGAAGGGAAATAGGAAGGAAACATTACCCAGTGTACTTCATTGCAGGGATAAAAATGAAGATGAACGCTAAAGAACTACGTTCCTCCACTTCCAAAAATATATATGGCGTCCCTTTACTTCCTAAAAAATTATAATGTGCAAAGATAGGCACAGGGGACAACGTGACGTCGTACGCCCCCTACATTTTGAGATCCACTTTCACTCCTGCTTCGTTGACAACTCGAGCGAAGATTGCTTGAAAGTGTTCCTAAAATAAAAGGTTGTATAAAAACCAATTTAATATAGTAATACAAAAAACAATTTTAATCAAGACTGTACGCAAAATGAGGGAGAGGGCTATTGGAAGTTAAGATGTATTTTGGGAGAAATATATCAAAAGATAGTTCGGGATGTATAATGCACCAAGGGGAGGGAATAGGTATCCCAGAAGTAGTTACGTCATCAATGTTTACTTTAACAATTATTTATGTCTTATTGTTCAGTTTGTGTGTGTGTGTGTGTGTGTGTGTGTGTGTGTGTGTGTGTGTGTGTTTGTAAAGTTTTTATTTGAAACCACCTAGTTACAATTCTCTATGTTAAACTAAATTTAATATGATGTTCAGTAGAAAATGTAGATATTATAGTACAATTATTGAAAAAGTAAAGAAATGCAGTTTTGAAGGAAATTTTGCCCAACAATGCTTAAACAGATAACTTATCCTAATAAGCTAGCCTTAATCTCTCTTAGAGATTCACCTTTGTTGCAAGAGATTTGGAGACGAGGTAAAAAGTGGAAATAAAACAATGCAGTGAGAACCAAAGGATTACATCTCTCCTCTGGCAACAGAAGACTCATTACTAGCTTCCAGCCAGCCAGCCAGGCAGGAAGACGTTTCTGGTTTCATCTCGGAATCTCTGACCTGGAGAGTAAACAGCCGCGACCCAAGTCTTCCTTCGCTTGTGCTTGCAAAGTCAGCAACTTTTCAGCCTCGACGAAATTGTATTCCAAATGCCAACGCAGCATCACCCATGTCGCTTCACACCCCACATTCTTTCCACCTATCTATCTATCCTTCTCCAAGTTTAATAAGTGCTCTAAATTGATGCTTGTTTACAGAAATCTTATTGTCAGGAAATGTTAGAGAGATATTTGCATAGAAAAAATGAACGCTCTGACGTATATATGTTCTTCATAAGTTTAGTTCTTTAGTATTTGTTATTACAACCGTTGATAGTTTTTTCTTAAATAGCATAGAGCGCATAGTAAGTTTGTTAGGAATCGGAAATAAAACTTTCTTTTATTAATTTGTGAAAATCAATAAGTAGCTCAACCATTAATAATGAAAGAGAAAATTGAGAACTCCAGCAAGGAAATCGTTAAGGTCTGTGCAGTAAAGTACCATCCCAGTATTTGCTTCATGAACTCTGAAATAATTTCTCTTTAAACGGGATTTCATTCCTCCACCCTAAAGAAAGTTGTGCCTTCTCTTTTGCCAGCAATGTTTAGGTATCTCGAGATTTTATTATCATACATTTGTCCGCTGTTAACTTGTATGCTGTATTTACATATTTTTCCTTAACTTACTACTTAATTGTGAAACCAGGGATGCAAATAAACAATAAAAGTTTACTCGCCCAAGAAAAAAGCTACTAGTCCACATCCCACAATAGAAATCATTTACCTGCCTTCGGTATGGTATTAAACACACGCCCACATCGATGAATCACTCGATCCCTGGTTTAAACCGCTTCTTCAGATCTTTCAACCGTAATTTAGCACATTTTCCTACTTCATACAATAATGAAACTTTGCATAGCGATGTATATATAATTCTCATACGTATATACGTTCTTGTAAGTAAAAATGATGTGTGTTTGTTTTCTAACTCCTCCTAGACCACAGTACATGAGTGAACCATAACTTAGTATATATATGTAACACATTAGTTTTCCAAAAAGTATATTATAGTAATTTTTGTACCAAAGGTCAGTAGAGACAAACGGTACACGGGTTTGAATTTTCCATCATCCTTTTTATTACAAAATTGATAAAAGGGCTATAGAATTATAATATAATTTTCTTACAGGATGACATCACAGATCTATAGGTGTTCCTTAATATAGCAACGTAAAAAGTATTTGGAAAGGAATCTCTCTGTTCACAGCAACTGAGAAAGGTTAACCTGGGGAGGATGTTCTAGCTCACAGAAGCCGGAGAGAGTAAGATAATTCTCAGCCCACAACACACAAGGGTTCAGGAAGCTCTTCAACCGCAGAAGAAGGTGAGGTGAGGATAACCAGTTACAACAGTAGATTGATACCAACTGGTGTTCTGAGGCTTCTTGTACCCTGGAAGTTCGATCGACCTCGTCTTTCTTCGTGGGTGGTGTTACTGCTGTCAAACTTTGGATCACGTGCTGATATGTTAATGTTTGAGCGTCGTATCCTTTGTTGGTGTTTACCTTGAGCATGTGTTGGTGATGAGCATGTGTAGAAATATCAAAATATTCTAAGGAGGCAGAGGGGGTTCAAAAATATATGACAGAAAAAAAAACAGTATTTAAGAACGAAACCGTTAAGTTAGAAAGATGAAACTCCACATTAAAAATAAGGGGGCACAAGTCCCGGAGTTCTTCTAATTTCTTCTTGTAAAGCGGGGCAGGATGTTATTTTTAAGGATCACAGTGTGAAATATGTTATATCGTGTTATTAGTACGTCTGTCCGTCAGTCTCTTACTCCTTACGATAATTCTTGAACGTATGAGAATTTTTAAATTCTGCTTTTGTATTGATAGTTAGAGCAATTATCTCGGCTCATTAGTGGCTAACAACGACTTTAGCTCATATCCCATTTATGAAAAAGAATTTTTGAACTTTTTGTAATAGGTAGCTAGAGTAATTATATTTACCGAATTCGTTACTGGATGTAATCCATTAATTTATTAACGGATAAGGAAAGTTTAACAGTGGTTATCTATAGCCAATATCCCATAAATATAGGCGACTATTTGAATTCTGTTTTGGCAATAGATCGTAAAAAATTAGTTCGTTAATTAAGACAATACGTTAACATATTAAAGGATAACGGTACTTAAAGCTGACTATCCGTATTTCATACATAAAAATAGCACGCCTGATCCTCTTTAGTGTCTGTACAAGAGTTTATGTATGCATATATACATACCATAAATACTGTTCCAACTTTTGAGGGTGGATGTACTTCCGTCCGTACACGAGCGACTTCAAGAGCGGTATCGTTAAGCGTGAGACCTTGCTGGATGAGCTGAAGAAGTGAAAGGTGTCAGTTGTAAGTGTTCAAGATGGAATGGGGCGAGCATGAAAATATTGTGGCAGTTATAGGATTGCACAAGGGAGGCACATCATCAGTGAAGATTTCAAAACCTTTCAAAAGCTGCAAGTTAATTAAAAAATTGTTTACCGCACTATCCAGCGCTCTGTTAAGACAGAAACTGTGAAAGATCGTCCGGGGTAGACTACTTACCATATGAATACCGGAACTTGTGAAACCAGTGGCGGTGTCTGTCTGACAAAATCCACTAAGGAAAGAGTCAGCTATGGCTCGTGAGCTAAAGACATGTAAAATGTCTATGTCTTATATGATAAACAGTGACCTGGGACACCATGCTTTCAAACAACATAAAGGATATCTCCTGACAAATGAACTTAATGGCCAGAGATTCCTAAAATCAAAGCACTTACTTAAGCGTTACACAGCTAATGGGTACTTTCGAATCCTTTTCATTGATGAAAAGTGTTGAGGGGACTTTCAATGTCCAAAATGACAGGATGTATGCCACATAGTGCTCTCAAACGGGTCGGGTCGGGTAGTCGGGTCGGGTCAGTTGGGTCAGCTCGAGTCGGGTTATTCGGGTCGGGTCAATCGGGTCAGCTCGGGTCGGGTTATCGGGTCGGGTCACTTGGGTCGGGTCAGCTCGGGTCGGGTTGTCGGGTCGGGTCAGTCAGGTCAGTTCACTTTGGTCAACTGACTTTAGGTTGAGCTTAAAATCGACTGGAGTCGAAAGCTGCTGTTTTTCACTAGCTGACTAATTAAAAATAGCAATTTTCAATTGATTTTATAGAAACCATAAATCTATTTTGAACACTTGCAGCTAGTGTTTTTATGGTAAATGCTTATTTTTGTACTTGTGTGTACTTTAATTTTTAAATGTGGGAGATTGATTTTACCAATCGACTGTAATATTAATATCTACGCCGATATGGAGTCTGGATTTAGAACAGAACTAGAAGTTGTTTAAGCAAGGCAAAAAAAAAAAAAAAAAAGATTGGATATGGACGACCAAGCCCAAGCAGGGCTGCGGTGGCTCAGTGGTAGAGAATTCATCTCTGGTACATGGTGTCCATGGTTCGATCCCAGCTTGTGCTAAGTAGGCTTTGTGGTGGAGAAACGCCGTGTAGTGGGTTTTCTCGGGGTTCTGCTGTTTCCTCCCACTTTCTTCATTCCACCATTTCATTCATTTCTCATGGTCACCGTATCCCTTAGCCTCGGTGCAGAATTGAGGGACCTTAAACTGAATATTTCATTTCATTTCACCAAGCCCAAGGACATCGATACAAGAACAAGATAAAGATTGGATATGCAAGACGAATTGCACAGTAATCTTGCTCTTGGCCTTGTTTTGGTGATCACCAAGTAGCGATGAGCGTATTTTCTTGCTTTCCGTATAGTATGAAAGACCATAATTAAAACCACACTTGGTCTTCATTTGTACCGATGAGGCGAGCATTCTTGGCTCTTGTATAGCATGAAAGACCACCAAGACTACGAAATACAGGACCAAGACTTGCCTGCAAGACAAAGAATAAGACGCAGTATTGATCACCAAGACCCAGGGAGCGAATTGTTTGAATTTCATTTGTTGGGCTGAAAGTGATGAAATAAAATTAGTACTTTATGATTTAATATCATACTGTATTTTTAAATTTTAAATTACAAAATTCATATTATGTATCTTCTTACGTGCAACTATATATATTGTAAAATACGTTTTAATTACCGAGAAAGAAAAATCAAAGTGGCACGGGTCCCGGAATCATAAGAACCTATTTTGGAATGAAAGTTGAAGGGTTGGAAAAAAATCACAGGAGTTCTCCTGTTTCCTCAACCCTTATCATTGTAGTTAAACGATTTCCTTTTGTCTCCGCCAAGAGACTCTTGCTACTGCCTTCCGAGAAGACCCCCTGCCGTCCAAGCAGGTGAGAACACTGACCTTGAAGAAAAATTTCTTCACATAGAACTAAAGCAAGAAAAAAAAATTCTCCCACGTCGGACATTGGTATCAGTTATAAAAAGAAATAACCAAACCTCAAAAGTGCCAAATATTCATTAAGATGTATATACAAATCCCCCGCTTGATCTATCTAGCTAGTGGTTAACTTGTAAGACTTCGGTACACGTGGTCCGGGTATAATTCCCAATGGGAGTGCATTTTGGCGTTCACCCAGTGTTGTGACCATAGTGCTCTCAATCGGATCGGGTTGACCCGACCCGACCCGTTGAGAGCACTAATGCCACATTCTGTAGAGAAGCTAGTGAATAGGCTCCAAGGATCCTGAAGGATCAGCATCCTGCCTCAGTCATGGTGAGATGGAGCGTGAGCTACAAGGGCACAACGGAGCTGGATTTCTGTGAAAAGGAGGCCGAAACGTCAACTAAAGTGTATAGTACTTGAGGAACTATTAAGAATCTCACCAACACCCTCTTCCATGGACAGAACTGGAGCTTTCATGTGTGTGTGTGTGTTTTGTAGCATAAACCAATTTCAACCTAATTTGACATATACATGATTTATAAGCTGGACAAGTATCAAAGTATCTATCGTAAAGGTATGATGCCTCTAGCATTTCTAGCGTTGGTAAGAGGAAAAGAAGTAAAAGCAATCAAAAATTACTGATATTAATGTCGGTTTTATAATTATTGGAGTAACTAGGAAGAATAGTGACACTGCTGGTTAAGTCCAAATTCAGTCTTTAGTGGGAGTAAGACACACTTCGTACCCCTATTCATGGGAGTGGGAAGGATGTGGTATGTAAAAGTAAT
This sequence comes from Thermobia domestica, assembly GCF_964235325.1. Classification (NCBI taxonomy): domain Eukaryota; kingdom Metazoa; phylum Arthropoda; class Insecta; order Zygentoma; family Lepismatidae; genus Thermobia; species Thermobia domestica. The sequence continues at coordinate 154,726,492 of NC_137455.1, read as the reverse complement.
CAACAACAATCGATTTTAAAGTAATCCATAGTTTTCAACGTGGCTTAGATGAATAGTGAAACTTCCGATGCCGTTTAAGTACACGTTCACCCCGAGTATATAGCGAGGTCAATTGACTGACAATGTTACGTTGCCAGTGTCATATATTAATTTATATCTTCTAATAAGAGTAATTTTTAGTTTTACCGTACAGAAATGATTATGAGAAATAAACTGAAGACGATATGTGTATGAAACAGAAAAATGTAAATAGAAAGTTGTTTAATTGGGACTAAAATGTAGAAAGAAAAATAAAATATTTTTAAAAGAAATGCTATCTTTAAAAGTAAAACAAATCATTCTAAAATATACTAAATAATTCCATTTTCAAGAAAATTATATTTTTAAAATAAATTGTGTTTAAACATTACTGAAATAAGCATGGGGAGGATTTTCATTTTTATATTATACATTGATCAATATTAGAGCAATTCCTATGATTTCCTTTTCAATCATACTTTAATACATTTTTAAGAATTGGCATAAACTATATTTTATCTCTCCATTACACAGTCTACAATGCATGTATTCGTTACATTGATGGAATGTCGGAGAAGATTATTTTCCAACAAGACAACACACTACTCCGTGTGCACGAAAAGTTCAACAACAACAACAACATGTTCTACTGCGTCCTTGGAGTTCATGGTTTATATGAAGTTTTCGCCTTCTTCTGGTTCAAAATTTCACAATGAGTTCCATACCAGAGGTTTTTCTACAGTACATGAGATGATCGCAAACCAATAGCCTGGATTGCGATTCTTCAGGAGAACATTCAATCTTTCTCGTCACATGGCAGCAGTGATTGACATAGTTATTCTGTGCAATATTGACCTTTATACACAGTAAAAATTGACTCTTAATTCAACATAATAGCTATAACACAAGTTGTGTTAAATTTTGACACATGCCTAATGCTACTTCAACTTCTGACTTTGGTGTGAATATTTAGAACGGTAGTGGTTAAATCAACAACCTTATACGGCGATCTGTAGTTTGGAGTGATTTACCATTGGTGTTGTTTTATATACAGTCGCCAAACAACAATGTTCACAAAACTTTTCCTTTCTAATCAAACGTGAATGACTATTATGATGTAAAATAATGTATATAGCATAATTTATTTATAAGTCGTTACTAGAAACGAAATGTAGTTGGCGAGGACTTTGTGAACTTTGATGTTATGACTTGGCAACAACGCTTTACGAATTGAAGAAGTATATCGGGACTTGATGCCATCTTGGATACTCTTTGTGGGTTGAGAAACACCGAGAATAAGTGTATGAATGTCAAAAACATGGTTACACTTCTAATGTAAATTTCGTCAGAAAGTCCATACGATATCCTCGGAAGGCAACGTACAACCTTGTTCAAATAATTCTGATAACCCACATCTTTTTGAAATATTGTAGCCTGTCATAACTGTAACCAGAACAATTCAGTGTTTCGAGTTAAAATAAAGTTCTTCAATATCTAAAAATGACTCATATATGTTTCGTTTATTTTCGCTTACGGATGAGTACAAGGCTTTCTAAGGGAAGGTAAGTGGCCAGGATTTTTTGAACAAAACTGATCATGCTAAGCGGAATTTCACATGGAAGACACGTCTTGTAACGATTACTAGTAACGTATAGAATCGCCTAAGCTTTTAAAGCGTTGAACTGGTACCACCAGGGGCTTAAAAGTTCCCACTATTCTTATTACCTCTAATACCTTCCTCCGTTTAACTCCAATGCATGGTAATACAGCTTGGGTTTCTACACCAACCAGCTTTTACCAAAAACTACTCATACTTCAATGACATTTCTTCCGAATTGCTCATAGAATTAAATTATCCAGTCTTGCTCAACATCTTCAAAATCTTATCACATTTCCTGAGCTACAACAGCAATAGAAAAACTCAAGCTTGTTTATATTACCAAACATTACTGAGATCACCATCCTCTCATCCTTGATATTGTACCCTTCTCGCTATATGCACATATCCCTGTCATTATTATTCACACTTAACTGCTACACACTTCATCCGAACCACTTTGATTTTAACCTACTTCATTATTTTCCTATTCACCTTCATCATCTCTCATCTTTCCATCTTATAGAGCAGAGTGATTTTCCTCTGTAACTTACATGAGCTCCGCTGTCCACAATTATATCCTAGTGTCCTAAGGATGCTACCATTCGTACTTCAACATTATTTATGTTTGTAGCAGAACTGCACCTCATCTCCATTGTTATTCAAATAAGTCTTATAATCCATGTCTTGGGTTTTATTTGGGAGTAACAAGGAAGAAATTAAAATAAATTAAACAACAGAAAAACATTAGATTGAAGAGATATAATAGCACCGTATATAAGCATGAAAAAGAAACAGGACACGAAACAGACTGGGAAGTTGTAGAATTATTGAAAAGGGAAAGAAAAAGCACTATAAAAAGTGGAAAGGGGCGGAATGGATACAAGGAGAAGAGAGAGAAAATGATGTATTGGAATAGTGGACTGAATATCCATTATTTGTGCAGAAAAAATCCATTATTTGTGGATAGAACAAAAAGAAAGAAAAATAATACAGGTGTGTTGAAGTGTACTTGTAGTGGCACAAGTATCCAATTAAAAGTTTAAGTTTTTTTTAAAAAAAGCGAAAGTTTCATCGTTAAAAGGTGAGATCTGTATGCAATTAAAAGTTGCAAAAAATGAAAGGAAGAATCTTTTGGTCATCAGAAATGACCTCTTCTCATTTTTAAGAACCTATGACTTGTAATATTTAGATTTTATTTCATAATATGTCTGATGAAGGCAAAACACATTGTCGAAACTGTAACACTATTATTTATTAAAAGTGATTTGCTTTGGTAAGATTTTAACTTTTAGGTTTGACTTATCACTGACGAATTAATAGTTATCCATATCAGTCCGCCAATAGTTTGTATTCACAATGCGAGATAGAGTATTATTCACGTCGCAGAGAATATATTGAAAGAAAAGCGAGGTGTTGTTTCAATTTTCGTATTCTTTCGTGCATGTGCCTTGTTCTTTAACACTGTCCCGATATTATTTTCACAATGCAAAATTAACACCATTGTCTAATTTAACACCGCTCAACGTTGGTTCTGTGTTAAACCAATAATACCGAATTCTTCTGCACACTGATCCCTTAGTGCTTAAATATAACATGCTCAAGTGGTAGTTATGCTGAGAAGAATGGCCTTGCTAAAATTGAGTTGTATTATCGCAATGCTTTTGCTGTCTACATTTTACTATGTACCTACTGTTGCAGTTTACAAGGCCAGAAGCATATATTAATAATTCTTATCTTAAACATGTGTTTACATATTCATACACAAAGCGGCTACATACATAGTAACTTAGTTACAGTTAATTCCTCTTTTACCAGACGCCTCATATTTCGTATCTCTGTCTGCAAGTTGACCAACAACAAGATAATGGTACTAAAACGTAATTTTGTATGTGTTTAGCCGAAACCAACTTTTTAAAACAAAAAAAGTAGTAGTAGGGTGCCACAAGGTAATGTCTATAGAAACTTTGACAGCTTGATTTCAGCTTATCTAAAGTATTAAATGAATTCAGTATAGTTTAGGAACCGTCTGTTACTTAGCACAAAAATAAGTCTTTATCTCAAATAGTACCTGCCCATATTCAATTTTATTTCCCTCAGGGACGTAAGAGCCTGATCTGCCATTGATTGTAGCAAAAGTAGCGAACTAACTTTTGTCTATACTCTTTTGTTTTGAAAGTTTTACTTTGACGCTGTGGACATTCGATAGATGATAAAACAGAATCTGGAAACGCAGGAAATGGATATTATTTGTGTCGAAGTTTGTAATTCCTGCAGTTACACAAGTGGATCTAATTTTGTTGGATGTCCAATGGAGAGCAGGAGGAATTATGGCAGATAAGGGACAGCTTTCTCAATTAAGCTGTTATTGCTACTGTCAACGCAAAGCAATTAGTCACACTAGCTGTGCCTGAATAGAATTTCATCAACATAGATATCACAATGCTGGAAAGGGTGTTAATAATTTCTTCTCTGTGATGTTTTGTTCTCTATCGTTCATTTCGTATTAAAGGATATAGACAACTAATTAGTAGGGGAGAGTTGGTAGCTTAATTCCGCAAAAGCACCCCATTATTTATTTATTATTAACTTCTTACTCTCATAAATAGGCTGAGTATTCCTTATATGTGTGCTTCTAAAGTAATAATAACACTTATTATTAATAGTAGTAGTAGTAGTAGTAGTAGTAATAGCAGCAGTAGTAGTAGTAATAGTAATAGTAGTAGCAGTAGAGTGCGAAATTATCAACCTCGAAGTAGGGGAAAATGAGCTACAAGAAAAGCTATTCGTACTGGAATACTTTGACAGTTACAAATGTTCCACACAGTTATTAAATCTAGTTGCTCTTTGTACTTTCCCATTCCACTAGTTCAGTTGTTAATATTACATCAAATCCATACTAATAACGTATCAATTACCTTAATTAATTTGTAAACTTCTGACAACAGTTTTAGTTTATTCATCTCCCTCATCCTTAGTAACTTACTGCTACCAAACTCCCCCGTTTCATATTTCACATCCGGTAGTAGCCATTGTAGTAATGTTGTAAATTAGGAATTTCATCAAGTAGAAGAAGCTACTTGTTAAACCAGATTATTCCCATGCGGATAAAAGGAAAATTCCCACCACGAAAAGGACTGTAGATAGATACGAATTGTACGAATTATTGATGCTCAATCAGAATGAGAAATCAAGTTCCAAAACTGAAAATATAATTAAATAAATGTTATATGTTTAGAAGGTTCTATATTTTCAGTTACAACGATTTTATGTTAATTATACATAAACTTCAAGAATAGAAATTTAATTTCTCCTCAGAGCGAGTTAAAAACTCCCTGATCTTTGGACTCCTCACCTGAATATCTACAGAAAGTATAAACGTAACAAAGAAAACTATGTCGCTTTATGTGGACGTTTGTGTTCAATTGGCTCTCTCGCCGTGAGTTAAATGCAAATAGAGATAAGGCTAAGGTCAGTTGTTCGTGTGGGTATATCCAACATACTACCTGGTTCTCGCAGTTTGCTTACACCGTGAACTTGCGTAAGGAGAGAGTGAACATGGGACCTCCACAGAGAGTCATAAGGGCGTGTACGAGTTCAAACTCTGGTCAAACGCCGCTGCAGCGGGGCAGAAGATATGCCAGGCCTTTGGTGAGGGTGTGGTGACTATGCGGACAGTGCAAAGATGGTTTAACAAGTTTAAAGACAGTGAAGAAACACTCGAAGACTCAACACATGTACAAAATGAAAATCTTCAGGCAGCAACTGAGGTGAACAGTAGCCAGATATGTAAGGATCTGGGATTAAAATTCAATGTGAGTGTAGAAACCATTCGCTAGCACCTCCATCAACTTGGAAGCACTACAAGTTGGGTCGACGAGGCCCACATGACTTGACTCCGGACCAGAAGGAAAAGCTAGCAAACACCTGTGTTTCTTTGCTGTCCCGTCTGAGGAGGAAGCCATTTCCGGACACGGTGTAGACTCTGTACGAACCTCTACGGCCGTATCATTGGTTACCATCATATGAACTGGTTCCAAAACAGCCGAAACCAGCACTGCACCAGAAGAAGGACCTGCTGTGTGTTTGGTGGACTGCTTGCGGCATTGTGTATCGGGAACTGCTACAGCTGGTCAGAGCATCAATGCAACTGTGCACTGTCAGCAATTGAGCCGTGTTCAAGAAAAACTCAAAACTGTGGAGGCAGCACATCTGAATCGCAAAGGGGTTCTACTATTACAGGACAGCGCTAAGCCCCATGAGGCTAGTATGACACGGGACATTATTCTAGCCTTGAATGGGAAACACTATTGCATCCGTCATACTCTCCGGACATTGTACCGTCCGATTTTCACCTGTTCCATTCCTTGGAAAATCACCTTAGAGGACGCCAGTTCAAATTCGCAGTAGAGATGCAAAATGCACTTGATATCTTCTTCGCTTCAGGGCCCACCAAGTTCTTACCACGCTGGAACTCATGGCCTTCCAGAATGTTAGCAGAAGATTGTCTATGATGATGGAAACTATTTTTGATCTTTCAGTACGTCTTAGGTGACATATTGATGTTCGAAGGTGGTGTGTGAAAAGGCGACAGAACTTTCTTGGTTAGCTTTATATATATTACAAATCCAAGTCCTAGCTCCCACTTATCAGTAAACTACCAGCGATGATTTGAAATAATTTGTAATGATAAAGATCCAGTCTATTAGTGTATATTCCATGAAGTATGGAGATTTCGTTGATGTAAATATCTATCGAAACATGTTTCTGATAATATGAAGCATTGGTTTTCACATTGTTGCCAGCGATGTAGTTTCAATTATTCCGTGTAGCAGATCCAGCTATTACCGTGGCAACATGTGGATCATTTTCAGTGCTCTGATAAACGGAATTGTTTCGTGTTTTCTCAACGACAGTTCTGTTCGTGATTGCTCGAAACTTTCCGCAATCGGTCAGACACCAAACTCGTGTACTGTGACTGTAAACTTTCACCGATCCCCTGTCAGGCTACAGTTTCACGGCTTTCTGCAGTTGTTTCCTCATCACAAGACATATGTGGCTCTTAGCGCATGAACATTCGCCTTATGGACTATCTAGGAAACGTAACTTTAGCTAAGTGGATGGTTGTATCACTAGCTATTTATCTAAGTGATGGCGTATGCCCATGGATTCTTCTAATTCTGCGAAACCCTTGGTATCATATTTAGTAGGGTCCATTCAGGATGTGGCCTAATTGGTAATACATAATCCGGGAATCAGTCTCGCTGTATATCATCGTACAAGGATACTTGCAGTGGAGTATTCAACAGCAAGTCCGTATTCGTGGCACTATTTAAATGTGCTGGAAGTGTAGCTTTCCCAGAATCGATTCACTTTTCCGTCATTAAAAACAGACATATCACGTTGCAATATCACACTTTTCATTTTCTGCGCCTTACCATACCCTTTGTAACTTGTCTGTATGTGATCCTATCATACATATGTACTTACATGTATACTGATTATATAAGGATAAAAGAATAAGAATTATAAATTAATTACGAAAGTTTATCAAGAAAATTAAATATAGGCCTACATTAAGCATTTTCCCATGCCAAAGAACACTTCATTCCATTGCACATATTTGCATTGTATTGTACACAGAAAGCTTTTACATATATATATATATATATATATATATATATATAGTGTATTTCAACACCGCAAACGTATAGACCAACTTGGGTGCACAAATGCTTCCTTTCGGAGTTATATTCTGCGGAAAACATGATAAAATGAGCTTAAGAGTTCCATAGTTTCAAAATTATAAGACCTACCGTAGTCGGGTCAAGACTTCACTTAGGAACTAATATGTGTCCTATCCAAATATCTATGTTTCAGAATACTGCGGTACTTCCGCAACAATTTTTATAGAGGTAGTTGGTGAATACTTCAAATCATATGCCCGTAACCAAACTCCCTCTATAAAAATTGTAGCGTGAGTACCTTAATCCAAAATTCTCCACACTTAAAAGACTTGAACACAGACAAAAGAGAATGATGGGAGATTATGCCAAAATAACTTTGGTAACTGAGTTCTTACTCGAAGACAATGAACACATTATGGATAATCATGAATGCAGCAATACATAATTTACTAGCTGTAGTTTACAGAAAGTTAAACTGAAGGATTCTGAAAAGAACCGTACTTGAGATAGAGCTGTTCTGATAATCGAGTAATCGATAACAATTCGATAACATTTCAAAACCGTTTCATCGATAAAGAATTTTAATTTTATCCAATTATCGAACTTTCGAGACTCTCTAAATGTTCGAGACACTCGAAGTGTTTCAGACTCTCGAAATGTAGGAGGTACTCGAAGTGTTTTAGACTCTCGAAATGTAGGAGGTACTCGAAGTGTTTAAGATTCTCGAAATGTTTGAGACTATCAAAATGTTCGAGACACTCGAACTGACCGTAAGTCTCGGATTGTTTGAAAGCAGCAAATACTGAAAGGTCTCTGTATGATCACAATATATCGAGTCGTTTGAATATTTTAAAAAGTTCGTGATTGTAGGAGTTTTCGGAAAAAAAACAATGCAATCGAGGTTATTATAGGTGTACATAGTATGTACCACAGAAGGTAGAAGGGGGAATTGGGAGCTTTTTTCAACTTTTTTCCCTCACAGGTTACAGGCGTTTTTTCTAGTTTTTAAGAACTGATTATACGCTGCAGGTTCTTCTGCACCTACTGTGGTAGAGGTAAGCTTTCGGCATCTTTACTTTTGATGCTGCAACATTTTATTGTTGTTGGTCTGATTTCTACGGGGGTAATTGGGTGCAAAATGATTAAAACCATTGCCGGTGCACATAAACCCGTGAGTGTGATTGAGTGTAAATGAAGAAAACTCAAGCTTTCATTTTATGTATATAACTTGTATTCCACTTAAAAACTAATAGTTTTACGTGGGCTAGAAAAAATATATCTTAGTTTACGCAAAATCAGGAGTAACTTATTTTTAAATCTCAAAGATATTTGAATGCCATTTTAAGCCTTCCAGTTATTGTTTCTAGCATAATATATTGTCCTGTAAACTTAATCCAAAATGTATCATATACGAAAGAAATATAAGCAATCAAAACTTAGGTCGAAAATAAGTAAATATATATATATATATATATATATATATATATATATATATATATATATATATATATAGAAAACCCAAGAGAACAGGCCCTGATATTCAAAAAGCTAAAACAAACTGTAAACTATTGCAATGAAGATCTGTTGGAATTATGGATTGATAAATAGGTCCTATTTACAGCATCAGCACTATTGGCATACGCAACAGCCGCTGGAGGCCTAAATTGAGAAAATAGCTTAATTATAATAAGCACTATGAAACAAACTACAAAAGACAAAAATAGAACAGTATTTAAATGAATTCTAAAAAAACAATGTTCACTTTAGTCATTCCACCCACTTACCCCCACATCGTGCTCCTAATTACCCAATGGGGGTAATTGAGAGGTACAAATTTTTACAAAAGTTTAACTGCCTCACAGTGAGGATTCAAGATTGCTGCTCTTCAGGGCACCATCCTTATGATGTTTCTAAGCAGCAGTAAAAAATCAGGATCAAAACATTAACAGATACGAGATTTATTGTGACTCAAACCAAAACACACACAAACCTGAAACTCGGTTTCAAATATGTCATTTCTCAATCAAAACAGGTTTTTTTTTGTCATTATTACACCCTCTCAAAATTGATCAAAGCTTTTTTCTGATCAACATCTACCCACCCAACATTTTGGGTGTAATTGAATTTCATAAAAATATACTGAAATGCAAAATATAAATTTTAAAAAGTTTTCTGCCAAATTAACCCTCCACTCAATTCCCCCTTCTACTCTATACATAGGATGTTCATTTTAAAAGTTCCTCCCTTGGAATGAAGTGGAAGAAAAGTTTTTGCCACAGGTCTTTAAGGCCAATGTTTATGTATATACAAGACTTAAGTAGTTATCAGGAAAAGGAGAAAGAGAGAGAGAAAATATGCATCATTCGAACAGGATTGGAATCCAAGACATCATTAATCTACAAACCGTCAGGTTTACGGATTGTGCCAACAATAGGGCAGGAAGATAAAGGAGAATTTTGTATCTGATTTCGAGGGTTTAAATTAAAGTTCAGGATGGACACAGCTTCTGATATAGATAAAGCTGAAGGAAGTTCGATAAAGCTAAAGACTTATCGAACTTCAGTTTTGAAAATGTATCATCCGTTACTCGAAATCCTCTGTATTTGAGATTGTCGAAATTTCATGTAAAATCTAAACTTCGATTTTCATTGAAACAAGCCTTGAGAAGTTTGGGTGGCAAGCTCCCTATTATAGATCGCACTGTCTGTCTGTTTACATGTGACGACACAATTAAATTTTAATTACAACCAAAAACATGAATACTGGAATGGTAACAGAAAAATAAATTTCATTAGACTACCAAAAATCTCTTTCTACCCAATACTTGCTGCATGTGAGTGAAAAAGAAACTAGTCCTGCCCTTCTTCCAGTGTTTAGATTTTCTTTTCTGCCACCATCTTGTTGATTGCCATTTTCTTCTTTGCTGCCATTTTGAAATGCCTACGATCAGGCACTGCAATAACACGTAACAATTAGAAATCGGGACTTAAGACCGCCCTTCTATTTTTATCGTCCCTTTCTATGGCCGAAATTTTCTTTTTTACTGTCATCTTGAAATGCCTATGACAACGTACCATAGTAATTGGATCAGATCGCGTATTGGTAGGTCATGTGAAAATTTTATTTTATACCGTAGTTTTTACCTGGGCATACGTAAACTATATTATGTAATGTAATATTAATTTTTGGTGAAGCTACGTTTTCCGATATTTACACAGCTTAATAATTGTTTAATTATTTTTTTCAAATGGTTTATTACGTTATCTATTTATTTATTTTAAATAGCTTACTTTAGTTTTATTATAGCTGAAATTAGCAGGGGTTGTTAAAATTGTCACTTCACAAAGTAAACAAGCGAGGATTGTGATTGGTGGAGGGGTACGGCCTGTAGCCAATAAAATATCAGATTGTCCGTTCGCTCAGTGCGTCTGTGTGTGTGTACCTCGGTATGAGCTTTGAACTGTCACGGAAGTTTTAATTATTTAACAAGGTATTGCTCTGAGCAGTCTATAATTTTTGTTCCTGATATAATAATAACTTTCCAAACCAGATAGTTTCTTAGAATGGTATATATAAATAAAAACAAGGTTTTACAAGCTACTATTTTAGTATTTTCTGTTATTATATTAACTCTTTAATAATTATATGTCATCTTTATATGATTTTTGGGATTATAGACTCGTGTACGCAGATGCAATTTTCATGGATGGGACATTTGAAGCTGTTGGTATAAAGGTGTTGATAAGGGCATCAATACGTTAAAATCTAGATTTGAATCAGGGGAAATTGACTTAATACAGCATCTACATGCAGTTTCATACTGCTTACATTTGAAAACTTAAAATTTGTTGGTGTAAAGATGCTTGTAAGCATTACATATTATAAATGATGACTTAGTACAGCATGTTATAAAGGTTATGTTGTAATACATGTCAGTCTCTTGTAATTATATTTGTAAGTACCGGTATTATACGAATCCTAAGAATAGTCGTTCTTTGCTACATGTGTAGACCCACTTTCCCTACTTAACTTATTCCTGCTTTCGTTTACGTTGAGAAGTGGAGTTCAATGAATCTATTCACATGCCTGCTTTTAGCTAGTAAAAAGAATATCTGAAAGGTAAATTTAATATTTTCAAGGAAAGCCATTTTAAAGAGCATTTTTGAAATAGTGACCTTTGCAATTACTAGTGGTATGGCATATACTTGGCTACTAGAATCTCAATCAATCACGTCAGAACTGTTGCTGACGTTGAGAAATAAACTTGTTCATAAAACTTTGTAAAAACAATCCCTTAGACACTAAATATCCCTCGTCGAGTGAGTGTAGGCAAAACGGAAATAGGCCAAACGGGTATTCCCGTTTTTCCTACATCTAAGATCAGATTGAGATAATGATATACCGGTATATCTGGAAGGTCCGTAGGCGAAACGTGAATAAGCCAAACCGGAATGAACACCAAAATAAGTCACATGATTAATGAAAGTGAATGACTACAAAAGGATTGATAGAGTAGGAATATGGTCAAACGGACGAACTCAGAAATCTCGTAGACACGACATTGTATACCAATAATTTCCATGATATGGGGTCGAAGCAGGAAATTCAAACAACAGAGGTAATACAGGAGTCATCGTCACCCCTTTAAATAAATTGAGGCGCCTAATATAAAAATCCACCACATCAATTTCGCTTAGTTCCGAGTAATCTCGCAAAATGTGCAGTGAAGCTTCATATACACGCGTACAAAGTCCCATATTTGAACTTGTTTTTTAGTATGAAATATTAAGCTTTTAAACAAAATTCTGTTTTCATAGATATCAGATATAACCTTTAGATCAGATATAACAAGCAATATATAACTCAATTAATTTATAAAATGGATTACGCGGCTTTTGATACTAAGTGCCTTAATTGTTATATGCATCCACCTCATCGATTAGTCATTAATGTTCATCTCCAATTGTTGTCTCCCTTCTTACTTACATGGAAATACCTCATTGTTAACTGTTTCGGATTTGTCATCTTGTTTGCCATAATTTTTCTTTCTTCTCTTTAAGAAGAACTGCTATAGCTCACTTCTGGTGTGTGAAGTTCCTGACCCGATCCCTATAGGTAGTATGCTTTATGGTGGACAAATGCCATGAGTCTGGGTTTTCTCTGAACTCTCCCGTCTTATCCCACTTTATTCCACTATTTCATTCATTTTCATCATCACAGTCTCAAATTATAAAGCACTTGATAATTTACGAATTTTTATAATTTATTGATCGATATTATGAACAAAACTGAAAGAACACTCGATCTAGCTTTAACGAATCTAAGACAAATTATTTTAGTAACTGAAAACGAGTCACCAATAGTTCAACCAGATGAACATCATCCTTCATTATTAATTGAAGTTAACCTTCATGAAAATATTTACCGGTACACGAAAAATAGTTCAGCGTACAGGTATAACTTTCAAAAGCACATTTTAAAAAATAACGTATGAAGTATTTCTTGAAACTGATTGGTCATGTCTGGAGAGAATTGATAATGTAGTGTGGAGGAGTTTATTAAAGTAGTGAAATGAAATTTTAACATTACCAACCAAACAGTACTCTTTAATATTACATTCCATAAAGAAAGACGAATATAAAGCAGCAATAAAAATAATAAAATCAAAAAGATCGAGTGTGCCTGATAATATACCACATATGAATCGCTGATTTGAGAAACGTCTTAGGTCATCCATATGCCGAAAATGAATTTACATACATTTTGGGTTCTTGAAGGGTAGCTGCTACACCGTTGGTTTGTGATATGTCAGATGTCACGCAAATAGTTCGTGCAATATCGAGCTGCAACAAGCGTCCCTGAGTTCAAATCATTGACTTACGGCATTATTGACATTATTGACTTATGACTTTTCTCAAATTAGCGATTCATATGTACTTAAATCTTGCTCTGAAGTGTTGATGTATCATTTCTGTACAATTTAAAATCTAATCCTGAAGACACAACCATTTTTCGATATCAGGAAAATTACAAGAGTTTGTCCAATTTAAGTCGGGAGAAGAAAATAAACTAGAAAATTATAGACCAGGAAGCATAATATGTGCAACCACAAAACTACTAGAGTATACAATGTATATGCGATTTTTTAATCATATGTTTTGTCCCAGGAAACAAATATGTTTTTACCCGGTTAGATCAACATTGACCAACTTTGCCCACTATACGTGATGTATTTCATAATAAAATATTGATGAAACTAAATGTATAATTATATCATCAGTATTAACATCATATGAAATGTATCACGTATATAGTGGGTAAAATTTATCAAGGTAGTCAATAAGTACGAGCATAAGAAAATAATAACTCCAACATGTTTCTATTTCTATTCAGGTTGGCTCTACGGCATTGTATACTTACCAGACACTAAATGTCACCGTTGGCTTCGCCTGGGGTAGGTTGCAGAGTTATCACATCAGTTCGGTTTGCGCTGTTGCGAAGCAAAGATATCCATGTCACTCTCTGTGTGCACCAAAGAAGAACAGTGTTCTGTCATGCATTTTTGTGGAATGAAGGTGTTCTCCGAGCGGAAATTCATAGAAGACTTTCAGGACAATACGGTGACAGTGTATTGTCACAGCGAAGTATTTACCAGTTGAATGAACAGTTCAAAAGTAAAGGATGAGGAAAGAAAAGGGCGTCCAACTACAGCAACAACTGATGACATTATTGAAGGAGTCCGTGCCTTAATTCTGAATAACAGACAAGTAACCGTTGATGAAATGGCAACCTATACGCAGATTAGTCATGGTTGTGCATATGACATCATGCATAACAGAGTCAACTTTGACAAAGTCTGTGCGAGATGAGTTCCAAAACAAAACTTTATGAAAAGCACAAGCGAAACCGTGTGAGAATCTGTTAGCACCCACTGTACCGTTATGCTAACAAAGATGAAGCGTTTCTCAGGCGAATCATCACTGGAAATGAAACGTGGATCACTTTGAAATAGACAGTACAAATCAGAGCTTAAAATGGATGCACTCCGGATCTCCCATTACGAAGAAATTCAAAAATCAAGGTTCTCCAGGAAGATGATGCTCACGGTGTTTTGGGACTCACAAAGGACACTCCTGGAATATTATCTGAAAAAGGGGTCAACAATAAACAGTAAAAGGTACAGTGATATGCAGGTAAGCAAGTTGTGAGTTCCTTCATTTTCCTTCATTCGTATTCCCCGCCTACATTGTTACTTTCCTTAAATTTTGCAGCATTTACCACTTATTAGGTTGTTTCCCTAACTTTTGGACCACCCTGTTCTGTATTTAGCATATCATACTTGGTTATTTGGTTACTTTCTGTATTTTCTAGACACAAATTAAATATTTGCTTAACTTAAGTACGGGAAGATTTTTTCAAGGTATTTATGTGTGTGAATGGGTCTATCTAGATGCACGTTCTTTTGTGTGTATTTGAGAGAGATCGAGAGATTCGTACTCGGCATAGCAGGATGACAGAGCATTAATTGAGAACCGGGCGTCGAACGTTGCTATTTCTCCTTTCCTAGGTCTCAGGAGGAAGCCAAAGAGAAAGAGAAAACGAAAGAGAATTGAGAGAGAGGAGAAAATTGAATTTAGACTCCTCCATGAGAGAGAGCTCTTGTCAAGCTTACTAAGCAAACTTTAATCAGCTAGAAAAGCTGCTTACAGAGTTGTTTCATAGGCAGCGCTACTGGGCACTCCGTAATAACTTGACTCAGGAAAATATACGTGTATCTTTTTCTTTCTTCTTTCACATTTAAGGAACTTTCAAAAGAGACAAATAAATACACTTATAAAGATTCTTTTTTGTTTTTCACTGTAAAATTTCGCATCACGACATATCCTCTCTGAAAACAAAAATCAATGAAAGTTGTAGATAAGATTAAAATAAGTCCTTTTACCTAAAACAAATAGAATTTCCGTAAAAGTAATTACTTATTGGATTTTCAAATTCCTTCCTTGAGAGAATAACACAAATATCAAAAGCATTTATTTTGTTCTTTTTTCTATTTACCTTCATTGATCGTGTTCCATTGTTGGCTAAGCTCTTTGAAAAAGAGATTACTGAAAGTCAATCGGCTTAGAAGTGTGTGGTACATAAAATGTCTTTAGACAACAGCTTTCGAGATACGTACACATCAAAGATAGAAAAACTAGTATTTCATTTAACCCTCTCTATACTGATTTTTTTTTCTGACATCATAAGGTTTCTGTTGAATTTTCAATACACGCTTATTTATTTACAAAGAGCAATTCATTCTTACTTGTTAGGAAGATATTTTTCTTTTTTTGTTTCGGTGCCTGGGTATACAAAAGGAGATTCTTTATATTTTCATTTCTAAAATACAATAGTACACGATTTACGATATTAATTTGTTACAGAATAAAACACATCTTGAAACTCTCATTTTGCGAATCGAGTTTTTCCGTACAAATACGAGGAAGGATCAGAAACTAAGGTTTCCAGGCCGATATTTCTGGAGTTTTGTCTTATAGAGGAACGAAGAGTAAGTAGTAATTGTAATACATAGAATTGGCAACTATGCAAAATTTCAGTCACTCGCCACCTACAGTGCTAGTTGTAAAACACAAATGGTGACTAGATTGGAAAACTGGTCTCTCGATGAAGTCAGCTCAGTTATTCGATTTCTGTGGATGAAACATGTAATCACGGCTGAAATTCAGTGGTAGCTGGTAGAGCTTTACGGAGAGACGTCAGCATGTCACAGAATGGTGTTGCATACAGCTCAGAAGATCCCCACACTGTTGAAGCAGTTTCACTGGGACATCATTGATCACCCTCCCTACAACCCGGATCTCGTTCCAAGCAATATTCAGCTATTCCCACACTTGAAGTAGCACCTAGGATGCCGTCCCTTTGCTTCACTTCGTGACAACATGGCAAAACACCCAAGGACAGGATTTTTTCTTTTACTAGGAGGAAATCTTCAAACTCATCCCACGATGTGACAAGTGCCTAAACCAATATGGAGTCTGTGTGGAAAAATAACCTAATGTATGTATTGTGTGTTTGCTGTATTGGTTGTATGAAATAATATATACACGTTTCACTGCAGACTTTGTAACCTTAATTTCTGATCAACCACTTAACGGAGTCTATGTCACCTGAAAAAATATATTATCAAATTAGCAACGATATTATTTGTAGAATTTTTAAGTAGAATTTGCGTCACTTTAGGGACTAGTCGTATATGTGTGTGCCACCTTTAGGAGTATGTGTTTCACTGTTAGACGATACTCAACAGCACAGTGTTGCCACAGTCCTAGCTCTGGAGTGGGCTGAAAAATAGTACCAAATTGAAACAAAAAGGGCTGAATTCATTATTTTATACCATCGGAGGTAAAAGTGTCGGGGAACGCGGGGGAACGCCGTCTCCTCAGTTTCAGAAAATATCTGTGGCGTCCCCCACTTCTCAAAAATTACAATGGGCAAAGACAAGCACGAGGGACGGCGTGACATCATGCATCCCCCTACTTTTTCAGATCCACTTTTACCCCTGAGTGTAATACATGGCTCTATAACATGCAAGTAACAGAGGTAAAGTTCTATAACACTCCCCCCCCCCTTTTCCAAGAGTTTAAATCAAGAAAGTGTTTTTTTTAATAATCTTTAAAAACATCCAAATAGGACGACTAAAATTTTTACCACACTGCTTCTTTCTTGTCTCCTTCATGCACGGCGCGGATGCGCTCATCTAGCGTCATTTGTTTTCCGGTATAGTTCGAATTACGAATTTTCTACACAAAGTTCGTAGCTTTATGCGGTGCAACGTCACAGAAATGAGTGTTCAACAGAATTTTTTAAGAGTCCAGCACATAGTATGAGTAACGTGAGATGTAGGAAAAGTGTTACTGGTACTTTTGAAAATGTGACAAGTATTTGTTAAATGGTGCTGAATTGGGTAGAATTGTACCAACTTTTTCACAAAAGGGGCTGAAAATGCCTGTGTGGTACCAACGGGCCGATGAATGACAAAAAGGGCTGAATTTGGTACAATTGTACCAAGTGTGGCAACACTGCAACAGCACATACAATCTGTTATTTAACAGTGTATTTTTTTAATATATACCCTAGATAAATTAATAAACAACGTATTTCAGTAGAAAAAAAATGCTTTCAATTTATTGATAACAAATGACATAATTTCTAGCGCCTTAATCATTTGATTTTCTTGGTTTTCTCCAAACTTGTTCATGATAATTTATCCTGTCTTATATCAATCGTTTTACATCGATATTGTAACCTATCGATTAACATGTCTTATCACTGGACAATATGATAGTTAAAGAAAAATGAAATATAGAAGTTACTCGCTTTTGTAGGGCTATACATCATTAACTATATTGTCTACTGTCATATTTTAATGCCATCACGAAATACTTGATAAGGATATATCTATGTTTCAATTTTATCGTAATACAGTGCATAATCATACTGTAGGATCATTTTCTAGATTTACAAAAATATTGTTTTCCCGATTTTCTTGAAAATTACGCATGAAGGTTCACACTCCACTGTATCATTTTGTTCAGTACAATGAAGTCCATCAATTAGTATATGTCTCATCTTTGGACACTTTTCCCGTTTCACGGTTAACAATATTGTAGGATTTTGCAAATAGTAAAAGATAACAGAACACATATATACATTCATGTCCAAAGTGAATGTTGCATATCTATAACTGTCTTCTTGTAAGAATATAATTTGATAATGATTTTGCAGGGTACTTTTAATACTGATACTATGTGTATAATTGGGAAATGTATATTTGTAGCAAATGTCATAGGAAAAGAATTATAAATAGAAAATTAAAATGAATAAAACAAAAAGGTGCTAAATGGACAAGAAAGTTTTATTGTTCTTATTTACTGCTCTATTGACTTGAAATTTGCCACATACATGTCTTTGTACATTATACACATACTAACATTATAAGAAATACCAGGCGAATTAGTTATCAAAGTACATTCCTACAATAACATATTTATAGACATGCGACAATAATTTTGGACATGAGTGTACTTATGGAATGCAATCCAGTGAAGACTAATAAACCTTTCAGAAAAGTCACGGTTGGCTTGAACGAAACTATGAAACAGTGGGAACGGGTTATTATTGAGAAGAAAAATCTCACAAATACCAACGTAATTTGGGAATAGCTCGTACTGTCTTCTCGGATGTTTTACTCACTGAGGGCTGGTTGTAACTCTGTCGACTTACTTGGACTTAGGACCAAGAACTTACCTAAAGGGTTTGAATGTGACATCTCATTGATATTTTTATTACAATAAGGATTGGAAAATGAAAGAATGGAAAGTTTTCCCGTTTCGAGAAACATTACACGTCAAACTTAGTCAAAATTGGTCACGTTTTTACGATAATTATGGTGAAACGTATAGGGGAGTGAATTTATACATATGTTACAAAGTAGAACACAAATACTTAATCAAAATGGTAGAAGCTCTCTCTCCAAATTGTTATTTGATGTTAAATTTAACCAGCTCTCCATGCTCAAAATACAAGTAATAAAAAGTATAATAGAACAAGGGGAAGAAAATTATGAAATTGATACATTTTACAAAAGGAAACTCCGTTGATAAAGAAGGTTGGCAATATTGTTTTACGTGAATGAAAAATGACGTCTGGGACCCCAGCAATTACAGGATAAGGATAGATTAAGACCACGCGTCTAACGTCACAAATTCTGTGCACCTCCACTAAACAGGATAGAGTACTCAGACAGTCAAGAGGTAGTACGTTATTAAACAGGGTCGTAGTGCATCATATGAGGACACACAATTGAGAGTGGCATTTATTTACGAATTCAAACGGAAACATTCCACAGAAAACACTAACGGTGCATTTAAGACAGGAATAACGAATGAACACACCATTCTCCGTTACTTTGACAAAAAATTAATTCTCATGACACGACATTTCAAAATAAACTCTGTTCACACCAATCAACGTCATTCGGATGGTCTCCTTCGGATGGTTTTCGTCATTCGGATGGTTTTCGGAACACCGTGAAAACAGATCCTGTTAAAAGTGTTCATGTCATTTCAGAAGAGCTAGACATGTAACATAGCACTACCGGTTCATGGTTTCAGGCAATCTGTAAAGTGAAAAAGTTTATTTCATTGGTGCTACATTATTTGACATTAGTCAAAGAAAATGCGATCTAAAGGTGTGCGTTTCTCCTAGTATAAGAAATAACAGGGAAAGTTTTCTGCATCGTATTGTTATGTTTGATGAAAAATAGATCTCCTACAATAATTGTCAGCAGTCAAGACAGTATTTGGATTTTGGTCAGAGTTCATAACGATTTCCTAAACTCCTAGAAGGTGTTGTGGTTGATATGCGATGTATGATGTGGTTGTGCTTCTTCATCGAGGCGAAATCATCACTGTGGAGCTTACAGTGCTGAACACCATTAAATGAATAGTAACTTTGCTCAAAAGCATCGCAAAATGTCCAAAAGGCATGATACCCTCATGTTCCACGACAATACACGGAAATTGACATTGAAAAGAAGACATTTCTTCACAGTCGGGCGGAATATCGATGTGGTACAGAAACTCTTCGCAATGTAGTCACCAGACCTTTCGTTACGGAATCCGACTATCCGCCGAGTGATAGTAAAGATGTGTGGTTGCAGAAAACGACTATTTTGATTAACCAGATATTGTGCTTTTCACTTTTTAGCCTTTCGAAATGACGCACTTGGAACGGATTGTGTGTCTACTGCTACTGCGTGTAGTACCACTTAAAGAAAATAAAAGCAATTATTCAAGAATTATTGTTGTGTTCGCTCCCTTGCCGCATTGAATTACATAGAATATAGAATACGATTAATTTCAAAGATTAGCATATGCGCCTTCGACGTGGGAGTCTGAACTTCAATTCCCGGTGGGAGCTAATGTTGATTGGATCCACGTTAAGCTCCTTGTTTACGTCTCATATAGCCTTACTGCTGAACCCTTCTATACCTAAATTCAGATCCAGCTACTCCTTTAGAATACAGGGTATAAAGGTATGATATTCGACACGTTATTTCATTCAGTTCTTAAGTCATTAATTTATATCACTATCTTAATCGTATAAATACTGTTTTTGTCTTTGATTCGCCCCACTACCACCTTCTAATCTGATTTACACGCATATGCATATATTATATTCGTCGATCCAATGCTAAAACCGCGAATGTGCTAAATTTGGCTGTGAGTTATAAGCATTTTAATATTCAACTTACCCCGAAAAATCAATATATAGACTTAGGTACATGTTTTAGGAATTGACGATAACTTCTAATATACTCATATTTCACAAATGGTATTTTAATACATTTATTTATTTTTAATAATACAGGCCTATATTCGTGGATTCACATATTTATTTCACAATATTTTTAATACATAGTGTACTATAAAACTTAACAGTCAGTATCAAAATTATAACCAAAATTCTCCTTTATCCTGATATGAAGGATACCATATCACGTCTCTGCTTCAGTTAACTATATGTGTAAACATATATATTATACTATTGGTATTCTTGTCGTTAGCACTGAAGGTTTCCATCGGCTAATTACAAAATATTTCTGAAATTCAATGTCAAAAACTGATTTGCACAAACTCTAGTAAATGTTTTTCCTATGTAACAAATTATTGTTCTTTTCACACATTGGCTCATCGTATGACTTGACAAGAGCGAGATACGAATTCTCTTTCTCCGTTGCCTATTGACCCCGCCCAATATATGGTGAGTCGTGAATGTATGCATACCTCTTTTTCCGTATTCCTTCTGCTTCCCTCTGTCTAACATTGGCTGTTCCAAACTGAGCTCACTTAGCATTAGGCCTGAACAGACGGACAGGCATATAAATGCCGATCCACTCAAGTGGTAGACGCTCGCTGACCTCGCTTCAACTAGTTATGCTTCCCATTATTGAAGCGATAGATCCTTTGTTTTACCTTTCACTAATTGCAAACCCTAATTAAAAGAGAAAGGTCTTTAATGTCATAAAAAACACACATTATATTTTACACAAGTTGGAGTATTGTTACAAAATTCTCACGGAAATACTTCATTTACAAACGGGACTGATGGGATCACTCCCTCATTATTGATCCATTTAAACCCAAATCAATAAGGAGGATTGAGAAACCTCAGAAACATTTACAACATATTCCACTAAAATCGAATTATACTGTAAATTTTACGAAAGGTATTGCAGAACATTTTTTAAAAAATCATGACGAACGTTTACATAAGAGAATAGAATTTTGCTGATTTGTGAGTGACTTCTAGTCCAGGGGATTGTACTAAAAGGCCAAATAAACACACACATCATGTGTTTAAAGTGTAGTTCTATTACATAGAAAATCGTGCAATTATTTTTTATATCGGCAGAGGGGAGAGGGAGAAGTTTGCTCTCCTGTTCCCATTGATTTTACATCCAAGAGCGGACATATTTGTGTAAGCCTAAAAAAAAAAAAAAAAAAAAAAAAGTGTGTCATATCGAAGTATTTGAGTCAAAAATAAAGATTTCATTTAATTAAGAGATTCATCCACTATCTTTCATCATTACCCTTCATTTCCATCAATTTTTACATAGGACTATATCTGCTACATGAGAATGGAACCTAGATCTGCACCTTGAATACATAAAACGCAATTGGCGTTGTGAAAGGACAAGAAAAACATCATACGGATGATAATCAGTAGTAATCAACAGGAAATCGTTTGTTATTGAAGGGCCCTACATTCATTAATTGAAAGAGCAAAGATAATGTGTGAAAAATATTATTTTCTTAGCAAGATTGAAATAAAATGTTTCATGATTCTAATTATCGTATCGGTTCATATTAAAAGTAAACTAATACTTGGAAGTTCTTGGCTATATATTATCTCACTTTGATACATAAATCATAGCAACCAATTTATGTTTACAAAATGTCTTAATTCCAATATAACGGAAAACACCGTGCAGATTAAGAGTACAGGAGTCACTTTACAAAATTCTTTCATATCGCTTTTGTTGCATAGTAATATTGTTATATCTTCTATATAGTAAATGAAATTGAAAATCACTGTGTTTATGACTCTAAATATACTGAACCGCCAGACTTATCTCGATCAAATTTGTAACATGGATTAGGTTGGAGGCTGGGCTGGTTCTAGGCTACTCACTTTGATGGTAGAACTGAGGGTTGGGGGGAGGGGAAGGCTATAAAAATAAAACTTAATAGCTCCATAACCTCTAGACCGATCTTTATCAAATTTTCAACATGCAAGGGACCGTTTTCAACATTTAAATTTGACGGAGCAACTTAGGGGAGGAGAAGGAGAGGGAGATATATAAAAATCAATTTATATAAGACTGAAAGTGACTATTTTAATAACACAGGGCCGCATAGGTTCTGTTGTTTTTATAATTTTGGATGTTTTATATGTATTTGAACATGTTTAAACCGAAACTTATACTAGTTTTCTCATATCACGTAAGAATTTCTTACAATTCACGATTTATATATGTTGATTGCGGTATGCATGTTAAAGCGTAATTAAACTGATTGACGCTAGATGTCAACAGTACGTGGTGAAATTATCCAGGCGGTAATAAAAATGTATGTGTTTTAAATGTAAGGAAGTTAATTTAATTAAATTATATAAAATTTTGCTTGCATGAATATTTAAAATATTTCTATATCAAACCTTGTTATCTCATTTCAAATAAATTTCATATTTAATTATTGCAAATCTTAGATGGGCTTCAATAGTATGAAATGTTAATATATTAGGTTTGTTCTCTTTTGTATTGCGTTGAATATTGTGTTGCCATGGCATCTCGTGGTTGTAAGAATAGACCAGATTTATTTTGTTACATGTGTAGTGAAATTGTTCCACACAGAGACAGGAAATTACAGATTTTGTAAGAAGGGCATATTTCGCATACTTCCGTATGGAACTTGGAAATCAAGATAAATCGTGAACTCTACTTAATCTGTGTAAATCTTGTGTGGAATCGTCACGGAACTGGAACACTGGGAAGCGGTCATCTATGCCATTCGCAGTACCAATGGTGTGGAGAGAACCCAAAAGCCACAGCGACGAGTGCTACTTCTGTTTCTGTGAAGTTGTAGGACACAATACACGAAACAAGACAGAGATAGTGTATCCCAATATTCCCTCTGCAATGAGACCTGTGCTGCACGGCCTAGATTTGCCTGTTCCGACACCTCCACCAAGAGTTGAGTTTGTAAGTGATCCTAGTTCGTACAGTGATTCAGTGGAAAATAGTGAAATAGAAGATGAAGTTTACAACGACCCTAGCGGATCTCGTGACTCTATACCACTCACTCAACGCCAGCTCAATGATCTAGTTAGAGACATAAATCTGTCTAAAGAATCTGCTGAACTTCTTGGTTCCAGATTTAATGAAAATAACTTGCTCGAATGTGGAACATTTTCCTGGTACAGATATCGGGAAAAAGAATTTGTGCAGTATTTCTGAAAAGAAGGTTCTGTCGTGTTTTGCTGTGATGTGTCAGGTTTGTTGATCTAGTTAAATTTACCTTGCCTTTCTAGTGATTGGAGATTATTGACTCGAATAAAACAAGTTTAAAATTTGTTTTGTTATATAATGGGAATAAGTTCCCCTCAGTTCCTATTGCTCATTCTGTCATTCAAAGAAACATATGACAATGTGCAATTTACTCTTAATAAAATTAAATACGAAGTACATAGTTGGGTGTTGTGTGGAGATTTAAAGATTTTGAGCTTTGTACTTGGCGGGTATACAAAAATACCATGGTGGATATACAAATATACCATGTTACATCTGCGAGTGGGATAGTAGGGCACGAAATGACCACTGGGAAAGGAAACAGTGGCCATTACGGAAAATACTGAACGCGGAATCAAAGAACATCATTCAGCAAAATTTAGTCAGTCCTGAGAAAGTTATACTTCCTCCCCTTCGCATAAAATTAGGACTGATGAAACAATTTGTTAAAGCACTGGACAAGGAAGGGGAATGTTTCAAGATCATATGCAACAAATTTCCTTCACTTTCATGTGCCAAATTGAAAGAAGGTGTCTTCATTGGCCCAGATATTAGGAAGATAATGAAGGATGAAAACTTCGACGCAACAATGACTAATGCTGAAAGGAATGCTTGGATAGCATTTAAAAGCGTGGTGGTGAACTCCCTGGGGAACCACAAAAGTGCTGGTTACAGAGAAGTTGTTGAGAATATGTTAGTTAAATTTCAAAAACTGGGTTGCAAAATGAATCTCAAGTTGCATTTTTTGCATTCTCATCTTGATTACTTTCCACCAAATCTCAGAGAATTAAGTGAGGAACAAGGCGAACGGTTCCACCAAGACATGAGGGATATGGAGAAAACATATCAGGCACTTTGGAGTGTTAGCATGATGGCTGACTACTGTTGTACATTGCACAAAGAAACTTCAGAAGAAAATCACAAGAAATCTAGGAAAGCTTATAAGAGAAAGTGTGCTAAAAAGATGTAAAAAAAATAAGTATGTTATATGACCATTGATTTCCATTCTACAATGTATATATATTTATGTATATATTTCCATATTATATGTATATATTAGTAATATGTATGTGTAGAGAATATTATATTCTTTTCTTTGTCTGTCCGTATTCACATTAAGCAAAACATGTTCAGTTATTTAGCATAATAAGCTCTTTAGTCTGATAGGAGATAAGAAATAAGGTATAATAAAGCAGTATTGAATACGGAAGAAGGCCCAAATTTTGACATTGATTTGTAAGAAAACCTTACGTGACAGGGAAAAACGAATTCACTATTCGTAATCAGCTAGGAACAAAGAATTAAGTTCACCTATTAATCAAAAAACAACATAACTTTTTTTTCAATTTGCAGCCCTGTGTAACTTAATAACTCTTGAACTATCCGACCGATCTCAATCAAATTTTCAAGATACACGAGGTTCGGATCTGAAAATTTTGTAATTTTACTTTAACAGTAGATCCTACGGGGAGGAGACGGGAACTTATAAATAAAAACTAATAAAACCCAATAACCTTTGAACCACCCAACAAATCTCGATCAAATTTTCAACATATATGAGGGACCGGCCTTGAATGCTTTTTATACTTTTACTTTGACGAGCCAACGTAGGGGACGGGGGAGAAGATATATATGTAAAAAAAAATAAAATAAAAATGACTGCTTTTGAGATTTCACAATTCTTGAACCATCCGGCCGATCTCAATCAAATTTTCAACATACATGATGTTAGGGGCAGGAATTACTTTAGGATATTCACTTTGACGATGCAACGTAGGGGAGGGGGAGGGGAGAGAAATTTAAAATAAAAAAACGATATTAATTAGTGTTGAATCCATAGTTTTCGGCGTCGATGAGAGAAACAGTGATACTTCTGATGCTGTTCCAATCCAACTTTAGCCCTGATAGTTGGGAGGGGGAGAGTACTACGTAGGGGAGTGGATAAACATTTAAAAATGATTGAAAATGATCAAAATCAGTGTCGAATCCATAGTTTTAGGAGTACCTAAGATTAACAGTGACAATTCTGATGCTGTGTGCCGCAGCAACATTTTGGGGGCGCTATATATAATAATGGTCGAAAATGGCCAATATGAGTGTCTAATCCATAGTTTTCGGGATCATTCAAATGAGCAGTGACATTTCCGATCCAGTTTAGATCCAAAATCAGCTCCGCCACTTGGCGGAGGGCGAGAAAGATATATATATATATATATATATATATATATATATATATATATATATATATATATATATATATATATATATATATATATATATATATATATATATATATATACAGGGTTTGTATGATAAGTAATGAGACCAGGTCTGGAAACATTGTTTTATTGATCTGATCTGTACAGGGACTTAAAAGCTTTCGAAGTACTCTCCTCTTGCGTCGATGCACTTCTGCAATCGATGTTTCCACGCTGCAAACGCCCCCTGGAAGTCAGCAGCCGGCATGTCCTTTAGAAATGTGGTCACGGCTGCTTGGATGGCTGTGACGTCTGCAAAACGGGTTCCTTTCAAGCGTGGCTTCAGCTTCGGGAAGAGGAAGAAGTCGGCCGGGCTCACATCTGGGCTGTAGGGTGGTTGTGGAAGGACTTCCACCCCAATCCGGGTCAAAAAGGAGGTCACTAAGAAGGCGGTGTGGGCAGGGGCATTGTCGTGATGCAACTTCCACCGGCTAGCGATCGCCGGTCTTTTCCGCTTGACGCTCCTGTGCAGTCTCTCAAGGACTTGTTTGTAGAAGGCGGCGTTGACGGCTTGTCCTTGGGGTACAAACTCCTTGTGGACCACCCCCACATTGTCAAAAAAAACAATCAACATTGTTTTCACCTTTGACTTCGACATTCTGGCCTTCTTGGGGCGCGGGGACGCAGGAGTGTGCCACTCCGCGCTTTGACGTTTCGTTTCAGGGTCGTACTGGAACACCCACGACTCGTCACCTGTTATGACGTCATCTTCAAAGTTAGGGTCACTGTTCATGAGGTTCAACAGTTCCTGACAACAATCAACACGTCGTTGCTTTTGTTCGTCAGTCAACACTCGCGGCACCAGTTTCGCACAGATTTTTCTCATTCCCAATTGTTCCGTCACAATCTTGTGCACTGTTGTGTGGTTCATATCGAGTTCATCAGCAATCAATCTCAACGATAATCGACGGTCTGAGTTCAGGAGATCCCTCACTTTTGCCACAGTTTCGTCCGTAGTCACTGTTGTCGGGCGTCCAGCCCTCTCCAGATCCTCAACGCTTTCCCGGCCGTTCCGGAACGCACTGTGCCAACGAAACACCTGGGCTTTGGATAGGGCTTCCTCTTTGTAGGCCTCCGTGATGAGAGAAAGCGTCTGAGTAGCCGTTTTCCCCAGGCGAACGCAAAATTTGATCGCATAACGCTGTTCGATGGAACCCTCCATGTTTGTTGATTTTCCGCCGTGACAAGAATGTTCACAAGGGCTTTGTCCAAGGCTTGTCCGCGCTCCACTAAGGCTCGGAGCCAACTGACGCGCGGTGCGTTGCTTTGCTCGGACCCCCCCCTACATCCTCCATCACCGACAAACCCGCTCCAGCGACACGCGCGCCGCGGCGCGGCGAGTCTCATTACTTATCATACAGACCTTGTATATATATATATATATATATATATTATCAAAAATGGCCACTATCAGTGTCGAATTTATAGTTTTCTGGGTCGCTTAGATAAACAGTAATACTTTTGATCCCGTTTAAATCCAAATTCAAACCGTCAACTTGCGTGATATTAGTGTTGAATCTATAGTTCTTGCGGTCGCCAAGATGAACAGTGACACTAATTGAATTACGGAAGAAGTTAGTTATTTCTGCAGTATTACTACATCATAACGTTCCCAAACATTAACAAAGACTGTGCAATATATATATATATATATATATATATATATATATATATATATATATATATATATATATATATATATATATATATATATATATATATATATATATATATATATATATATGAGTTATTTCGAACTAATTGTAGAAGTGCACTTTATTCAATAGAGGGAAAAGAAAATCAAAATGAAATTAATTATCATATTGGTGCAAGCGACATAGCTCCGGCAAGTTTTCTTGTCTACCAGTTTGTGGATAAAAGAAGTATCACACAGACCATATTCGCTACATATTCCTGAACACAACATATTTGACTGATTTGGCTCCACAAGCTTCATGCTTTTCCTTAAATTCAAATCTCCCCTCAAAGGGGAGTATATTGAGGATATTGAAGCAATTTAAGCGAGTATAACGGTGGTGTTGAACAACATTTCAGTGTACAACAGAACCTCTACTACTGGCGCTCCCAGTGCTTGACGTGTGCCGGGAAGAGGCGCGTGTAGAAATCTAACGTAGTAATAAATTTTCTTGGCATCGTTATATGTATCATCTGAAGATAGTACCGCAACTTATAGAATGCATTGTGCAAGCTAACATTCGGAACTTATCGGAATATGTATTGCTAAGGGAAATTACTGTGCCGATTAAGAATATAGAGACTACTTCTCTTTTTTGTTTTAAATAATACTTTAATATAATTTGGAAAAAATGAAAATGAAATGAAATCTTTGAGTCTTTCGTTCCACGATTATGCCAGCTAGGCTAAAGGAGACGGTAATGATGAAAAATGTATTAAATCGTGGGATAATGGAACTGGGAGGAAACGGGAGAACCCTGAGAAAACCCACGCACACGGTATTTGTCCACTACAAAGTTCACTTGGCTCGAACTGGGATCGAACCAGGGACCCCATGCACCAGAGTTGAACAGCCCTCTATCACTGAGCCACCTTGGCCCTGTTAATATATTTTTGAGTCCTATTTCTTTTCAGCATTTGCAAATCATTGCGTTCAGAATGATACAGTGAGTTGTCATACAAATGATTACACACATGTTCAGAAAAAATCGAAGATGTTCAGTCTGCGAGATAGTGCTTATTTCGAGTAACTTTGGGGGAGGGGATATCAGGCATGTGTTGTTGTTGCCAGATGTTGTCTAGCAATATACCAATGAAGATTTTAATACAAATATAGTTGCCAAATAAATTTTGGAGTGCGACCCCCTAGGATTGATACCCTTGAATAGAGATGGTGGTAACTGCGTGAACTAAAATTTCCTTACAAATACGGTCACTACTGATATTTGAACGTAAAGCATGTGTTATCTTAGAAAGTAAAGAATTGCTATTAATATCATCAGCTGTATCGCAGTAGCTGAACGATAAGCTGTTGTAATTATCAAATTTGTTAGCAAAGCTTATACCATTTAACTTTATTTTTGTATTTCTCCCTTTGACCATCTGTCCGTCTGTTTTATATTACCTCTTGTAAAACTTACTTGATTTTAATGAAACGAAGGTGTATATACCTTCCTTTAAAATGTAGAAATAATAATTTTGCTTGCGATTGCAATCCACTAACAACAGTAAAGTTAAAGGGGTAAAATGAACCCCATGTTACAAGTTTAAACATTTGCATACAAAACAATTTTGCTGGATAATCTACAGAAAAGTTATTAGACTTTGAGAAAACGTGTTGTGCACTTCTTCCTGGAATTTAGATGATCGCCACAGTTTGGTGTTAAAATCTGTCAATAGTGAAAGAGTGAATCCCCTGTACACAAATTTGAGAAATGAGTTCAATGAAAAATAAATTAAAAAGTGTTTAGTGGAATATGCCGAATATTTTCGTTGAGGCTTCCAAATCATCACCTCTAGGTAGATCTGAGATCACGAAAGAGTTAAGGATAGATTATCCACCCCTATCAAATTTATTTTTAATTATTAAATTTTGTTAGAATGTATGGACATTTTCATCAAGACTTTTCCACAGTTTCAGTGCTTATAACTAAAGTCTATGAAGACTGTACAGTGCATTTATCTTCTCTGAAGTAGGGTGGATACCCCCTTTGATCTAAAAGAACAAGTAAGTTCCATAATAACGATCAAATAGATTTTGATTCAACATGACGTATATTTTTATAGGCTTTACAATCATCTCAGCCACTTGGATTTAAAATAAATTAACAACAAGAGAGTGAACTTTTCCCTGACCGATGTAATGTATATGCTTCATAATATCCTACGTATTAGTTATTCCTTTCTGATATAATATGATGTGTATGTTTATTAAAGCGCTCATACAACTAAAGTTTTGGAGTTGAAGTCTGTCAGTAGTATTAGTCTCCCCTCCCCGATCCCCGACACACACACACACACACACTTGTTATGAATTTTATTTTTAAAATTCTACCCTTGCTTTCGTAAAATGAAATCAATCGATTTTCATGAAATGTGGCGATTTTGTTTATGAGAAATCCTAATCTTCTTTGCTTATGAAGTGGAAATGGACCAATAATGAGAGTAGACCAATAATGGACCTCCCACCCCTCTTCCGTTGGTGAATTTTTGTAAATATATTTTTTCTGTGAAAACTTTGTAACGGTACTCCGAGTTCCTGTGAAACATACTGTGTATATGCTTGACATTAGAGGCTTACTCATATAATTCGAAGTTGATATTAGTGAGAAGGGAAAGGAAGAATCGCTTCAATAATGCATAATCTCTGGTTAATCGTTATTTGACAAATTATTATTAGTATGTAGAAATGTAGGAAAAAATCATTCCTTTATTTCTAGATCAAGCTTCACTGGAATATTAAGTGCCAACCTTATTTAAACTATAAATTGATAATGTATCAAGACTTTATATACGTCATCCTTTATACAGCAGCTCTAGTATTGCATATTTTTACATGTTTATAAAAGAAAACTTCCTCTTATTTTATTAAGTTTGCAATAAAATAAGAGCAAGTTTTCTTTCATAAACATGTAAAAATATGCAATACTCAATTACTTAATCAACGTATAAAATAATCTAAAAACTCATTAAAACTATACTTTCCGTTAAAAACTCGTTAAAAAGACTTGACGCTATGTAGATGGAAAAAACTACCTTAGTAATTGGCAGTTGGTTGAATATTTTATGCCACTGCCATTTAGTAACATACGAAAGAAATAGGTTTTAAAAGAGCTCAACAAGACAAGCTAAAAATCCATGTTGAAGACAATCACAACGGAAAAGCCATTTTGAACAAATCACTGGAAAGAATGATTGTCATTTCCCTCGTCTTAACACGTAGTATTTCCAAACCGCAGCCAAGCAGTGATCCAAGTCCTGCTCTTAAAAAAAATATATTTCGCGTTCCACCTTCAAGAAAAAGAACTAATATTTTATTCTTTTGTGTGTAGAGCGCCAAGGCCAAAGTGCCTACCTGTACGTTTAGTGATCCTTGAACGTAATCTTTGAGGAAAGCTTTGGACCAGAAGAAAATGCCTCTGGCGCTTTTCAGAACAAATTGCCCGTATCATGTCTAAGGTGACATGCATTGAGACGCAAAAACGGTAAATGACTCGTGAACAGCCAGCCATAATCAGGTCACTGCATTAGGAACTATTTTTCCTTTACTCTCTTTATACGTTTTTCCTCCTTCTTATGAACAGTTAACGTTGTTAATGATTGTTGCTTTCTTCCAAACATTCCTATGAGAACTGTAGGTAGTGATGATATTAAGATACGAATATTGGTATAGATATTATAATCATCATTATTGGTAGTTCACTTGCCGCAGTTGAGAAACTTCCATGCTACACAGTTTTTCAGCTAAGCTCTTCGTCTTCACGTACCATTTTTCTGTTTTCATATCATCTATTAAATGTAGTCTCCTTCGCCTTCTCCCTTTCTTTCCTGCCACTTTATCCTCTAGCACGTCCCTCATGATACAATTCCTTCTCAGTCAATGTCCCAATCAGTTTCTCTTCCTCTTCTTATTAATATATTGACATTTTCTCCCCTACCATTTGCTCCATAATCTCATTGATTTTCCGCTCGACCCACCTAGTACTCTCTATTCTTGTCCACACCATCACTTCAAAACTTTCCAGTCGCTTTCCATTATTTTTGCGTAATGTCCATTATTCTGCCCCATACAGTACAATACTCCAAACGAAGTATTTTATGAGTCTCTTCCTCAAATCTTTCTTCAAGGACGCACAAAATAGTATTTTCTTCTTGCTAAAGGCTTCTTTTAGCATACCTATCCTTGCTTTTATTTCACTTTCACACTTCATATCATCACTACTAATGCTAATCAGCTATCGGAAACTAGATACTTTTCTATTTTCTCAACTCCTACTTCTATATTTGACACCGACCGCTTCGTTCCTATTGTCTTTCGCACATTTATTTGCATCTCATATTCTTCACAGCACTTCCTAAAGTTTACTAACATTTTGTTGATTTTCTCTTCAGATTCTGCTAAGCCAATATGCATTAAAACACAAAAACTGTACATGACTTCTGAATATCCAGCCATAATCAGGTCACGAAATTAAGAACTATTTTTCTTTACTTTTTTTAAATTCAGTTTTCCCTCATTCTCATAAACAGTTAACGTTGTTAATGACTGTTACTTTCTTCCAAACATCGTAACAATAGATGTTCCAAATTATCATCAATTAGCGATAGATGGTCCCATTATTAAGGATTAAATAATCAATGTTATAACATAAATTGATCTGCAGTGAAAGATATCTACTTATTAGTAATCCTCTATGCCATGTGCATCAAAATTGTTCTTTCTGTATGCGTGTTTCTGGTAAGGAGTATTTATCTGGCTTCAGAGTGCATTTTAAACAATAAGTTCTCACCTCTTATAATTTCAATATTACAAAGTCGTCAAATTCCTGCCAGCCAATCTGCTAATTACTCGAATATCTCAAGTATACCTTTCTGACTATACTTTAAAAAGACACATCTTCAATAATGTAAACAAAGAATTTAATGAAGATGTCTAAGGAAACAAAGATTCTTATTAAAGATGCCATAAAATGTAATACCTCACTTTTAAAATTAATCATCATTAAACAATTCAACATCTGTATGATAGTGTACACTATGTGCGTATACTATATAGGGCAGTTTAGTACAAATTTATAATTTTAGTTACCTCTGTTAGTTGAATATTTTCAGACGAATTCAATGAAATCGTCAAAATGGTTAAACAGATTTCTCTGTATAAAATTTAAAAATACCTCTTTGAAACATACGTATAAGATTTTTTAAAATAAATTTTTCAAACAACATGTAAAAACAGACGACTCAAAGTAGAAAGGTACTTAAATCAGAACTTTATAATACGTACAATTCAGCAAACATCATACGTAAGATAAGAGTAAGAAGCCTACAATGTATGGCACACTTTCTTCATGTGCAAAACTTTATAGTTAGGTAAAACTTTTGGTATACCAAGAAAGGAATGAAATATATTAAACAAAATGATATTAGGAAGTAGGTTAATAACAATTCTAATTGGATAAAGACGTAGTTTCTAGTTACATTCTTGAAAATAAATTTAATAGCTTTTTAATTGCATCTTCTCTTTGGTAGTTTATTCCTAGTCACATAAGGATTTTTAATAAAAACTTTCTCTTCTTCAAATCGTCCTTCATTGTTCTTTGTTTTTAAAAAATCAATTTTCAGAAAGTTATGTGCCTTAAACAAATTCATCTGATCTTCAAATTTAGCATTATGTATCGTTCTTGACGTCATAGTACACGAGCAAAATATTTATTATTGATAGCCATTAAATGAATCATTTATGATATTTGTAATTTATTATTATATATCCGCAGAATTTACAGATAATCTAAATGTTAAGAAGCAATATTTTATTGTAATCAATATCCAATTTCCTGTGAAGATTGTCCACAGAACTGCATCACCTGGTTCGAAAAAGTAGACTTTTACATTATGAAAATTGCCCATGTTGATTAATCATTTGCTGCCTTGTATACTCATAGTAGTTTTGCTGAAAATAAGTGGAGTATGAATTTTTCTCGCTTGCTTTAAACTTATTTTATTTTATTTTAGAACCACGTTAGTGTACTTCAAGTTGAATTCTTAACGAAAATATCTATTTAAGTATAACATTTGCTGCATTAATGCAATTTTAAATGCATGAAATTATCTGTTTTGTAACTTTTTTTTATTTTTTGCTGACGTGTCATCTGAATACTCGTGATGGCTACTATTATTATGTTACTAATATCAACATTAAGGCTGATTGTTATGTTTTGCATATTATTTCAACATAAAATTTATTGTGGCTATTTTCTCAATGGTATAATATTGTCCGTTTGTCTAGCAGATTTAAAGTGAGTCATTAAGCCAGCAAACTAAGGATCAGATTATTATTTTTCTTATAATTGAAAAGTGTAGAATATGTTGCTAAAGTGAAAGAATAGATCGAATTAGAATCAGCTATATCACGAATACGAGTACTGAATAATATTATTTATATTACCCGTTATATGTCTGCACGTGTCAGCTAAAATTTTCATACTATATAAGGCTGTCTGACATCCTATAGTGATCAAGGTAAATTCTTAATAGAAATTCAATATAAAATGATGTAATACTGTATTATTTTCATTCCTAATCCCTAGTGCAGAAATGTTGATTTGGTTTCAAATCGTTTTTTGGCATAAATTATCTTATAATATTTCTTACTCCTTCTCCACATGGGGGCACGGTAGCTCAATGATAGAGCGCTTACGTCTGGTGTGTGGGTTACCTGGTTCGATCCCCGGTCAAGTAAGTTTGTGGTGAAGAAAATCGGGTTCGTTTGTTTCCCAAGTACTCCCGTTTCCTCCCACGTTTTCATTCCACCAATTCTTCCGTCATCATTCACTTACTTTAATCATTGTCTCCCTTAGCCTAACAAGCATAACGTAGGACGTTAAACTCAAAGATTTCATTTTCTCCTTCACCACATTGGTGGCATGTCAAGTATGGGTATTGCAATGCTATCTATAGTATATCAATACTACATCATAGGACTATTAGAAGTGTTGAAATATTTCAGTATTATAAGGAATGTAAAATGTTCAGAAACGTTGCCAGTACTGTCTCTGTTTCTACATTGTATCTTTAATTTTATGGAAATTCTTGTATATTGAAAGAGATAGAAGAATACGTTATTCTACTGGGTTACAAATTATACCATTACGCATCACAGATAGTATCACATGGGCGTCATAGGCAAAGTATAGTTACAAAGAGACGTTTGACATACTGTTGCTGCCACTCTGCCGTAGTCTAGCGCAGGTTTTCGAAATTATATGTTGATTGTGTTTCGTCTTTTAAATGTATGTTTAAAGTCTTTTTTTTTTTTTGTTTGTTTTTGAAAGTAGTGGGTTTTCACTTGAACAAATTGTTACTGAAAAATACATTAAAACACGTATTATTAGGAGACTAAAGAATGTTTACGGCATTCTACCGTGGTTTAACTATGGTCCTCAGAACCGCTGTAATTCAGGGTGTGAACACACAGAAAATGAGCCTCAAAGGATAGTGTAGCTTGTAGGATTTCAAGAATTCGTAGTGATATAACCAGATAAACAAGAAAATCAAATGCACAACATGATATATAGTATTAAAAAGAGTTTCAGTACTGATCCTGTTTTCAAGCTCATTTTGATATTCTTGTGCTTTGCTTGAAAGAACAAGACAACGCTAAACAAGTTAATAATTGCTTCTGGCTATTCTCGAGGTCATAAATTCTTAATTGTACCCCATGTTCATCTTTTGATAAACAATGGTTTCAACTGTCAGGTTATGTGATTGCCAGAAGGTCAGATATTGGTCACAGAATCACTCCACATAGTGCGTGAAGAATATATTTACATTAAGAATATAAGAGTTTGAGTGCTGTGGCAGGAATGTGCATTATTGGTCCTATATTCTTCATATAGTTACTTAATGTCACATATCTGAAGATGTTTGAACTATTCTATCTACAGTGAACTGGAAAGCAATATTGACAAGATTGTGTGAGTGCTAACACATTCAACTTAAGTATTGCTCGTCTTAGTGCAGTTTTCCCTAAACCGAAATCAGCAAAGACCTATGGTATCCTCGATTACCGAACTTTACGACCAGTTATTTTTATTTATTGCCGTATGTCAAATACAACCTTAATGATAATATCTCCTGTACAGTGATCAACGGAAAACATTACAGACTCCAGCTCCAACTTCAGAAGTGATGCCATTCATTTTTGTCCTTCTTACGCTGCTTTCAGTACATCTCAACTTACGAAGACATGTAAGGTACTTGCTTTAACCACTACCATTTTAACAATTTCCTTCAAAATCCAATGAAGTTGAAGAGTACCAGCCTTTTGCCGAAATTTAACACAACTAGAGTAACACAGAGTCACTGTGTTGAATTAACATAACCATTTTTACTGGATACATACAACCCTCGACTTCCATAAATACATTGTTCCAGGGCTCCTAGCTTTCTTCAAATTTTTGCCATAAGATTTGTCGAAATCATATATTTAAAAAATGGAAAATATGCTACTTAATATATAGGATACATAATCTTATATTCTTACAATGCCGATTCTAAAGCAATTAACTAATTCATTACAGATGAACAAAGACAGTTAAGACTGTGTTATGACTTACAATTGAAGCGTTTGGAGGATAAAGGTGTCATGTTGCATTTTTTTGAAACGTTGCATTCTGGTAGTTCATGCACGTGTTATATGTTAATCATGCTACGTAATACACCATTTAGTGAGTCCTCGTCTGGGTGCAGATATTTAGAAACGATGAAGGCAATATGTTAACGGACAAAGTTGTGAAAGTAAATTTTCCCGTCATATTCAATTTGTTGCATAACATCTTTATCCTCCAAACGCTTCAATTCAGACCCAACTTGTGTACAACTTATTCATGCTGTGACACGCAAGTGTATAGACAATTTCATTTCGCTAGCCGTTATGTTATTTACAGTGGTAGGAGAAGAGTGTGGTTGAATTACAGGACAATCAAGATGCCTGCCTAATCTGATTCTTATGCAACCCTTCATACAGAAAAGTTGTTTTGGTTGCATAAGAACAAACAATGCTGTGTGAAAATTTAGAATGATGATCTAAGTTCGAACATGTGGGTTGTATTCCAAACGTAAATATCAAAACACGATTTTAGAATTATTTTCTTTTTATTCCTTTTATTTCTATACATGTACATCGTTTAATAATATTGAAAGTGTTTTATTTGATAATTTAAACAGGGTACACTGTAATTTGGAAGAGTTGTGAAAATATAAACAATAACTGAGAAACTTATATGTATCCATGAATATGATAGAATGTTCAAAACTATTCATTTGGAACTGGATGCTCTATGATGTCATAGCTTCTGATCTGATTCTCAGTAAACCAAGCGGACATATCAAGGAATAGATAAAAGTTCTGCTCTTCATAAAGGCAGTTGACAAACTAACAAAAGCATGAATTACTAGTCAATGAATTTGGAGATACTACTCCTGAATTAATGACTATTCATGCATTGATAACACTTTTTACTTCTTTTATCTCGACCCCTCCTTTTGTCTATCTCATTTTCTCATTGTCTTTCTTCAGAATGTAAAAGATTTCTCCTACTTTGTAACTTAGCCAGTTGGAAATGACTGTATTGAAACAAAAGACAATTGTGTCACTTTGTATTTGCAGTGTTTAATGTGCTATATCAAACTAACATAATTCGATCCATCTAGTAATATCGAGTAAGTGTTGTCCAGTGATCACTTCTGTATATTTTTATCCGACTAAGGGGAAGAAAGTAAAATGTATTTTGTTTAATAAGAAAAAGAAAATACAAGGTATGTACGATGATTCGTCAGACAAAGATGTTTTCTCTTTACTTTATGGTTAATCATGCTCACCTACAGATGTCTTCTTCAAAGTAAAATAAAATAAGATTATAAAACATGAGTGGTTTCCGGCCTGTGAGGTGTGAAGAACTAGCAAGAGGAGCACACGCTACTGATAGAAATAAACTGTGAAATTGTGGATAAAGTGACGCTTTTAATGACAATTTACAATTCAGTTTTTGCAAGCTTCACAGACGATACATGTTCACCACAGGTCTCTTTGTATGTAACTCATAACTTTTCGTTTTTATTTATATATATATATATTTTTTTGGGGGGTAACAATGGCATTGGGTTCTTTTTTATTATTATCATCGCAATGGTTGTCGGTGTTGTTGGAAGTACTGAAGAAGCATAAAAGAACATTTAAACAATTTATAGCATATACAGAAAACCAAGAATGTATACATATAATGACTGGAACAAAACATTATGAAATATGGGCATCCTAAGTGCCTTATCGAAAGTAACCTGTCATAACAATATGCTTGTAGATTCTGCGAATGTGAGTATTGTCGTTATTTGTGACAGTTTGTGGCTGGTAAGATATGCATGCCGATGCAGTATCATTTCATTACAGGGCCGAAGAAGATTGGCAAAAGGGAGTCATTATCTTTGGGCGTGAACAAGGGCACATCTGAGGGAAGTAGCTTGCCCGAGGCCATGGTCAGCACTGTCCATGAAGAGTGGAGAACGTCTGGCAGAAACCAATCCTTTCGGAGCTACAATATCGGGAAACCCATCATGTCCGAGCGTGATGTAGACGTCTTGAAAGATTAGTGACCTCTAAATTGTTCCAAACCTGGCAGCATGCTGTTGCAGGCGTACAATGCAAGACCCAGTCGTCAAGTCTCTGAGCAAACCCTGCCACGAGAACTGAATGATGTAATTATATTCAGTCACATTGCCAGGATACGACCCAAGCTGATTGCTATACATAAGAAAAATCGCCTATCATGAACGAGAGAACACCGCGACTGGAATATAGACCATTTCAACGCATTCTCTGGTCAGGTGATTTCCGGTTCTGCCTCTA
Organism: Thermobia domestica; assembly: GCF_964235325.1. NCBI lineage: Eukaryota > Metazoa > Arthropoda > Insecta > Zygentoma > Lepismatidae > Thermobia > Thermobia domestica. Next base: position 154,687,704 of record NC_137455.1, on the reverse strand, counting down.
TTCCAACGCACGGGTGCTCCATGATGACGCAGCAGGCCATAGAAACCTACAAAGCGGAATGTGCACAAAGAGCTGTACAAAAGAGGTGATATTGTCATGTTGGGAGTGAATTCTCCTCAAATACATTAGTTATTAATTTATGTACTTTAAATCAAAACATACATAATTAACTGAGTAGTTATACATCATTGTATTATTAATGTTTGATTACTCGTAATAGTGACACACATTGTACTTGTAATAAATAGTGTAAAATAAAATATTATTAAATTTTCTTATATCGGGATGTACTTCTATGGCGTTCGGTGGCTTTAAAACTAGCTATAACAATGTTTATAGATTTTGTAGTTTATATGAAAGACAGTGACACTGATGATCAATCATTGACAGCTTGTTTGCCAAATTAATTCACATTCATTTCCTCTGTTGACACTTCAAAGAAAATACATAGTGTTCTTTTCAAAATAATAATAATAATAATAATAATAATAATAATAATAATAATAATAATAATAATAATAATAATAATAATAATAATAATCATTATTATTATTATTATTATTATTATTATTATTATTATTATTATTATCCTTTTACTGCAATTTTATATCTCAAACCGTTCTGGAGATATCGTAAACACAGGTAAAGTTTGCAATACTGCTTAAAATTGTGTAATTCTGAGAATTGGTTGTAATTACACCTATCAAAAAGTATTGTTATAATGTTACAGAAAGAAAGTAAATAAAGATGTATTAAAATGTTACCACAAATAATTCATTTTAACACTGGAGTGATCGCATGGAGGAGAATAGTCTTCCAGATAGTTGTTTTCACCATTTCATTTCAGTAAATGCTGTTGTTATTACAATTTATTATTTTTTTATTACCTTAATACATCCTATTTCTTTTTAAAGTAGTTAAATATTCCATTGACATGGAATTAATTTACAATAAACGTTAACTGTATAAAAATTACAATGAAATATGGTTTTAAATGGAGGGCTACGCGACCACTGCAGTGTTAAGAAAATCAAATTTTACCATTTTTCATATCTCCAGAAAAGTCTTAGATATCAAATTGTTGTGTACACCATCATGATCCTTATGAATATTGAAAATCACCTACGTGGTTAAATGTGATGGTTATCTAAATACTATTTTGAAGTAAAGTGATATGAAAGAAATCATTTTTTAAAATTCGTTATAACTTTGCTTTTACTTGTTCGATACAAGTCATATAATAACCGTAATAATCGACACTAACCTACTTAAAGTGGGTATTATTTTGTCCTTCTCACCTGCATTATTACTGTTATAGGACCCTCCAAAATTTAGTTTTTTATGTTTGTGATAATGTAGTGTTCTTCGTATGCAGCACACCAGAACAAGTGTGGTATGTTCAGTTTACATTTTATGTGTAGATTTAAAATATGTAATAACATTACATAGTACTCTTTTAAAAAATAATTTTCTGTTGGTTTGGCAACATTCTTAACCCAAGTGGTTTCATTGAGTATGCCAAACAATGTCCTCCTTATCCCAACTATAAACAGAGAAATTAGTTGGCATCTTTACCGCAGATAAATCAAACCAGATAACCTTGAAAATTCTCACAGCTGTCCAAACTTCGTCATACTGTCCTCTAAAAAGACGTGCCGACCATTTCTCCTAGTCACAGTTATGATACACAAATGATAAAGTTTGTGTCCACCATTTTAGGTGAAATAAAGATTCTTGTTGTGCCTAATTCTTATTTAGCCTAAATCAGCGAACAATTAGAAAATCGCGGAAAAAAACCTGGAGGGAAATTACAAAAGAAAATTCCCTACTATGCGAAGAACTGAGTAATATTGATATTAATATTATATTGACCCCAGGTCAGTATTTTCGATTTTATGGAAAATTTAGCGTAAAGGACAAAGGAAAATCTATTAAGTTTTTTCAAAATGTAACCTAACGTTTATGTTATATAACTTTATGTAAAATGAATTAACGAACAGCAAATTAATTATGCATTAAAAGTAAACAAGTCAATTTACGAAGTAAACAAGTAAACTAAACATCTAATTAATCTTGTTTTCTCACGACCTTGCTTTCTTTCGATTTCTGAGTAACTGGATCACGTGTGTGGAAGCCCTTTTTCACTATACATATTCTTCATTCAGAATTACTGCAGCTTTTCATTCTTCTTTATATTTCCAGTAAGACTGTTCACCTATATCTTGATTAATTACATAATTCCCACAAAATACCATAATACAATTTACCATATTTTTTACTAGAAACAAATAGCATTGATAAGTTTAAACATGTACTAGTGTAATAATCACTTGTAATCACCTGTAGTTACTAATTGGACACTTTCGGTATATATATATATATTCTGTATGTAATCAATTACCCGCTTTGCTGTGTTGAAATAAGAAAAAAAATGGTAATATGTTCCTTTAGTCAGTCTCTCTCTGATATCGGTCCTTTTCTATAATTCTTATATATCTCCCCCTCTCGCAAGTTGCGGGTTTGAATTTGGAAAACAATGGTTATACTCACATTCTGTATATTTGGAGATTCTACCTAGGTACAAGTCATCTGTATATCATTATTTGGAAAAGATAAATGACTATCTTATAGTTGACAGTGTATTTTCCTACATATATAATACATAAAAGAAATTTAAAAAAAACTCTTCCAGCAAAATAAAAACTGTAAATTGTTATCGTCAACGAATAACAGGTTTTAGTACCAAAAAGGTACATTCTTTTTTATTTTTTTTTCGAAAATTACACATATGATAATTTATTAGTAACCCTATGTATTTACAAGTATGTTATTCTGTTCAACACTATGCGATTTATTGACAGGCATGTGTATCATATTTGGACAATATTTTACTTAAACAGAAATTAAAGTTTAAAACTTAATAAAAAAAATTAGGCTATATCTCATTACTCATACTATGTACTGTCGTCTTCCTACAGACATAATAAAGAGCATAATGAGAGTGTATTTCAGTTTCGCTTCAATAACTGGCATATTTCTAGTACAGTGTCAGTTCAGGTTTACAAATTATTCTTTTCTTCTCAATTTTTCTCGAAAACTATTCATGATGCGTGAACTTTTATTCATAATATAATTTTGTTCAGCTCCATAAGGACTATGGATTCATATCTCTCTTACCACATTTATTTTATTTTATTAAGTCCTGATAATATTTTAGAATTTTTTTCATCGCTGTAAATATATTAAGTATTTGAATTTTTTCCCTTGTACTCTTGAAATGTGATCACTATTAATTTAGAATTTTAAAAACACTTATTGGCTGTATGTTTCCGTTATGCTGTAGATAATCTTGTATTGCTTTTGCACTGTAGTGTACGTTTCAGTTTTATATCTCAACGTTTCTGCTCATTAGGTAAGCATATATAATATATTAGTATGTACTCTTACAAGGTTTAAATATAATACTATTTGTTTTATCAGTTCCATTTACAAATTAACTCTTTTTTTATTTGTTGGAGCAATTTCACTTCCATAAAGAGAAAGAAAAAACTACATAGACATGAAAATACTTAAAAAGTCCTCTCTTTTATCTTTTCTTATTGTTTACTTTTCCTCTCGGAGGACAATTTCCTCGTATCCCTACGATAAACACCAGAAGTTAAACTCATGCATCGAAATGGGTTTCTTTACAGTTTCAGAATCTAAAACTTTTGCATCCAGCAACGAGAGTCTAGAATGCGACTGGAAGGATTTTGTTTCTCTCTCTCTCTCTGTTTCTTATGTATGTGTATGTGAGCGAGCAAAATGGGAGGAGGACGAAATAGACCGAGTCGTTTTCCACAAGAGGAAAAACAATTGAATGGAATCTACACATGGCAGGTCATGCCATTTCCGACAGTTGTGCACAGAATGCAAATTCAAAATCCTTATCAATATGTGTAATCACAGTCGAGGTTGGTTGGGAGATCGGGAGGAAAGAGGTAAGTCATTGCTATACATGGAAAATCTGTTGTCCACGTATGTTATCCCTTTTCTTTAGCTTTTAGTCGATAACGTACATGCCAATTACTGATTGTAAGAGACTGCAAGAAAGATGAAGTTATTACTAATTTCAGTCCTGTTTACATTCCCAACTTAAGTAATTCTAAAACCAAATCAAAATATTTTTCTTCTTTAATTTGTAATATATAGAAAAGCAACATTTGTATTTGGCAAACGTGTCTATAATAATATTAGTTTTCTCAAATATATAGTATTTTGTATATTTTTATATTATTATTAATATATTATAATATGAGTTATTATATTTACACTGCAAACCTAACTTCCTAGCAGGCTCGTATCCAAGGGGGTCTACGGGGGAGGCTAAAATTTTCACGGTAGGCTTGTAAATGAACTGTAATATGGTGATGAACTATATAATGTGGTTGGATCGGGCCTCCTACATTCTTCGGCTGGCTATCGGCCTGCTTCCTCGTAGTACACCCTTGATACTGAATTCATTGTAATGCAGGCTAACGAGACTCTGGAGACTAATGACACAAGGATAAACATGTTATAATGAGAGGGGTAGAGATGACGTTTCTTGGGTTCGTTTTGTTTATGGCGGTCCGTTTCTTGTGCAATTGTGTTGATCGTGATGGGAGCAAATGACCTCGATGCAGACGTCCCCAGAAAAAAACGAATAATAACAATAATAATTTGGTATTTACAAATGACATATACAGGTGCTAGACAAAAAACATCTAAAAACACTTCATACAGAACCCGTAAGTTTGGCCCTCCAGTGTACAACACGTGTTGCGGTTGCCGATGTTTTTTGTTTTCAATGTGTCATGTGGACTTTCCTCTTCCGCCAGCAGTAACCAGTTCACCTGTGAGTGTCGTGGTGTGAAAGTGGTGGGGTAAAATGGGCGACCTTACAGACTTCCAAAGAGGCATGATCGTTGGTGCCCGTCTAGTTGGAGCTTCAGTGTCAACAGTGGCGAAGATTGTGGAGGTATCGAGAGATACTGTGTCCAATGTCACGAGGGCATACACAATTCATGGGCAAACGACGTCTGCAAAGCACAACAGTGGTCGAAAGACAATCATGTCAGATATGGACCGGAGGACATTAAAACGGATTGTAGCAGCTAAAAAGAAGACCACTGCATTAAAAATTACGTCTGAACTCAATTTCGGCCTACAGAACCAGGTTTCATCGAAAACAGTGCGACGGGAACTTCATAAAACTAAACTTCATGGTAGGGCCGTTATCGCCAAACCCCTGGTCACAGCAGTAAATGCGAAGAGGCGTATCTAGTGGTGCAGCGACCATAAGGCGTTTACTCATGAGCAGTGGAAACACGTAATGTAGTCCGATGAATCGACTTTCACCTTGTTTCCAACAACCGGTCGTGTTCACGTACGGAGAACACCGTCGCAGGCCTATGATACAGACTGTCTTCTCCCAACTGTAAAGAATGGGGTGCTTCTGTTAGAGTATGGGCAGTGAAATCGTTGTTTTCTGCAGGTCCCATCATAGCTCTGCATGGAATTATGAATGCTAAGGCGTGCAAGGCCATTTTGGGGAACCAGGTCCTACCCATGGCTCAAATATTGTTCCTGATGGTGATGGTATCTACCAAGATGATTTGGCACCCTGTCATGCTGCAAAAACGGTGAAATCACGGTTTGAGGAGCATGACCGGGAGCTATCACACCTCCCCTGGGTCCCACAATCTCTAGATCTGAACCCATTGAGCCATTGTGGTCTGAGTTAGAAATGCGTGTTCGATCTCATTAACCTCCACCAGCATCCCTTAAGGAACTGAAGCATGTTTTGGAGAAACAATGGTACAAATTTCCACACACCACGATTCAGGAGCTGCATTCGTCCATTCCACGTCGGATTCAAGCTATTTTGAACGCAAAAGGAGGCCCCACACCAATCTAGGTATGATTTGCAAATGTTTTTGATTTTTTTTGTCCACCCCTGTATGTCATAACATTGAATTTTATACATGAAATATTTCACAGCATAATTACACCAAACCATGGGAAAATTTCTCTCATGACACCATTATGAAATTACATTCTAGCAAAGTATAAAAGATGTAAATCATCCTAAATTCCACAATATTGTTAGGATTTAACGGGAAGAAATTTGTCCAAAGATGAAATAAATAGCAATAGATAGAATTTATTGAGATGAATAATATTATACACACACACACACACATATATATATATATATATATATATATATATATATATATATATATATATATATATATATATATATATATATATAACATGACTTTGTACAATAATTGCGTCATCTAGTAAGATGAAACTGAAGTATACCCTGACGAAGTTTTTCATTTTCATATTACTAAGATAATAGTATTATTATGTTTAAAAAGAGTAGATGAAAAGTAAGATTATTTCTTAAATTTTAGGATATGTTTGACTGTAAATGTTGTCCAAAAATAACACATACATCTCTCGATAGATCGCATGAATCTAAACGAAACAATATACTTGAAAATTAATTCTAACGCATAGTTCTTGTGAAGCTTGAGATAAATTATTTTTATGTCGTTTGCCACTAGTAATTGTTAGTTTCTATCCTGCTCGAAACGGATTGTTTGTGTTTTTATTTATTTGTTTATTGGCAAGTAGTATGTGCGTCACTGTTAGTAAGTCAGTTCACTGTTAATAATTGATGCAATAGTTCGTATTGATTAACGGTTCGTAATTTCCTTATATAGTTCATAAAATTAGTAATAACAAGCTTTACCACCAGAACAAAAATAAAACTATCATCAACTCAATTAGATTTTGGCAACGAACAGTATGCAATTTCACGCCATAGTTTCTCTCCATTAACTACGCATGATACCTTTAAGTTCAAGTATGTTATTTTGTTCATTACGATGAGTTCTGTCAATTGACATATTAATGGATTTAGTTGGAAAGAGATAATAACCAGTTTTTGATAATGAACTTTTCGTCGGATGATAGGTCTACGTGCCAACGGAAATCCGTACCTAAAGAAACTGAGTACCAACCTGTTTTCTTATAGTTCATAGCCACGTTCAAAGATGGCGTTTGCCATATGATTCTATGGTAAATATAAGAAGTTTTTTTGTTATTATCCGAAATTTTTACATTTGGCACTTAGCTCCTTTCGAACTAAATACCGGTACATTAATGTGTCTCCGTTTTGGACAGTATCATGGTAAAATAAAAAGTTCAAATATAAATCATAAGTTTAGGGATCTACTCTATCTCTTTGTGGTGGACAAACACCATGTGGGTGGGTTTCCTTTGGGTTCTCCCGTTTCCTCCCACTTTCTTCATTCCACCATTTCATTCATTTCTCATCATCACCGTCTCCTTTCGCCTAGCCAGCATAACCTTGGGACGTAAAACTCAAAGATTTCATTTTTAATTTTTATTTCTCACTAACTATACGTTATAAAGTTGTCTTGTTTGAGCCATTATGAAAAGCTTGATTACTGTATACTTCATGCAGTATACTTCATCTCAATATGTAACGTGCTAATCATATAGCATACATTTTTTAGATTTACAAGTAAGAAAGTTGTGTTATCAATTTTCTCGAAAGCTCGACATGAGGATGTACACTCATTAATATCGTTTGTTTCAGTTCAGTGATTTTTTTGTTTGTTAAATACCAATAATATTCTAGCATATTATTCCGTACTTATTGCTTGATCGTTTCATGAATACGGCATTTTGCTTCGCTTTTATATATTTCAAACAGTTAGAAGTATTTAACTACATATTGTAATTTTTCAGAAAATTCATTTGTTCTTTAGAAACTCACTTCATCATTAATTTATCTCGTATATTAGAATCTGAAATCATATGTGTACAGTACAACTTAGAATGATATTGAAGAAAAAAATAGACGGTAAAGCATCTAATTTATCACTTTTATACACAAAACCGTTGTAATGTTTTTGTGGTCGATTACCAGATGAAATAAGATATGAATATTTCATGTGTAACTGTCCTTTTCATTACAGAAGCTTTTCTTTCCTTGTGATGCTACCTCCCAGGTAATATACTATTCTTTCTTCTTGATGTCATAAAGTTTATTTATTAATTTGTATTGAATTGTGTTAAGATATTAAATTCCTACGTTTGTAATTGTTTGGAGTATGTATAGCACTGCTAGCAGTGTCTGTATTGCTATTAGAAGAAGACATGATCTGATATTGAACAGAGCATTTTCTTTTATATAACTACATAAATATAGATATAAACAATCTGTTTCCGCAGAACTATTAATTATTATAGACAATAAACTACATACTTTATAGTGGTAGATAAAGTTCATTTTTTGTCGATTTACTCGGAAACTATGCATCAGAATTTCTTTTTAAGCATGCCGTTTTCTTAACCTTGTTGTGATCTATCAACTGATCTACCTCTCATCTTTGGATAATATTTTACTTAACTAAAAAATAAAGTTTAAGAGTAAATCTTAGTTTTTGTATATGTCTCATTAACTATACTACGTAGAGTCATCTTTACTAGTGTCATTGTGAAGATTATCATAACAGTACAGTTTAATATCAGTCTCATCTCAATAGGTGGGGTGGTTTTAATGGAGCGTCAAGTTTTAAATATAGATAATAATTGGTTTCTTTCTATTTTCTCGAAAACTATACATTGACGCATATCATTTTGTTCTATTCATCAAGATCTAATGATTGACACATATCTCGTCTTTGAACATTTGTTTCCGCTAAGCACAGGGGTAAATGTGAGAGGCAAAGCGAAGGGACACGGTGCACCCACTTCCAGAAAATCTCTATGCGCCCTTCCACCACTTAAAAAATTACAATGGGCAAAGAAAGGTACGGGGCCCATTAAAAGAACATCAGGTATGTATGTCCAGAGGCATAACTAACGGCCCCGCAGACCTTGCCGTGCGAGAGGGCCCACAGGCTCCGAGGCCCATAAAGAGTAAGAGAAAGATGGAAAGAGGGGACCCAAGAATTAGAAAAGCAACTTTCCTAGGGTGCCCAAATACGCGTATTAATGCTTCCCCCCCCCCCAGAAAAAAATCTAAGTTACGGCGTTGGCTGCAGATAATCCTTCAGCAACTGTACCCTGTATGGACTTGCATTATTATTCTTTAAACAAAATTTAGGACCGTATGTACTATGAAACGTCTCAGTTGTTTATGTTCGCTGCTGGAACACATGAAGTAGTATACGGGCCTCTAATATAATGCTTTCCCATACCACGATACCAAGCCTTTCGTACCTGTCTCATTCAACAACATTTTGTTGATAGTAACCTGTTACTAGTATCCTCCATACAAACAGGAAGTGCGAATTACTTTCCAAACTGAATAGTGAATTCACACTGAAGAGTAAACTACCCCACTGTTTTGGGGCTACTGCAGTCTATACACCACTGTAGGCAAGCCTGATACTGCTGCTGTGTGACAGGAATGCGCCTGGTAGGTCGACGTGCATACGATGTGCATTCGTTTAACCGCCAGTATACAGTTTGTTGTAATAGGTGAGTCCAAGAGACAGCTGCAAAGTCTCAAACTAGTGTCCCTGCTGTACTTGTTGATCTTCGTTAGGCATTTAAGACCAGATAATGATCCTCACAAGACATTGTTGCACGTCGAAGACCTCTATCATACTACCTTTCAATCCTTTCCTCATTAGAAAAATGATTCCACAGTTGCGACACAAGACTGCAAAGAACATTCAAGTTTCTAAGCATATCCTGTTTACTTTGTCTTCTTTTTAATTTAAATATAATTCGACTTTGCATTACTTTATTCACATGTATACTCTGGGACACGTTCACTATGACCGATATGCACTGCACACTCAGAAAACCATAACTTACTAATTATATGTTTCTTTCGCTGCAGACATTCTTCGTGTTATCAGAATCATTGAGGGCCCTGTGCTGCCAAACGGATGGTATCTGCGTCATTTCACTCAGGAGTGCCAACCCGATATCTGCAATTCACTGAATGAACATGAGATGAGGATTACTTTTCGAAATTAACATTCTCTTAAGTTTTGGTCAGGAGTGAATTTGAATGTAACATAAGCGAGGGAAGTAAAGCTATTTTGACCGTTATCAAATAGTACAACCAAGTATCTTCGTAAAATTGAGGAAATGGCTATTTATTTCATATATAGTTTCTTGCTTAGAGTTAAACGCAGAACTACGCTTGCCAGGACACAGAAATAGTTGACTATTGTAATGACCGTAACAGTCAATGAAAACCCTTTGATTGCTTCGCTTTCGTACTATATTAAATAGGAAAATATATAATAAATCAAATGTTAAAAAGACTGTGTTGTTTATGTTTTCTCTTGGCTTGAGAAAACCCAAGAGAAAGAAAATATTGTTTTTCTTTTTTTGTGAGAAAGTCAATGTGAATGACGTTGGACATCGTAGGGCGGAAAGAAAGGTTAGAGCTTCTGTAAAGAAGGAGGTCAAGGGAAAAAGCAGTTGTCGTTCAGAGGTCCCCAAAGCCTCTGTAAATCGTTTCTCTTTCCTCTCCATTCACTCTTGAGGTCTCTCGGACGATGTGTTTGTTGGATTTGGACGTCTTTAAAAAGGATAAGAAAAAGTCAAGCAAAAACAATAAGAAACGAAAGGATCAAGAAGGATTTTCTTTCCCTTCGATGGTCAACCATAGGGGGAAAAGTAAGTAGAGAGCATTCGGAAAACCATCAACAAAGAACTAGCTGATTTCAAACACTAATGTTTGGTTGCCTAATTTTCTGCATAAAAGTATGACTTCGTTGCCCACTTGTTACGTTTGTTACTTAACAAACGATGGATCAGATTAGTATTTTTATGCATTTCTTTCTAAGCAAACGTTGCAAAGAGCTTTCAGCCCTTGTTGTTACCAATCTAGCTCGTGGAAAGAGGACTTTTTGAGCACATCTTAATACGAACAATAATTGTGGAATGAGTGGCAATTAGACATGTATAAATAGTTTACCACTGTCTGTTATTCAAATAAATGGCATTATCTTCTAAAATTATTACAGTATTCAACTGCTTAATGTAACTTAATTCACTATCCAATCTGGCTATCTATAATACACTATAATACTATAAATTCACCAATTTTTATCTTAAAATCAGAACTTTCAGACTGAATTCTCTGCTCCGGATTTTGTTCTTTTTTCCCGAAGTCTGTAAAATAGAGAGTTGAAGTATATAGAGAGATGAGAAATAGAATATAAAATAGAGAGATGAGAAATTCTTCGAAACTGCATACTGTAGTTCCCAAAGAGATCACACCCATCCTTTTAGGTCACCGATGATTAGCAAGAAGGAAATGCTGCCGGGAAAATGCAGATGAAACAGGATCTACAGTATTGACATCGACCTCTTTTTCCGGGATCCAGGATGTTTCGTGTATTTGAAGTTCACCAGTGTCGCCGATGCAAAAAAAAAATCTCTGACTGCACACGTGAAGGAGCAGGGACATATCGTTTGTGAACAAGCTTACAAGCATCCTCTTTGGACTTCAAACTTCAGTTTACCCATTTTCAAATTCTTCTTGCTCTAAATTATTGCCAGAGAACGTATAAACTCGAATTCTCCAGAAATATTCAAATCTAAAAATCAAAAGAAAAATTAGTACGAAATGAATATCCGACGAATTAGGTTTTTAATATTTTATTTTGTTCTGCAAATCGTGGATCGTTCCGTCGCAGAAAATATTATTTCAGGAACAAGAGTTTCTTCTATTTCACATGCAAAACCCTTTATAAGAATGAAGTGGGTAATGATTGAAATCAAAAGTTTTAAATAATATTCTCAAAAATAGGGATACGAGTGGGAACGCGAGGACATTTTCAAGTGGTGGTTATATTACTAACACTTACTCCAGAAAATCATGTGCCGTAAATGCAATGCTGTGATAGCCAGAAAACGGAGTTTTGTATTATTGTAATACACTCAGCGTTCGTCACCAGTCTTGCTTTTGTCTAGTAGCACTTCGAATCCCTTCTGCATTATTCAATTTATATAAGCTATATGTTTACAATTTCCCAAAACAATAGAAATATATATTTACTTATTTATTTATAAAAAGAAATGAACTGAATAAAATTATTTGTTTAAAAGACTGCATATAAACCTAAGAATAAAAATAAATTACGAAAAAAAACATGCATTACGTAACGAAGACGTAAACCCCTTCCTTCCCCTTTGCCATACTTCGTAACGCAAGTTCGAAGCCCCTGCCCCCTTTGGCGCGTTACGTAATATGTGGACGACCTCCAAGTTGCACATTAATTTTGTATCATGCACCAACTTGTTTTACTCTTTTTTGAAAAATTGTAACCTTCATACATTATTAAATAATTATAACCTTCACTAGTATTATTGAAAAATTGTTACATTACTAATATAATTGAATAATTCTAATCTTCATATAATATTTAAAAGTTGTAACGTATATTAACCATGTTAATAAGTTATAAGTTTCATATTGTGATACTTTTCTGCACATTTTTAATGTTGAGTTAAAAGTATTTTTTATCATTGTTATGACCATTATTGCTTCTTCATTGTTGCAGATTATTCCGTAACTTGAAATTTTAAAATTTCATTCAATCCTTTCTACAAAGCAAACATACATATAAGTTACCTACATTTGTATTTTAAAAGTGTAAAAGATTTGTTTGTTCGTTCGTTGTTTAGTGATATTCCTTCTTTGTGAAAGGTTGGATACAGTTTCCGGAAAAGAAAGCGTATTTTCAAAAACCTGAGTCTTATATTTCATTGCGATTGTTTTCTATTTTTAAATTAGAATGAAAAATAAGCATAATAATATACCACGGGGAAAAACCAGTGATAAAGTTTTCTTTTCTGTAAGAAGGAGATCAGTAATCGCAGAAAAAAATACCAGAATTTTATATTTACAAATAATATCTATGGGTGTGCCGTGAGAACTGAAGTTACACCCATAGTGTGCCGCAAGTTGAAAAAGGTTGGGAAACGCTGGTCTACTGAGTACACTCTTCACTTGTATTATAAAAGTAGATGAAACTTGACGTAGCAAGGAAAGTGTGCTTTTTATAAATGTGTCTAACTTTTTAATTTATCTTTACAAAAGTAGTAGCATGCTTCATTGAATAGTATAGAATAACAATATTATATACATAATGACGCTTTCCATATTTCAATAGAAAACTGTAATGACATAGACATATTATTTGAATTGAATTATTCTTCACTTAAAAAGCGCATCACTACTTACTGGTGTTCATGAAGCACACCGTAAGGAATGTATTGCGAGAGAAATAAAAAAAGTTAGTCACTTGGAAAAATACGATGTTGCTATTCTAGAGTTTTAAAGCCATGCAAGACGGAACAAAGTTTGTTTGTCGTAAGATTTAATTCAACTTGACAATTCAAAAAGGAAGTTTTACAGCAAGCATTAAATCAACCAAAATCTTCAAGAATAAAATTCATTGCAAACTGTAATTCAAAGTCTACTATTCATAGCAAAGTTCATAAATGTGGTGAACATCCTACCCCAAGCTATCCTAAAACTTTTATCTCTATAGGGAGCTTTTCTTTCTCGGTTCGTAAATGTAAGTCTTACTCGCTCTCTTTCTTTCTTTCTTTCTTAAGAAAATATAAAATCGTTTCACTTGCTCCGGCTGCCATTTGGAAATTACTTTCCTATTGACAGACGATCATCTCTCTTTTAAAGCAATTGCTGTATTTGTATTTCTCATCTCTTTTTACACGAAGCCTCAGTGTTGCTCCCACTTTCTTTCGTTCGTGCCTTTTCGCTTACAGGGATAGTTAGTCGGTCGGTCGTTTACAACAGTCATACTTTTTAGCACTGCTGACGATAAAATTTCCTTCTAACTGAAATGGAGGAAGGGTTGTGTGTGTGTGTGTGTGTGTGTGTGTGTGTGTGTGTTTCCTTTAATTACCTTGTCGTTAGGTCCTAATTTGATGACGATAGTCGTCTACCACCACTAATATCACGATTACGACGACAGATACACACAGAGAGAGACACAAGAGAGGGAGAAACTTTTTGGTCCAGAAATTTTGCATACCTAGCAAAGTGCAAAAAGAAAGTCATAGAAGAGTCAATGAGATAAAAATAACGTTCAAACGAGAAAGGGGGAAGCAAAATACATAAAGAGAATGGGTAGAACGTCTCCTGAGAGGGTTCAGAAAGAAGAAGAAGAAATGGGTATGAGAAATTTAGACATAAAAATCCTGATGAACGAGCTGCTGAAGATTTTTGGAACGCTGGAAAGAAACTCCTAAGAAGAGCCTTGTTTAAGGGGGCGCCAAAGGGAATGAGACTTAAAAGGAAGAAAAATGAAAAACTCAAAACGTTTCTTTTGCGTAGCAGCTAAAAGGAAAAAGAAGTAAGAAGTAAAACAAGAAAGTAGAGAAAGAGAGAAATAGGGAAAAACGCTTACAAACGACTTCAGTGGTTAAGCAAAGAGAGATTTTCGCGGGTAAAGTCGTTAGGCCTAATATTGGGCTTATTGCTTGCCTATGTTTCGTATATGTGAGCATTAGTGAGTGTGTGTGTGTGTGTGTGAGAGAGAGAGAGAGAGAGAGAGAGAAGAAAAAGGAACCAAACACCCTTCTCTACACACAAGAATTAATCTTAAAAGGAAACGTTAACAAAACGTGAAAAAAGAAGGTAAAATGGAGACAAATGGTAAAACTGCAGGATCAATAGTTTCCTTGAATGGACGTGAGAAAAGTCTTCAAGAAAAGGTAATTATCGGTAGTCATTTCTTTTCTCCTCTTCGCTTGACACGGTTTCAACACAAGAAAAATTATGTTTTCTTCTGCTACTTCTACTTCTCATGTGTGTGTATTTTCTTTTTCGAAGTCCCTTTTCTAAACGTCTTTCTCTTTTGAATAATCCAGAATTTCCTTTCCGGTAGTCACGGGCCTTAGTATAGTTCATCTATGCATTGAAAATCACTTAAAGCTGTTTTCCTCCCAGACACAAGGTACGATGAAACTTAATTTACAAATGCAACAGTGATTGTAACAAGAAAGGTAACAATTGCAGCTGTAACAGCGTTTTGTGTTTTATTATGTTCCTGGCCAATCTTATTACTATCAACTTTCCGGTCCTTTCTTAAATGTAAAATGAATACTGCATATGTGAGTTTCAAAATTTATCACTTGTTCTGAAGAATTGATTTACGTACCATATCTAAGTGATATAAGCAAGGAAGAAATACAAGATGAAACAGATAAAGTTTAGCATCTGTATCAAACAAATAAAATTACTATGAGAAATTTACTTTTTGATGTGAAACATTTATCTGTGTATCATATCTAAGCAATATAAACAATGAAGAAATAAGAGATGAGTCGGATAAATCTATGCCAAATTAAAAAAGTACAACTGAAATTTTATTCTTTGATGTAAAACATACATCTATGCAGGCCCGTATCTACGGGGGTATGGAGAGGCCGGGCTCCCTAAATGTTTACTGGCTCCTCTAAAACTTTCACTGTAGGCTTGCAAACGAACTATAATATGGTTGGGATGGCTACGGGCCTGCATCTATGTACTGTACCTAAGCAATACAAGCAATGAGAAAATACAAAATGCAATATTGTATATAACCCATATTAGCAATGAAAAAATAAAGGATGTGTCATGCTAAATTCAGCATATTTGCGTCAAATAAATAAAATTATTGTTGAAATTTTATTGTTTGATGTGAAGCACGTAATGTATATTTATAATATATACATCGTAAATATTATACGTACCTTGTTTTCAAAGTTCCCTGGAGGATAAATATGATTAATGGGTATATCATTGTAACTTAACATATCACGGATGTTGTATAGACTAACTGAGCACTCTTACGTGGAATAGAGAAAAAGTTGACAATAATAATATGCTACCAATTAACAAATTACCTATCCCATAGCAAAGTGTTGCTCATGCTGAACATGTTGCTGGACATCGTGACGAGAAAAATGACCTTATCATCTGTTTACTCCATGCTCATAATTTTGTCTCTTCACGATTAACATTAGGATGGCTTGGTGATTTTTAAATCAAACAATATTGTTTCTATCTTTCTTTAAGATATTATCATAATACAAATAATTCAATAGCAATATCTAATATTGTAATTGAAAATTTCTTGGGGTGCATTGATCTAGACATGAGCTCCCAGTAAACATGGGATGACCTTCATCTCGTAATATTCTGAGCCTGTGCTAAAAAGAAAACATCCTTCAGGTTAGTTTAAAGAACTCAGCTTGTATTTTCATCATTTTACTTGCTCATTTTTTATAATCTTAGTTCAAAAGTGATTTTATCTGCATCTATTGAAATACATGACAAAATGTATAGACTTAACATAAAACATTTGCCTCCTCTCCTACAGAAAACATAGAAGCTTCTAAACTAAAGTATTGCAATAATACACACTTCCTGGTTTTGTATCTTATATCGGAAAATATCATTCTTCCGAAATTTAAAATGCACAAGAAGAATTTCGTGTTGGGCATTCCAATCAAGCATAAACATATCGATCCTTTCATAATGATTTCTTTCTATGGACGTTGAAATAAAATCTAGTTTGACGTCTTTTCGTAAATTATTTCTCGCTGGCTGAGAAAGTGAATGATGGAAGCATTGAAGTTTGGTTTAGAGTTTAACGTCCACTTCAACACCGAGACTGTATGAAATTGAATCTACAGCTTAACGTGGAATTAAAATAACATTAGTTCCACTCGGGTATCCAACTCAGATATCTTAAACCGGATAAACGTATGATTACAATATAGCCAAGAAGGATATCTCGAAAATTATAAAATGGAAATTGTGAAATTCGAGAACCCAGAGAAAAAACACGATATTATATATCACAAATTCGGACAAACTTGAGTCGAACTAGGACCTTTCGCATCAAAGATGAATTCTCCAATAGTGATTCACATTGGTCGATGTAATAATGCTGGTGTCTAGTCAAGAACGATTATATCCTAGACAGGACGTTGGTGATAATCAGAGAAATAGCTAAAGTGCCCATTAGTATGTAAGTTACACAAGAATATACAATAGGGTGTATCGAAAAAACGTTTTTCTCGAAATTTTGTAACACTTAGTGGCCATTTTTGACCAAATGTGGTTAATAAAACAAAAACAAATTTCAGATCGAAACCTCAATTTTTTGAGGTGCCGCCATTGGCTTGAATTTTTTTTTAAATGATAAAATCGTAGACTTTTTGACAGTAGGCAAAATAGTTCCTCATTATTTTATACTATGTTCCCCTTACGTACTAAAAATTGTTCTCCAGACAGTTCCAATATAATGTAAAGAGATTTCAAGACTCTACTTCAAGTTTTTGAGTTACCGCCTTCCCTATCACCTATGGGGGGAAAAGTCTTAATATCTTGTATATTAATGTATATTTGTAAAAATTCCGTAAAAAATATTTAAACATGTTTATGATTTTTCTGTCCGGCATCAGACACAATGGAGTCAAAAATGAATAAAATGAAATGTATTCAACTTTTTATATATTTGGGAAACGTATAACATTTAAAACAATGCAGAAAACTAGCTGAGATACAACATTATAGTTCCTGCACCTCTTAGCTTATTTCCAAGTAAATTTATTACATTCAAAATAACCCAGAACTCACCACGAAGAGGTGGCTTCAGTTCAAGTTCCGCCTTCCACAACTGGACTATCTTTGATTTTGTATTTGCAGATTACTGGTTCTCAAAAGTTGTCTAATATTTACATTCAGTTATTCATTTTTAATTTGTTTTCTGATTTCTTTGTGAACTGTTGTATCCCCTTCCGAGATTTAAAAGTTGCCAAAATAAGTCCAGGACGAGCGTCTGCACCACATACAGAACTAGCTGCTTCTGACACTAATTTTATCATGCGCTCTATTGCTTGAGTGTGGCAAGGAAAACTTGTTATTTCTTCGCTGGCAACTGCGGCAATTTTATGTTATGTTGCAGCTCGACTTTGCTTAGATGCTTTGTTAATGGTGGCTCCATCAAGGAACGCGCCGACAAGTTTATCATATTAATGTAGGTTTTCGCATCTAATTTTACCTCAGGAACTTTGAATTCTTTCACATTAACAGATAAGAATAATGTTCCTGTTTTCAAAATTCTTCTCTAACTGAGCCTTCTTATGTTCGCATCTGTGTCCGATATAATTGCCAGAAGTAAATTGACAGGATGACTATATCACACATTTCGCATTATCACTGGATCCATGATTGATTTAGTATTTGAATCCATAGATCTAGAAAATGACTTAAGTTTCAATAAATGTTTAGCTCCCTGTGCGCATGATGATTCGCTTTTAATATAGAACTATACAGGATCATAAACATTCATTATGTAGAAAATCATAATCTTGAACTCTGTTGACGGATTTTCCGTTCGTTGTAAAGGACAAAATGCTATTAGCAGTTGTCACCCATCTTGCCTCATGTAGCTTTCCAGGATTTTGACTAGTCGAACTTGCAGAACAATGGCCCAACGAAACAGTTTGACAAATATTCAGATAATATTTTGGATTCATGCTTAAATTCAAAGCACTGAAGTTCTGAATCAGGTGAACAGCTACAGGTTTAAAATCAACAAGTGGTAAGGTTTCGCAGTTTTGAAAACTCAGTCCAATTTGTCCGTATAAATTTGGCTCCGTAGTCTTACCATCGATTTCATGGATTAAATGTCTAAGTGGAAGTTAATTTGTATGCAACAGACAATTATTCTTTGAAGTGGCTTTTCTAAATAATTTTCAATATTGGCCATTATTCCAGTTTTTCTTCCAGTATTAACTGGCATTCCATCACAGAATAGTACAACATGTTTTGATGTCAAAATACGTCAAGAAATGGTACTTCTAACTTTGACACTCGTCTTTCTTTTTCACATTTAGAATGAATTAGTTGATCAGCTCATTTACACCAAGCGCAAATAAAGTTTCTCTGGCAAATTTTTGATATTGCATTGTTTTAGTATTACATGTAGGGTTTGATTTTTTCATTGATTTTTAGGAGCTGAGGAACTTTTTCGTGATACTGAAAAATTAATTCTACAATTTGTTGTTGACTTAAAGTAGCTTTTCCACATACAGATGACTTCTTCCAAACTTGAATTATTTTAGAAGTAACTATGTAAGCAATGTTCTTGACTGGCGGATCTTTCCTAGAACTGGAATTCCTCTTCTTTGTTTCCCTTTCCCACAGGAATTGTTTCAGCACACTTTTTATTGCAGACAGTTGAACACAACTGAACTGTTCTGGAGACCCAATAACATTGTGTATAATGTTTTATCGAGTCTTATTCTCCAACTCCATGATGATACAAACAAGAAAATTGCGCACACTCAAACGTATACCGAGCAAACCACAGACTTATGAACATTAGAATCAAGCAAGAAAACAGTATCACGCGTCAACGCTACCAAACTAGCCGAAGCACAACACTCAATTTTTTTTTTTTTTCTCAGATCGCGCCTTTCAGTTTCGGCACCTGAAAGTTTAACCGAAACAGGGCTATCATCATTGCAATCTTCTTTGCTTTATTATTTTTTCATCATTCATTTGTTTTCCTATTTGGACAACACTCAAATGTGATAACTCACATCAAACTGATTGTTGTGTCTGAGTAAGGTCAGTCCATTTGCTTAGATAATTGTGTTGGAGAGGAGGCAGCTGCCACACACAAATATTGTAAGTTTATCATTTTCCCTCTAACTCAAATCGATGGCGGCACATGATAAACAAGAGCTAACGATTTTAAATTTCTTTCCTCATTATATTTGGACTATTTGGAAAGCAATTATTACTAAGAGTAATCTATATATATAAAAGAGAACGTACAAATCCTTTGTGAACTCATCACGCTAATACGGCTGAACCGATTTCTTTCATTTTTGGGGGGTTGTTAGGATTTGGACCCTAGATGGTTTTTATCATATCACTTTAATTTTTAATTACCAGTGTCTTGAGATAATGGACCATTCAAGTCTCCATAGTTCATCATAGGTAAAAATAAACGTATGTATATGCAACCCGCCGAGTGACACGATCATGCGGGTTGCATATAAATACAGGCGCTATAATGACAGGCGCTATAATGTTAACATTTACTGCAATATACTATGGTTTTTATCATATCATTTGAAAGTGAAAAAGTAAAAATTATCTAAGTAACAAAGTTTATTGCGTTCAGGGGTGACCGCAGCGAAGCGGGGCGGGTTAACATAAATGACAGGCGATATAATGTTAACATTTAGTGCAATCTTCTATGGTTTTTATCATATCATTTGAAAGTGAAAAAGTAAAAATTATCTAAGTAACAAAGTTTATTGCGTTCCGGGGTGACCGCAGCGAAGCGGGGTGAACGCTGCTAGTCTTATATATAAAAGAGAACGCACAAATCCTTTGTTCCCTCATCACGCTAATACGGCTGAACCAATTTCTTTCATTTTTGGGGGGTTATTAGGATTTGGACCCTAGATGGTTTTTATCATATCACTTTAATTTTTAATTACCAGTGTCTTGAGATAATTGACCATTCAAGTGTCCATAACGTACAAATCCTTTGTTAGTTCATCATAGGTAAAAATAAACGTATTTATATGCAACCCGCATGACCGTGTCACTCGGCGGGTTAACATAAATGACAGGCGATATAATGTTAACATTTACTGCAATCTTCTATGGTTTTTATCATATGACTTGAAAGCGAAAAAGTAAAAATTATCTAAGTAACAAAGTTTATTGCGTTCCGGGGTGACCGCAGCGAAGCGGGGTGAGCGCTGCTAGTACTGTATAAAGTAATAAATATTTCACTTATTGTTTTAAAAATCTACGATTTCATAATTTTTTTCCAGCTAATGGCGGCACCTCAAAAAATTGAAGTATCGATTTGAAATTTTTCTATGTTATATTAAACACATTTGGCCAAAATGGCCGCTAAGGGTA
This sequence comes from Thermobia domestica, assembly GCF_964235325.1. NCBI lineage: Eukaryota > Metazoa > Arthropoda > Insecta > Zygentoma > Lepismatidae > Thermobia > Thermobia domestica. The sequence continues at coordinate 154,666,694 of NC_137455.1, read as the reverse complement.
ACAAGATTTCGATAAAACGTTTTTTCGATACATTAATATACAACTACAAGAGGCCATAGTATAACTGATATACGATTAATACATGTTTCATACTTTTCTATGTATTATTATTCTGACATCAAAGAACTTCATATATGTGTGGTTTTAGTTGTAAGACGGTATTAGTAATGCATTCAATTTTCCCGAATATTTTACTTTAGCGGAGCAGCAACGGAGGAGGTCCAATGGGATTCACCTTAATGAGAGAAATTAATTTTAAAAATTAGTTTTAAATATTTGTATTTTTAAAATTTTTATTATTTTTCTGTTATATTCATTATTAATTTAAGTGATCATCTATGAGGTAGTACTTTTTGATTCAACCGGCATTTGGGGCGCTCAGAACACAAAGGAATCAAGTACAATTACCAAAATTATGAGGAAAAAGAGAGATAAATTTTGTTTAGTATGCTTTAGTACATGCTTTTTGTATAGCTATTATATGAGTTATTACGATAGTTGGACGTAAATCTTTTAAGCTCTGAAAATAGCTTCAGATAGAGATGAAATATATATTCAAAGTGACTAAGAATGGGCTTGATTTCCTTAAGCACTGACAGTGCCAATTGTCTATCTATCTGTCCGTCTGTTTGTTAGCCTATTTCACAACTACTTTTGCAAAAAACGGAAAAAACAATTTTAATAAATCTTTGTAAGTGCTTTCCTCTAAAACAGAAATAAACTTATTCCCTGGAGTTGAAATCTCAAAAATGAAAACATAAAAGAAATACAGTTAATTGAAAGTTTCTAAATAAGTTTTAATTAGACATTACGAATAAGATAGAGATTTCTGAAATACGAGTTCTAAGAGTACGGAAAACAAGGATAAACCTATTCGTGGTCTAGGAAGTTGAATTTTTCTAAGACGGGCCTTTAAGTAATTCTTCTCCGAGGCGAACACAGACTTGTTGAAAAGTTTTACATTATTGTTACAAATTTATTTCAAAACGTTAAGGATACAGCCATGAAATGTGTAGGCCTATACTATATATTTTGGTATACAGTATGTGAATATTTCCCACAAGAAGACAATTTGGGTAATTATCGACAAGGGGAAAGGACTTAAGGTTGATTTTTTTTTTTTTTTTTTTTTTTTTGGAAAATTTGTTCCAACGGACATACATTTTGAGTAACGGAGAAAACTTTCCGATTTCGGGAGTAAGAAAGTGATTTTATAACACAACTTTGAAAAATAACCGACTTTAAAAAATAATTTTTGAAATGATGGAACTTTACTTAACATTTTCCTAATGATTTCTAGGGATACGAGTGAATCCACTATTTCTGGATGAGAGAAAATGACTTGACGTAGTGAAAAGTTCTGTAGAAGCAATTCAGTGTGTATTGTGTGTGAGCATAATTTTAGCAAAGCATTGACAAATATTTGAAACCGAAAAAATGTTATATGTAGCTATCAAATATTTTCCATAAACTTTATTCTTTCTGTGCAAAGATTGGTCATTATGCTTGTATTGTATATATATATTTTATTTTATTTCGTAATAATTTCGAGTAATGTATTCAGATTTGTTTTCTCTTTAATGTAATAAAACCTTGAAATAATAAAATCTTTATATGTCATGGATAACAATAAATTTCAAGAGTTTCATTATTTTAACAAAAGAGACACTGACCAAAGCTTAAAACTTTACTTTATTTTAAATTATAATTTGTAACTGTTTCGGATATCTAGCATATCCTTCTTCAGACACGATCGAAATTAATGAAAATACAGACATATATATAAATGTTGTTATAACAGAGTTTAAATTCTTTAACCGTCATATATATATTCATTGTTATAAAAAATTTTTAAATTCTTTTAACAGTCATATATAGAGTCATTGTTGTACTTTTTTATTTTTATTTATTTATTTATTTTTCTTATTTACCGAGGCCTTCAGCACATCCTATAAGTCTTCGTGTTAACTTTCCATTTAATCACTTCCTTTATTTTTGGTTCTTATAATAAATAAGAAAAATAAATAAATAAATAAAAATAAAAAAGTACAACAATGACTCTATATATGACTGTTAAAAGAATTTAAAAATTTTTTATAACAATGAATATATATATGACGGTTAAAGAATTTAAACTCTGTTATAACAACATTTATATATATGTCTGTATTTTCATTAATTTCGATCGTGTCTGAAGAAGGATATGCTAGATATCCGAAACAGTTACAAATTATAATTTTAAATAAAGTAAAGTTTTAAGCTTTGGTCAGTGTCTCTTTTGTTAAAACAATTAATCCAAAGCCATGAATAGTCTTACTATCGGAGTTTCATTACTTTGAAAATAGCAAAGGCAGATAAACTTGGTTGATTGAACGGATACAGAATTAACTGAGATCATCAAGTGATTAGGAAGATTTCTGCAAGAGATTGAGCACGAAATGAGTGGTTAAAAGGAACGCTTTGTGGAAGAAAGAATTTTGTTTTCAAAAAAGGAAAATTACTCAGTCAGAATCACTTTGGTAAATGATGGATGGCTTGACATTTTCGAATTCAATGGCCATTTTTGTTCAGCGTCTCTGCGTTTGAAAACCATTGTTGTTATCAGTTGATTGAATTCGGTTTACCTTCTCTAGCTCTCATGCAGGCAGCAATTCTTGTTCTGTTCCTCGCTGCAGACGACCTCTCCACGCAATAAAAAAAATTCAGATTGTTAAGTGAAACTGAAAAGAAAGAAGAACGGCGTAACCGTTTATCAAACATTGATTTCAAAAGAAAATGATTTATTTTTGTATGCATTAACACAGATTTTTCATTTTAACTTCTTTTCCGCTTTTTACTCTTGAAATATATCATTCAATGAGGATATTCCAACTATTTTTAGTTCGTTTGAAATGATTTGTTATTGAAAAGACAGTTGTGAATTAATGACAATATTGTTATGCTTTATAAAATACTCCAGATGTATTTTTTTAAAAGAAAATAATAACTTTCAATATTTTGAACTATAACACTAAAGCACTTGTCAAAAATTAATTTTGCTTACATCCGGCACTTTTGTGAATAAAATTCAATTTATTTTGCCTTTTCAGTCAGAAAACGAAATTATTGAAGAATTTATTTTTTAAAAAAAACTGTTCTAACATGCTTTGATTGAAAATATAAATGAAATTCATTTAAAATGTCCAGGTGAATTTTAGTTTTAAGCAATTTAGAAAATATTAAATATTCATTCATTAGTATTAAAGTTGGTTTTACCCGGGACACTATTGAGTTTATTAAAAAGAAGTATGTGGCGAACGTTAAATAGCTTATATGCTTAAATCCTGGAGCTTTAGGGCTTAACGTACAACCCTATGTAACATACTGTAGCAAACGTATAACTGAAAACGTAAGTTTTATACGTAATTACCATATAAATGGAACGTTTAAATAAACATACTTTCCGTACGAAAGAAAAAAACCTTTCTTGGATATTTGAGGTATCATATCACAAGTTCTCAGGTCTCGAAATGGTTTTAATTATAAAAATCTACTAAATCGTAATGGCACAGAAACTTAATCATTATGAGTATCGAAAATCCTAAATAGATGTTATACTCACTGGTAGTTGAGCTTTGATTATCTCCAATCGATATCTTTTCACTATGTGATTCGGACGCTTCCTGGTTGTAGCGTAGAGCTTATCCCAGGTCTCCTTACGAAATGCCTTACTTTGTTATTTCCGTATAGGAAAACTTCCTATAACTGTGGTGTGATGTCTACATTATATATTTTTATTTTCTTAAACAAATCATTTGATTATCGCTTCCTTGTTTTACGATAAACAAAATAAAATACCAATATATATGTTTGAATTTTGGGTACATTACATTATATAGACCATGAAAATCTCGCATACATGTAGAGGTATATAACATATGAAGCATACATATACGTATGTAATATACGGAAGAGTGTTAGATGTCAGGCATCCTGCAGCGGTATGATGTAAGCGGAAAGAGGCATACTTATGTCCAGAGTTGGCGTGGGTCAATGAAAACTTGACCCACGACCCACTGACCCACCGTGACCCACGACCCACTGGCCCACCACCCACCGTGACCCATTCTGATCCACGACCCACCGTGACCCACTCTGGCCCACCATGACCCACCACCCACGGTGACCCACTCTGATCCACCACCCACCGTGACCCACTACCCACCATGAACCACTCTCATCCACTGTGACCTATTCTCGCTCACCAAAATCCATCGTCATCAACTCTGAACACGATTCACGGCCTCTTCTGTACTGACTAAAGAGTTTACACTTGTAATAAAACATGAGTGTGAAATTGTCACTAATCGGAATTTGAATTTCTAGTCAATCGCTCAAGCACTGCTCTGTCAGAATAACGGTGGATCTGATCTTTATGATATAAAATGGTAAAGTGTTTGTCAGTGAGGAAATTGAAACAGTTCGAGGTGAGGGGAAATTTGTGTGTGCGTAAAATATACTTGCACTAAGAGAGTATACTTGCAAGTATTAATTTCTCAACGCATTCCAAAAGAAACTTCTATTCGCAGGAAAATACCCCTGTACAATATGGAAAAGGTTATGGTTTCTCAGTTCACAGTATTTTTCTCACAAAAGACTTGAAAAATCAGTTGTTCATAGGGTATAAAGGTGCTCGGGTACCCTATGTGAGAGCATCTCCATAAAGTATGCTCGTAATTGTAATTTGTGTAATCACTAAACACCACGTTAAATTTAAGTTACAAATATGCATAACTGCAATTATTATGAATATTTATTCAAAGTAGTTTACCTAAAGCAAAGAAGAGGGTTACTAAAAAATAGGTACAAAGTTGAATAACACAAATAAGCCATTAGTAATACAAGTATACATTTTCCGTAACTCGTAATTTTCCACCTTAAAACAAATCTGAAATCGGATTTATTTCCTGTTGGTAACTTTTTGGCGGTAAATCATCCGCAGTGGAATGATTTCCATCCTTCAGGCAAGAAATAACTAGCTCGTCTACTTTGAGCTTGTCTAGCGGTGGGCCATTAACATTGATGAACAACAAGTTAGACAATGTTTGAGCACTTAATCTATTTCTAAATCAGTCATCTGTAAATCCATAAGGGGAAATCACCGTTCGCACTCTGTCGTGGAAATTGATAATACTTCTACCCGATTTCTGCAACTTCTCATCGACAATCTACTTGTTAGACTTAAGTCTGATAACGATTTTTCTCGGTCAGTTTTGAAATACTCAGCAATAAGTATAATCTCTCTATCACCATACAAAATCTTTTCCATATCGACCATGTCAGTTAGCAATGTCGACCCATGTAGAACAGAAACTTCATCTACCACGCCTTTGATAGGGAATCTTGTGAATAAATTATCAATTAAAGCCTGATAAACTGATGATTTCTTATTTGTTCCCTCCCCCGTCTAGAAAGCGAAAGGGAAAGAGGTTTCTGGAAAGTATTCAGAGGTGAATGGGAATTTCCCTCCTCCTTCAACTTTAATTACCACACTGCTGTTTGCCATGTGCCAAATTACGAGGAATTTCAATTAAATTATCATATTATAATTATTTCCTTGTTGAATTATCAATACTCTTCAGTGAAAAAAGGATGAAATTTCAAAGTTCCAAATCAAAGTAAGTAGACCAACGTAAAGGGAAAAATGTGCAAAATTTTCCATACAATTATTCGTACAATCCAAACTTCAAATTTCCGTGTAATTAAGCTTACAGTACAAATTATATGCCAATTTTCTCACAACTTGATGGCTTGATTGCCCTGTGATGTGAGCGCTCCATATAATAAACATAGGCTTCAGCAATTACTATAGCAGAAAGCAATGGATATATGAAGCCAAGCACTGTATTTTTTGTTTCTGATTTTTTTCTGAAATAACCGATCGTTTTCGATCATTTTTACAAACCAACTCACTACCAATTTTCCATATATCGAAAGTGCCCCTCCCCCCCCCCTATAAAGGAGAATTTTAAAAAATGCTAGGACACATTCTGTTTATTTCAGCTCCGTAAGTTTAACGGCTTGCTCATTTTTTTTCTGCAAAAATTCGGATCCTCACTACCTCCTTAGGATATTATGCATTATAATAAAAGCAATATAACATCCCAATTTGGATTAAGGCCTAACTATATACCAAAAGTAATTTCACTTGACTTTGCGATTTGACCGTGATGATCAGGCACACATAGTTACATTAAATTTTTTATAAATAATTTATATATTACAATGATTCAAAAATGTATTTTTTCCAGTAGTTAGCTCTAAAAGCCCACAGGTCTCGAAAGCCAAGTTGTAGTGTAAGTCCTATTGCTATTATTATTATTTAAATATTAAAATATCAATATCCAAAAGTGCCCGAAGTTCTTTTTTCACTTGGTTAGATATACTCACCTCAGGTAAGTAGACAAAAAAAAAGTGGAAAAGAAAGGGAAATGAACATCTTGAAAGTAAAACAGAGACAAATTTACCAGTCTTCAGAAGATACTCTCTACAATGTAGTGAGCAGAGAGGGTCGGTAGATTATACTGAGTCGGTGGGTCGCAGTGGGTCATGGTGAGTGGTAGGTCTCAGTGGATCACGGTGGGTGGTGGGTCACAGTAAGTCATTGTGGGTGGTGGGTCACTGTGGGTCACATGCTGTTGACCCACGACTCACTCAGAAAACTTGACCCACTTGACCCACTGACCCACCGACCCACTGACCCACTCCATCTCTGGTGTATACGTGTGGCAGTACGTATGTAGTATATTTATAATGTATTCTCCGTACAAATTTCCGTAGTAAACATAAGGATTCCGTATATTTGTACAATATACCGCTGGCCAGATAACATATGTTTCTCAGTATGCATTGAATTGTTATTTTTAACTTAAATGTGTAGTGTAAAATTCCATTTTTGTAGTAAACCAAATTTGAATAACCTTAATAGTACTATGTTACAACTTCCAATTTCAAAACTATATACTATTAGTATAACATTATTCACTATCTGTGAATGTAACAACAATTAGGTGGATCTAGCAAGAGGGCATGCTGGACCGGCAAGGACCTCTAGATAGGGAATCGGTGTGATAATTTTTAGAGATAATTTTTAATTCTTTTAGAGATAATTTTTAACAGAGTACTCTGGTTGGAATCCAAACTTGGACTTCTTGGTGGTCAGCGACCAGATGAAAATGCTTCAGTATTTTAAGTGGTAAAGCACGTATCGGTAGCAGGCTACCAGGAGTTCGAGATTTAACTCCTAGTCGAGATACTGAAAATTACCCTATGCATTTTCAATAGTAATAAGCACCAAATACTTCATGGTTAGGTTTCAGTTCTTGGGTCTAGTCTAAAATGAGTTGAGCGAATGGAACGAAACTTGCAGGATTCATAGCTTTCCAGCCTACAATAAAAACGCAAAAAAAAAATACAATTTTCATTTGCACATACAAAAGGAGACGGGGGAATGTCCCTCAAAAATTGTTAAATGGCGCAAAACTGACACATTTTAATTCGAGTAATGTTTTGAGAACAGATAATTTTTAAATTTCTCCACTGTTATTAGGAAGGAGCAGAAGGTGCATATTCCACTCTAAAATCCTATTGTTCGGTTCTTGGGTCCAGCATAGAAAGAGGTTAACAAACGGAACGAAACTTGCAGAATTCATAGCTCTTTAACCTACAATAAAAACGCAAAAAAAAATAACATTTTTCATTTGTACATATAAAAGAGGGACAAGGTACATGATCCCCAAAAATTGTCCAAATGGGACAAGAGGTGGACCACAGAATTTTATGGGGGAATATGTTCCCCCTGCTCCCTCCAAATTGGAATTGAAAAAATATATAATATTCCTGCTCTCAGGGCGTTACACATTAAAATATGTAACTTTCTTCCCGTTTGGACAATATTTAAGAGTCATGCTTCCCGTATCCCTTTGTATATGCAAATGGATTTTTTTTGTTTGTTTGTTTTTGTTGTAAGATGAAGAGCTATGAATCCTTAAAGTTTCGTTCCAATCGCTCAACTCCTTCTATGCTAGACCCAAGATTCGAACCATACAATTTAATGGGAGAATATGCATCATTCTGCTCTCACCAAATAGAAATAATAAAAAAATATTAAAAATTATTTATGTTCTCAGACGTTATGCAGATTAAAACTTTTATGTTCTATCTTGTTTGAACAATTTTTTAGGGTAATGTCCCCCGTATCCCTTTGAATGTTCAAATGGAATTTTATTTTCGCATTTTAATTGTAAGATGAAGAGCTATGAATCCTTAAGGTTTCGTTCCCATCGCTCAACTCTTTCTACGCTAGACCCAAGACCTCAACCCTTAGACAAATACATAATTTTGCAGTGAGAAGCTCAAATAATAAAGGGCAAGATTCGAGAAAGTATCATCAGATCCATTTTGCTACCAACCATCCTGGCATTTGGTTGTTAAACAGTGCGAAGAACAGAGTTTTTATCTGCATTCTGCGTGGAAACAATTGCTGTAATTTTTTCGGCCATACGCAGATTCAATCGGGGAAACCAGTGCAGTAGCATGCCCTTGGGGGGCCAGCGGGGCAACGGCCTCGGGCTGCGAAGTGAGGGGGCGCAAACTTCAGGAGGAAAAAAGAAAAGATACATATAAAATTTAAGGAAAAAGTAATAAAAGGTGTCCAAAATCAAAGAAAAGCAGAGTTTATTTTTGAAAATTTTATAGCACCTCGCGCGAAAAATGGTGGTGCTTCGCGGCTGGTCTGTCGACCTGATTCATATGTACAGAGGGGGGGGGGGCGTCGTATACTCTCGGGCGCTAATTTTCCACGGCACTGCACTGAACTAGTGGTTCACCAACAGACTTTCGTTTGAGTAAAACCAGGATAATTATTCAGCACCATTTAATAATTCATCTTTAAACTAAAGGGTATAATGGAGGGCAGTTAATATTTATTTTAATTTAAAGAAGTAAAAAGAAATATACAATGAATTAAAAGAGTCGATTAGGGAAATAAGCTTAAGTGAAAATAATCGTTTTCACGCTCACACTCACCGGCATTAAGTATACAATAGGTGTAATGGAACTAATGAAAGTGTGAAACAAGTAATAGCCGTAAAAATGTGAAAAGATCCTCCTAACACCATCGCCAAGTAGAGAATTTCAGTAGTAAACTGGATATTGTTCAATGCAATTGACAACAAAAGACATACAAACCCTTCAACCAGCGCAGTAACTTAGATTTTTTTCTGGGGAGCAAACATTAATACATGTATTTGGGTCCCCCAGATAAAGTTTTTTCTAATCCTTGGGCCCCTTCTTTCCATCTTTATCTTACTCTTTATGTGCCTACCGGAGCCTGTGGGCCCTCTCGCACGGCCAGCTCTGCGGGGCCTTAGTTACGCACTTGGGCCCGTTCCATACATGACAAATTAATTAAGGGGACAATATTGACAAATCTCAAAGCCATACGAATAAATATTATTTCTAGGGCCCCTAATAGTAGACATTTTTTACTGAAATGGGCCCACGACTCTCTTTTGTTTTACTTACCTTTCGTGTGCTGTTTTGTTTATATAATGTAGTGAATCTGTTTGATGCTTCATTTATATTTTCATGTTGGTATCGTACATGGAGTAAGAAAATTTTGTCTTAAAGTGGGCCGCCCCTAGAAAGGAGATTCCCTGGGGGGCAGTTGATCCCTGCCCCCACAAGTCACGGCCCTGTCTTCAACATACAACAAACAACGAGGATTGCAGAATTGCAACTGATTCTGAAAATACTGATCGACGACCTACTATATAATATTTATCTATTTCATCGCCTTTCATTACACTAGTTAACAAATTTAAACTTTTTGTTTGTTACATGAGAAAAATCACCTGATCTTAAAGGAACTTTTTGCGCTGAATTCGAATATGCACTCGGTTTCTCTCTATCACGTACATTTTTCCCGTAACAGAGGGATTTTCGGGAAATTCCCTCAAAAATTTATTTTTTTCAGATATTTTATTCCCCTAGCTCCTGTCCCCTTACATATAGTAACATAGAAATTATACATAAGTATACCTTGATTTATATTTAATAAACCCTAAAAGTTTCGTAAAAATCGCTTTGTTCTTTCTAGAGAAATAAATATATCTGTATGTATACTGTGTGCACTGTTTATTGCACCTGATAGTAATGCTTTCAGATCTCCTGAGTTCAGATCTACGTCACTTTACTTGCATGGGCCAAAGGGAAACGGAGGTTCATGAAATTTGCTGTACCAATGGTGTGCAGAGAACCCACCAACCATCTGGATGATTGTTATTTTTGTCTCACAGTAGTTAAGGGACATTCTAAAAAAGCAAATACACAATAAGTTATCCCAACGTTAAATCCGCAATTAGACCTATTCCGCACGGGAATGAACTTCCACTTCCCGAGCCCCCTACCAACTGGGAAGAGATATGGCCAAAAGACTCTGATGATGATCATGACCTTGATGAACCATCGACACCAACATGTACATCCAAGGATCCAACGTTCATCCCTGACTGTGTTCGCGAGCCACATTTCATCCGGCAATGTGAACTTAATGACCTAGTCCGTGATTTGCACCTGACAAAACAAGAGGCGGAACTTCTGGGATCAAGGCTCCAGCAGTGGAACTTATTGGATGCAGAAACGAACATATCAGTGTACAGGAAAAGGCATGTTCAATTTTCAAGCTATTTCTCAATGCAAGATAATGTGTGCGTATGTGCGGATATAAATGGGTTGATGGCGGAGCTAGGAATTCCTTACGTTCCAGAAGAATGGAGGTTATTTATCGACGCGTCAAAGATCAGCCGTAAAGCTGTCCTTTTACATAATGGAAATAAAAAAAACCTTCTATACCACTTGCGCACTCAGTGAAGATTAAGGAATCCTATGACACCATGTCAACTTTGCTAAATCTTATAAATTACAAGGACCATTGTTGGCAAATATGTTGTGATCTCAAGGTAGTTGGTATTTTATTAGGACTGCAGTGCGGTTACACCAAGTACCAATGTTTTTTATGTTTATGGGATAGCCGAGCTGATGACAAACATTATGAAGTGAAGGAATGGGAACCTAGAGTGAATTACGTACCTGGAGAATGCAACGTCAAATACGCTCCTTTGGTAGATCCTAATAAGATATTACTACCGCCACTTCATATCAAGTTAGGACTTATGAAAAACTTTGTCAAAGCCATGGACATATCTGGTGAAGGTTTCAAGTATTTGCGAGATAAGTTCCCTAACCTGAGTGATGCTAAGATTTCAGCGGGAGTGTTTATTGGTCCCCAAATTAGGAAATTAATGCTTGATGATAGCTTTGACAGCAAGTTAAACAGTGCTGAGCTAGCTGCCTGGACAGCATTTAAGTATGTCGTGCGCAACTTTCTGGTCAATAACAAAGCTGAGAGTTACACAGAAATCGTACAGGACATGATACAGAAATACAAAGAGTTGGGTTATACGATGTCTTTAAAAATCCACTTTTTGCACTCCCACCTCAGCTTCTTTCCTGCTAACCTAGGTGCTCTCAGCGACGAACAGGGGGAAAGATTCCACCAAGATATAATGGCAATGGAGAAAAAATACCAGGGACGATGGGATCCTTCAATGATGGGGGACTATTGTTGGGGTCTTGTTAGAGAATGCAACATTTCTTACAAAAGAAGGAAGTAGTGTACGTTTTTGTAACCCAATGGAAGTTTCATATATTGTGATAGTTTTGATTGTCTTTTCATGACCTTTTGGTACATTTGCATTATTGTTTATTGTAAATTGTCACACTTTTAAATTATATTGTATTATATTTTATATATGTGTTTGTGGTAATAAAGCAAAACGTTTTACCTCAACTTAAGAGATCTGAAAGCATTACTATAAGGTGCAATAAACAGTACACACAGTATACATACAAACATATTTATTTCTCTAGAAAGAATAAAGCGATTATTACGAAACTTGGAGGGTTTGTTAAATATGAATCAAATTATACTTAGGTATAATTTCTATGTTAGTATATGCAAGGGGACAAGATATTGGGGTGTAAAATAAACGAAAAGAGAAATTTTTGAGAGATTTTCCCGAAAATCCCTCTGTTACGGGAAAATCGTACGTGATGGAGAAAAACCGAGTGCATATTCGAATTCAGCGCAAAAAGTTCCTTTAAGAACAGGTATTTCCTTTTATGTAACAAAACCTTTGTTAACTAGTGTTATTTGGATATCGTCGAAAATTGATTACTCACCTTGCGAATCACACATCGTCTTGTTTTCATATTCTCTTATCAGCATACACTTTCAACCCGACTCATGGCTCGTGTTCCAAGATGGATACAATGAAAAACATGTCGAAAATAAGGTTGACACGTGATCCCATCAGCCAATAAAAATGAACCTTGACTAGGCTGGGGCAGGAATAAAAATTACGCGGCCGGGAGACATGAGGAAATCATAGGAATATCTCTTGTCGAGTGAAAGTAGTGAATAAATGTATTGTTTCCTACCACTTGTGTTCTGGTTTTCTAGAAACAGTTTATTTGCTTTAACTTCAAGTAGCTTACCAACTGCTTCGTAATAAATATCGAAAAATTTGTACTCCATTGTCAATCAAACCCAAAATATTTCCCGTAAAACCCACAATGGAAATTTCTTTACGTAAGTTCCGAAGATTCCTTTTAATGTCAAATAATTCATGACGTACCTGTGGGAAGTTCCATATTATTTCTTAAATTCTGTAGGCTTTTACAAAAGTAAATGAAAGAAAGTAATGATGTTAATTTTACTTTCTTTTAAACACGTTCGAAAATATCATTATAACTCATTAGGTTTCAAATTAATGATTTACAGTTTGATTAATTCCGACTACCAACACCTGATTGGCAACCAAACAAGAGAACAATAAAGTTGAATAAGAATCCAAAACCTCTGCCGAACTACGAAGTTCGTATGAGTGCAAGGATAGACCTAGAGAAACAATTTGAAGGTTATAATTATTATTTATTTCAGTTAGTCATCTACTTACAACCGAATTTGATTCTGACTACCAAATCCTAAGTCGGCCAGGTGGTAGCTTACTTTACAATACAATATAAAGTATAAATTTGATCAACCGTCGGCTTGTTCATAGATAGCTGCCTATTTATTTTTTTCTAATTATGCATATACTGTATATTTATTTATTTTTAAAATCACGATACAAACCTATATTGTTCTCATATACAAAGTTGTTTGCACTTCTATAATCTTAGTAACAGTAGCATTTCTATGCATAATGTTATTATTATTATGTTGTTATTACCATTAGTATTACTATTATTAGTAATTGTATAGGACGCTGATAATAACAAACACCACGTTCCCAACCGCTCGTTAAGTGCTGGTGATTGTAAGGTGACGACTCACTTATGTTATTTTTATTATTTTAATAATTAGCAAGTGCTCCATATTAAGAAGCTATTTCATCCAACTTTTATATTACTTATAACTGTTCATAATGCAGTATCAAGAAATAGAAATCAACAACTGGCTCAGTGATTTATAACATAGCTCATTAGTCTTATCATCATGTCAATCAAAGTTAAACGCTACACAGACTAAAATGGATTTTGTCGCAAACCGCACATTATCAACTTGAGTTCACCTTACATTTTGGACTTCTAATGTTTTTTTTTATTAACACACACACACACACACACTTATTTTGCAACACCCGATATATATATCTAGGTATATATGCCGGGTGTTGCAAAATAAGTGTTACAACTCTTGGGAGATGATTCCTGCCACTGAGACAAGAAAAAGAAGTTCTCTTGAACTTTCTGCTATCAGACATAGTTTCGGATCTACAAGGTGCCGAAAGCGTGGGAAAATGACTTTCGGACGCCAATAGTTGGGAAACTATCCAACATAAAGAAGGCGGGTAAAAAATTCACTGAAGAAGTCATACCTGCTCTATTGAATTTTGCATGTTTCACAATCCTACCATGCATGCGCAAGGGATTCCCCAAAGGAACGTAGGGAGTACCGGATAATCTGCCAAATGAAACTTGGTCTAAATGGATATGAATTGATAGGCTTTCTACCAGGTAACAATAATTCGTTTGTATTAAGTCGATATCTGGAACAAATACAAAATGGCGGACACCTTCATGCCCGTTGTGTGTGGTTGCATAATCGCCAGGTACGGATGCTCACCAACAGTGACGTTCTGAGTACTAAGTGTAGCGAATTTGTACCCAAATGCTCTACAAAGACATCTGGAGTGTCGGTAGATCATAACAGATAAAGCAGGGTGATTCACATGTGTGGAAACACTTAACGAAAAATGCCCAGAAAAGCACTCATACTCAGTAAACGTAAGTTCAAAGCGTCGGAAATGTAATTATTAGCGTCAAGAACATGAAAGCCATTGCAAATTCACCAATAATATTCCTTCAAACTCACTAAGAAACTAGGTAAACTAAAGGAATGTCACTAGTGGGAACGCAAGTAGAACGCAATACTAACCATTAAACCACTGAAGTGAATTGCATTCACTTTGCAATGACATGACCGTTACTGTACAATATAAATGAAAAAATAATATGATGTTATTCGACTTCTGTTTGTAATCATGAATTCTTTTGGAGAACTAACGTGGCTGTTTTGCCCTTTACTTGCAATCTAAAGACATTCAGTTCATAAATAGAATTAGTTTATCTTTCTCCTAATAATATTTTAAACTTAGTGATGAAATAAAATCATATATAACTGTAGGTATGGACAGCTAATGATTGAAATAGGATCAGCACTTACATTTATAATAATCAGTAGGGTCTAGAATAATCATTTAAGAAAATGTCTTTTGGGTTAAGCGGTAGAAATAATAGAATATAATGTGATGAAAAATCTTAGACAAGTTGGTAATAACGATCCAAACTTGGATTGGATTAGCATAGGAATCCAATTATGAATATTTGCCTCTGCTGTATTGAGCCTACGAGTTTCGAAAGACATTTAATAATTCGTGCTTCATTTTCTCTACTCACTCAAGATGTTAAGCTTGACACACTATTGTCAAATACTTTATATGGAAAGAAGTGAACATTTTACTACAAAGAGCAAGTTTTTATTATTTAATGTGATAATAATTTAACTCGATCACAGTGAGAAAATTTTTAAAGAAGAAAAAGAGACACATTTCTGTCTTATAAAATAAAAGCCTTTAAAAATAAATTATGAAACACTTAAAACTTTGTGTTCTCGCTGCATTCTAGTAAGTATATATATTTTTCTTTCTTTCATTTTGCGTTCTCATGATTTCTGTATCTTCACTTTATGCTATGAACACCTGGGAACGCCATACTCCTTGATAGACGAGATGCACTGTTTCCAGAGACGGTTGTTGCATAAAGAAATTCACAGCTCAGAAAGGAGAGAAAACAAAAGGAGAAAAAGCTTTTAAGAAACATTGCAGTCTTTCTCTCGGACACGACAGCTATGTACAGTATTGCCAACTGTGGTAATAGAAAAGAATCAATTTTATTTGTTTCATTCTACTTCTACCTAAGACATAGCCGATCCAGAAGGATTATTTGGAAAGATCGGGTCGAATGTCGATATAAGAAATACAAGTTATAAGTCAAAATAGAATAAAGTAGAATAACAGGGCTTACCAAATAACATAAAAATGATATATATGACTCGTTATAATTTTGTTAATATCTTTTTTGTTTTAAACCGTAAGTTTCAACTTTTCTATATAGCTCTGTTGCTGACGAAGAACATAACGTAATTGTTCTGGCAGAAGTCACCCACTTCTTGAATCTGAGTTTTTGCTCGTTAATACAGGAACGTGAACTACGCAGGAACAGTGAAATTATGTGTAGGAGTAAGAACGTAGCATAAGACTAGAAAGAAGATAAAAATAATTACCACTACTTAATATTGCCAAACTAATTTAACAATGGTTTTCTACATTTGAAACATCAATATATCAAACCTAATAGGCCAATTTTGAATATTAGTTTCTTGTCTTAGAACGACGATGATAATATAAATACAAACCGATCAATTAACCCAAAAACCTCGGATACGGTGAGGGTTTTGAAGGGGTGGAGGACACTTGCCCAGAGAGATTCTTGCTCTGATTCAGTTACCCGGACAGTTGTCCTAGACCCAACGACCTTAGATGAATCACAATTTTCCATGTGACACTTGCCCGGAAAGAGAGTTTCAGCTGACAAATGTTGTTTCCAGGAAACACCACGCACAGGTAGTCTCTCTTCGTCTCCCATATATTTTGTTTTCACTTTCCAAAGCTCATCATTTTTTTCATGCTTCTGGTTCCAGCACAGACTATCTTTTTTTACAGTTTCTTTTTGTTCCAATAGAAACTCGTCCATTTTTATGTGGATTATATATAAATTTACTTTCTTCTTTTTCAGACGTCAACATTGAGAGCTACCCTGTCGTAAGTGTGGCTATGGTATTCAGAGTCTTATCGCAATGTATTCACTAACGAGTACACATTCGGATGAGCCGTTGAAAACAAATTGTTCAACCTCCTGTTCCAACCTTCTGAAATGTTGTTGGTTCGGTGGCGTCTACCAGAACAATTCCACATACATCTTGAAATACTTTTTGTTTTCAAGCCACTGGTCGACGAAATAGTCGTAGAAGCATCGTAAAGTTTAATTTTCTGGTGTTTCTTCTTGGATACATAACCAACCATCGTCAATCAAGTGTAGTGGTACATGGGCTAGTGCAGCACACATTCGAATGTGGGGGCGAACATCTGCACTTTCATTATACTGAATTACTAGACCGAGTTCCTGTACTTTTCTCCACACATTTTGGTTAAAATGATAGTTGCAACCGGATATCGTTGCTGCTGGGAACAAAGATTTGATTGATTGAATGACTGCAATTTCAAAATCCATAACTACAGACTCGGGATTCCAACTAGGTACGTGGCTCTGAGAGCTGCAAAGAGTCTATCGTAGGTCTGACGTTCCTTGTTTGGTACAAGGGCGTAAACAACAGAGATGACATTAGTTTCTTCCACAGAACTTCTCAGATCAGCATAAATGCAGAAAAGTTGTCCGAACTTCTTATTGGAACTGTTAAATGTCCAATCAATAAAAAAAGACGACGATGATGCTAAGGCTTCTCTTCCTTTGGCGCAGGCAAACACAAGTAGCCTATTCTGAGGTCCAAATATTTCATTGTGAAAAAGAAAATTTTCTCCGTCGTTCATTGTCAAGAACTCTTCTGATATACAGATATCTGCTGAGATTTCGGGATCACATATTGTTCCTAAATATTTCCTCCTAACACGATGCAATGACTTTTAATGCATTCTATTGGGGGCCTTTGATTGGTTGCCAGTTTACCAATCAGCGGCCAGCATTCGCTCACGCTAGAAAGCATCAAGAATCTAACGCTTGATAAAATGCAGAGAAATTCAGGGAAAGCCATAAACACTGGCAGGAAAAAGGGAAGCCGGCAGTCAACTTAAATTTTTTCAATAACTTTTCAACTGATGATTTTTAAATAAATGAAAACTATGAAAAAGGGTTTCTTAATATATAAACTTATTTTAACATATTATAAATGTTAACACTTCTTTTCCTAGGTTCTGTGCAAATATCATCATTGGAAATGAAGGAGGCTTACGTCATTGACCTCTCCGGGTAACTGTCACTAAATTCTTCTCCATGCAAATGTCACTCCGGGCAAGTGTCATAAACTCGTTTTTGAAGAGCTGAAAATTGTGCTGCCATTTTTTCCTTTATTTTAATCAAATTGGAAGAAACTGCTAATTTTGTATTTTGGCCTCCGTATTCCATACATATATCATTTTCTATATAATAAGTTAAAATATATATTTTAGTTCAAACAGCCTTAGTCATTTCACCATCCTTCCTGCACTGTTCTTAGAAACGATTAATTACACACACGGTCTTTTGATGCGTATTGTCGTGACCGGCAGAAGAAACTAGGACCAGAAATATCTAGAGTTCAAATTATACACCTACGAAGTAGCATACATTTTGATTAGACTTGTGTCATAGAAACTGGATTGACCAAAAGATGAACTTATTTTTATTTCGTAATTAATAATGTAGCAAGTATAAAAGTAAAAAAAAAGTATCTTTGAGAAGAGATTATATATCAATAATAATAATAATAATAATAATAATAATAATAATAATAATAATAATAATAATAATAATAATGCAGTACTTATACGGTTAAGGTAATGTTGTCAAAAATTTCCATTTAACTAAAAATAGATTTTTCGGTTAAATTACAATGAAAACACTGGTAAATATTTTGTCATAACATGAGTGTTAAATTATAGACTAGCGTATCGCAAAGAACATAAATAATCTTAAAACAATGATAATTTACTATTACGATTAATCATTATTATAATAATGATCACTATTTACACTATCAATTGTATTCGTCACGTCACGGTGAGTTACAATTTTTCAACGATTCTTATGTCGGTGACCGTTTAGAGTGTCTGTGTAAATATTAGGATATTTAGTACCATAGAACTTTATCTTGATCGAGTTTGTCAAAATAATAATATTATCCTCAAGTATGTCATTTTGCTTAATTTGATATGATCATTCGATTTATATGTGTTATCTTTGTACGATATTATAGTTGAATAGAAATTCAAGTTTTAGAGCTAAATGTAATTATGGGGTATATTTTATTAACCATAATATGTATGTGTATTGTTATGTTATTAGCGTCATATTTAAGATGCCAGTAATTTTATAATTCAATATCAGTTTCACTTTAACAGGTGGTACGGTTTGCATAACATCAAATTCTAGGTGACATTTTTTCTTCAATTGTTTTGAAAACTAAGCATGAGGTTATGTATTTACTCATTACCTTTTGTTCGTCTGAATAAGACCTATTGATTGGTTACTTATCATATTTGGATATTTAGTTTTCGTTAAACGCTTAATAAAATTGTAGAATTTGTCTTGATAGAAGTGCACTAATTTTTAAAATGTTTAGAAAGAAATTTAAAACTTTAATACACATACACAAACACTTTTCCAATGTGTTGATTTTAGAGCAGCATCAGCATTGTGTAAACGAGGTGGAAGACGAAACGTGAACATCTGTGATGACAGAATTCTTGGAAACATTTGGTGGTGGATGTTGCTGCTTATTCTCTCTCGTTTGTGAGTTGAAGGTGAATGCTTGTGTCATAAAGAGGTTAACATGAACAAAGAGAGAGAAAGCTAAAAAGCTTGAATTTCTTCTCTATCATGCTTTCATGATAGAGAAGAAATTCAAGCTTTTTTTAGCTACTAAATAGAAAGTAGATTCTTGCATTAACAACAAAAAATAGCTTGTTTACTGCAAAAACAATATTCACAGAATTCTAATGCATAAAACTTCTTCACAATCTTATTTTTCTAGTATTAACGAAATCGAGTTCATCTATTGTGTATGTGAGTAATCCGGTAAAACAAAAATTCTAGGAACACATTCACGAAAAAATATTCTCAGAAATAGTATTTATAGACTGACAAAAGTTTGTGTAATGCTCTCTGCACACACGCATCAACCTTCACTTTCACCTAAACGAACACACACTTAATATTTCCGATGCTTCTGAAATGCTCGTCTGCATTAAGTAATACCGGTAGCAAATTGGTACTGAATTGTGGTGGGTGAACATTCTCGCTTCGTAATTCCGTTCGAATTTTGCGATTGACTTTAATGACAAAAGTTTTGCAGTATTTTTTTTCTTTGAGTGACACATGAACTCATGGACATTACTTTTAACTACAAGGAGATATGATTGAAGTTAACCTAATTAAGTTTCTCTCTCTTTACATTGTGCACGTGGTTTAAAAATTTAGACTTCAGATCGGTGTAGTTCAACCATCTGTCTCCTTTGTCACCTTAAGATATTTAATTAATATAGGGGATTTTTTGTCCCTGAGAAGGGAACCAGATTTTGCACTGACAAAAACTGTGTTCATTCTTTTATAGCTATAGGATACATTACAGTCTTCCAGTTAAATCTTAGTTTTGAAACAAATATATTTAAAATACTTCATAAATTGAGTCAATCAATCCTTTACATCTTGTATCACAACATTCAGGATATAACTTCTTTAAATAATGTCTCGAACAGTTTCTGTCCTCGTTCTAATTATATCCGTTATTATCCTAACTACTTTATCGAATCCTATCTCATTACTTTCCGTTCTACCCAGTTAATTTTCTCAACATTCAATACATATATATATTTCTAAATTGTGGAAGCTCCCTTCATTCAGCTTTGAGATTGTTGAGAAAGAAGGACCATGTACTGAGTACAAATTATTGATATTACTTTTGTTCAACTCATTTTATTTCATCTATTTATTTTTTTAGTTTATTTGGTGCATTGAAAGTGTATTTTATTACGTTCATAAGTTTATACAAAAAGAGCTTCAAAGAAATTTACATCTAATGATTTTTCCATATATTAAAACCTGCAATACTTATGGCAATACTTCATTCATGTTATTGAACCAGTTACGACATTTATTTATTGATATTAAGACTTCAATAAACTTACATAAAGATTTCTTGTACTATATTTTGAATTCTAATCTCAATAATATTACTTTACACCACTATGGTTTTATCACATAGGAATATTTTTAAACAAGAGTAAATTGTTTATTAGTTATGCAATTAAGCGTTATTCAGTCATCCATATGTTATATTTATATTTTCCTCTTCAAACTCCAGTTTTCCTTAGATTATCCGCTTGGTGTCCTCAGTCACAAACATTTCTGTAACTGCGATTCTGTGGATCCATTCTCAATCATTACGCTTACTTATATGTTAAAAGTACAAATTGTATTAAAAGTACAATTTGAACTCTACAGCATACATGCCCTTATGACTCTCTGTGAAGGTCCCATGTTCACTCTGTCCTTACGCAAGTTCACGATGTAACTGAACTGCCACAACCAAGTATTATGTTGGATATATCCACACCAACAACTGACCTTCGCCTTATCTCTATTCGCGTTCGCGGTGTGAGGGCCAATTGAACACAGACCTCCACAAAAAGTGACAGAACTTTCTTGTTACCTTTATAACAATACTTAAATATAAGATACATGAAAATAAAATTTTAAACATTGCTCGTCTATACGTATTGATTTTTTATTTCTTAATTGAGAGTTAAAACGAATGCTGCGTCCGGAATCTATTTTATCAGTTACATTAGCTACAAGTTTCTCTAGTATTTGAAATAAGGTAATGGGATTAAATTCTATACAATACAGTATTCATAGCAAAACAAGTTGTTTAATTTAACCCTTTCTAACCCAGGTGGCCAAAGTGGTAAACACGGATGGGTCACGTTTTAAATCCGCTCCTGTGTGGACACTACTTAAAATATCGGAATAATTTTTGTTGGACCAATATAGTTCGTCCCTAGTTTATCATATTAGTTTCTTTTTCTTCTAGGTGTCGAGTTTCCTTCTCAAATTTCAGTCTAAAGTAAAAAGTTCGAGAATTTTCGAATTTTCTATTTTTCTTTTTCCTTGTAGCTTCCTTCGTTGTAGAGAGATCTCCTTAAAACTTGTCAGGTAGATACCTTGGATAGATACCTAATTATTCACATCAACTGAACCGGCCCGCGCACAGTGTTGCCAACTAGGGAAATTAAAATTTCCCTAAATTTAGGGGCAATTCGAAAGTTTCGAAATTTTTATTTATAATTCCGCACCTATAAGTCAGAGAGCAAGTCAACCTACGCCAGTTGAACATTGGTCATTACTGAACAAAAGTGGGTAGAATGGAGTAATAAGGGGGCTCACGTATCTAGATTCTAACACTTAATTTTTCTAGTTTTTCCCTTCTTTTTGTTTACCGTAAAATATCTTTTTGTAATTAGATGCTTTGTTTCTTAAATATCGCCATGATATTTGTAAGATATATTAGTTGTGTATCAATGTTTATTTTAAGATAGTTTGCGTCTTTTCTTGTAGCAGTGTTGACAGCTACAGAACTTCTCTATTTTAGGGGAAAATTTTTGGAAAAAATCCTTTTTTGTCTCTATTATTTCCCTCTTGTTGGTTACATTCGAACAAACGTACCACTGTCCGAAAGCCTCGTCCTTAGCCTACACAATGCTTCATAAAAAAATTCAATAGGATAATTAGTGAAAGTACAGTTGAGGTTTATAATATACCATGTTTTGTAAATAGAAAATGGTGAATTTGTGAGGTAGAATGAGATATCTTTTTTTAAAAAAATTCATGCTTACTTTGTTAGATATCGCCATGATACTTCTTGGATATATTATTGTGGTACAAGTATTCATTTTAAGATAGTTTGCGTCTGTCTGGTGGCAGTGTTTCCAGCCAAAAAATTAATTCTCGGTTTTAGGTAAAAGATTCGCAAAATTTCCCTTTTTCCCTTCTATCATTTCCCTCCTGCTGGCTACATTGAAACAAACTTACAACTATCTGAAAGTCTCCTCTTTGTTCTACAGAACGCATCACAAAAAGTTTAAATAGGATAATTAGGGAAGCATATCTATTGATTTTTGCTTTTGACGCGTAAAAATTGTCAAAATTTCATGTGTATGATTACAGAATTTTTTTTCTTTCTCTCTTTGTATGGCAGCCACTAACTTCAGGTCTCCGCTGTACCTTGTCAATCCACCAAATGATTTTTTAGGTGACTTGGACTCATGTGACAACAGTGGTGCCAGCTACAAAAAATCTTGAAATTCTGTGGGGCAAATTTTGTAAATTTTACTCCTAATTTCCCTCCGTTTGGCAACACTGCAACGTAACTTACACCAAAAATAGCCATATTCCTCTTCTATAATACAAGGCTTTAAGCTTTAACCACATCAATCAGGTAAATAGGCTTTGAACAATAAGTCGCTAACTTAAAATAGAGGAAAACGCAAAAAATGACCTGGGTCCGAAAGAGTTAAACCACTTTTGAATCATGAAATATATGTAATTGTACACGATTTGTGGAATATGTATTTATTAATTGTATGTGAAATTTGGTAGTTACATTCGCTATAAAGAAACAAAACTTAAATTTCAGTATTCATCAAAGTATTGGAAATACTATATTCATTTGCACAGCTATGCGATAAAAACTAAAAGTAATTTATTCACTTAAATTATGTATATACAAAGAATAAATACAATGTACACTTGCGTTTCTGATTTATTTTTATTCATGTGCACAAAGCACACTTTCATATCTATGAAGAAAAGTAAGAAAGAAAATGTATATGAGTGTTGTATTTACACCACTGGGTGTAACTACTTCATGATGTCAATATGAATAAAAGTCAAACACGACGAAACGATAAAAAATTAGAATATAACATTAAGATGTAAGAAAATGATTCAATGTATGAATTTACTGATGATACAACTGCAAAATGTGCTTTAAGAGATCTACCTATCATTAAATCTATTGAAACTTCAAATCTATGAAAAGTATAATTATTCTGTTTCCGATACAGAAAGCTGTATAGGTCTCTTTAAGCAAATGAACTTCACCATTGTGTGACTATGGTGGTTGGCAATGTGCATGTAGTGTTTTTCTTTTTTACCTTTTTTCATTTTTTTTTCAAAAAAACAGAAAATAAATGGCCTCTCCGCTTTCCCAACGGCATGACCCAACAGATAACCAGAAGAAATTTGTCACATTCAATTGATCATGAGGTTCATCGCAAATAACCAATTATTGAGCACGGCTAAAAGCCAATGGCAATATTGAAATGAAGAATCTTGAGAATATATACTAATACAAATTGGGATTTCTTACCTATTAATAATTAACTCAGAATTTTTAAAAGTTTTAGAAAAAGGATTTTAGTCCTGATGCATTAATTTCCTGTGCATAGATTAAAGTGAATTAATGTATATATTAATGTCAAAACAAAGCGAAAATGCTATATAATGAAATATACTCCGCGGCCTCCTTTAGCCTCTACGCAGAACTGAAAATTTATAATGTGGCAACATTGTATATCAATTTTGGAACATCAGCAGTTAATCTACGAATTCTTTCACATATTTACATCGATTATCGCCAGATGGAGTTATAAGCTGACAGGAGCAGAGTAAATAGAAATTATATTATATACTCCTTAACAGTCATATTGAGAGGGATTATATCGAACATACTGATTGGCTGGTCATCTGTTTCAGCGTTCTTCATTGGCTAATCCTTTCTCGATTGCAGAATATGTTGTCATTACTCGTAATTTTGTTTAGTCTAATATACGTTGATACTAACGCCATCTTTTACAATAAAAGATGGTATTTGTATCAACGTATATCAAACTAAACAAAATTACGAGTAATGACAACATATTCTGCAATCGGGAAAGGATTAGTCAATGAAGAACGCTGAAACAGATGATCAGCCAATAAGTAACAACTGACCTTCGCGTTATCTCTATTCGCATTCAACTCGTGGTGTGAGGGCCAATTGAACACCTACCTCCGTAAAAAAAAATCGGAACTTTCTTGGTTACCTTTATACACACAGAAGAATAAAACATTAAATAACTGCGCATATCATTCTTTTTTGTGTTTAATATTCCACGATTATGCCCCGAGATTAAGAGAGGCAGTGAAAATGATGATAATGAACGATATGTGAATTAACAGAGTGGAAGAAAACGGGAGAACCCATGTACAAAATTCTTTTGGCGCGAGCTGTGATTGAAGCAAGGGTTCTCGCTCATCAAATATATGGCAAATGGAACCTTGGGGGTATGAATGGGATTATGAAATGAGAATTAAAAGTAAATGTATTCTCTATAAAAGAATGAATGATCATAGCTTCAATACACATTCATTTGCACTCGTCACTTTGTAAGGCATTAATTATGTAAAGGAAACATACATTGGATATAGTAAGAAGTGATATTATAGTAACAAGTATTAAAGAAAGACGTAAATTTTCTTTCTCACGAAGATCGTGCGTAGAGAATCGTATCTATAAAGTATACAAATATCCTGCTCGACAGCTTTTAGCTGTATTATATAGAGTCAGGATACGATTCTTTTTGCCGTTGTTTATAGATGTTCAGACTGTAGCTAAGTCTTAAGTTTCACTTCAGTAGATATCCACTTGTCTCAAGATGTTGAGTTAACGCCAAACATTTTGTGATTCACACTGGGAAACGAAGCTAGAAATATGCTTACGTATGACAAACTATAAAAGACTATAATGTAATAGGGTATGCGTAAAAAGAAGTAACAGTGTTATGTGTATATCTCTTGAAGGAGTTGGTTTATATGACGTTATATTTTCTCAATTAATACTGTAACCGGAAATGGTAGTAGATTTATAGGGAGATGTTAGTGCTCTAAGTTATAATATGAGTAGCTACTGTAGTTTATCAAAGCACCCTCGTTTGTGCTTACACCCACCGTAGCTTCGCGCCTCCTCTCTACCGGAAAAATCCCTCAGGTTTCTTCTAGACCTGAAGGGAAATATATACAATGATGTCCAAAACTTAAGCACGATCTACAAAGTGACCTAAGACCTGAATATACCAAGTTGAATGAGTGTTAATTGGTGTTAGAAATACAATACATGAGGTAACATTATAGTCATTGTATTCATGGAGTGTCTAGTACAGAAATAGAGTATCATACATGATGAATATGAAAAGCAGATATATCCAATGTCAAAACTTATGTCCAGAATACACCAAAGAACAGTACAGTAGAGTACTCACGTAGAGACATCAATATGGAGTATACCCACCTCGAAAATAAATACATGACTGACATCGACGTACCATATTAGAAACAAGATTACCAAGCAGTTCTTGTAGCATGACGTACCACTTCTGCTTGAATTCCCTTTGGAGGGTGCTAGGTGGAGATATACGCTCGTCAATATGTCTCCCAAGAGCATCCCAAGCATGCTCCATAGGGTTGAGATCCGGGAATACGCCGGCCACTCTATTTAATGAATATCCTCTTCCTCAGAGAGGGTGACTACGGCAGCTGTATGATGTGGACGAGTACTGTCGTCCATAAAACGAAACTCCGGACCAACAGCTCCACGAAACAAACGAACGTGGCGGAAATGAATATCATTACAATATCTGGCTCCTTCTACAAACTGCAACTCACTGCGTCCGTCCATCATTATGCCGGTCCAGACCATGATTCCACCGACTGATTTGTTCGGTTCCACAATGTTTTCTCTGCCGTACAGAGTGTCAGATATATTGTCGTCCAGAATCAGATGACAGAAAACATTAGCCGATCCCAATCCTCGTCCAACCAGGTAATGTGCTCTTGACATAATCGCAAATGAGCATGTTTGTGACGCAATGAAAATGGGATACAGTTCGCTGGTTTACGAGCATAAAGTAATCATCCTGTTCCAGTTTGGTGCGATACATGTGTCCATGTGCTGGCATGAAGTTGAGTAATAATTTGCCGAGCACTACTGCGGCGGTTTCGGTTTCCATTTAACGCCAAATGACGGCCTTCTCCAGGGCTGGTACATTGTGGACGACTACCTTCAACACATCTAGCACCATTTCCGGTCGTCTGGTACCTCGACCATACCTTTGACACTATGCTGTGGTGAATTCCCAATTCTCATGCCACACTTGTTACACTCCTCAATTCCCGACATTGCGACCACGCTCAAATTCATTCAGATGCTGTCTTTGTGCCATACTACCAATGCACTCCTCCTTACTGTTTCGATGTCCTTCAGAAAGCAGCCGTATCCGATTGCCCTCTAACCATGCACACGCACACCAATTGCACTAACCACCCTCACCGACAATTGCTCAACTCTCATATATCATTCGTGGGCTGATTAGGTGGCTTTGTTATTG
Organism: Thermobia domestica; assembly: GCF_964235325.1. Classification (NCBI taxonomy): domain Eukaryota; kingdom Metazoa; phylum Arthropoda; class Insecta; order Zygentoma; family Lepismatidae; genus Thermobia; species Thermobia domestica. The sequence goes on along the minus strand of NC_137455.1, from coordinate 154,639,773 downwards.
CTTTTCTCCGTGTGTGATATTGTTTTGGTCGTAAGTATCGAAATGGTCACATTTGTGGTAAAACCATATCCGTGCTTAAGTTTTGTACATCAGCGTACAATTATTGTATAGTTGACGCATGTTTTTCGCATCAATAATCTTTGTAAGACGTATCAGTTGGCAGGCATATTATTGATCTGTACAATTATTTGGACAGTCACGAAGATAATAACACTGTAGACTCGATTAAGATATTATTTTAAGAAAGGAGAATGAAATAAAATAATATTATAAGGTAGACAACAGCTCGTAAAACTGTACACCATGCTACTTAAGTAGTAATCAAGAACGAATAAATACAAGTTGAAAATTTAGTGTCAGTTTCCTACACTTAAGAATACAAATTGCATGTTATTCTTCCACAAAAGTAATCCACAATAAATGTTACCTGTTGTCAATGCATGTGCTCGTAATTTGTGGGAATTATATTTTAGAAACAAGTTAACGTAAAGTTATCTAAATAACAACATTATATGAATTTATTTTTCTAAATTTTAAAGTACGTTTCAACTACTCCAACAAACATTCCATCAATTCAAAATTTGGAATATCAAATATTCTTTATTACGTAAAATATGTTTAAATTATCTTTCGAAAATATTACTTAATCTTTGCTGACTGAGAACAAAACAACTTTGTTTACCAAAGGCAGTAATGAATGAAAAAGGCTGAAGATAGTCGAATGGATTATGTATAATATACTGTAACATCTGATTTTACAGTTAGCTCGGTAGGCGAGCATGTTAAGACATGTTTCTTTGAAACTTCTTTTCTAAATTTGAGACATCATTTTTACCTGGTTCAAATCTGACTGTGTTCTACTTTTTATTTTTTTCAACTACGATCTAATTCTATAAATAATGTATTAATTTCAAATATCTATATCATTTAATTATGCCTCTTTTAGAAAGAATATTTAAAAATTATGAATAGGCCTCACTAGATTGCTATGAAACCATCTAAACAATGAAGCAGAATTTATTGGAATTTAGCAACTATTTTGATCTGAGTCATTCTCTTTTCAAACAATTGTTTATTTCCGATTCAATACAAAAAATAAAATTACACTGATTTAACTAGAACTTAGGCATTTTTGTAGAAACAATTTTTCTTAACTTGCTTGGTATTCGCTCTTCTATAAGCAAGTGAATTGTGTTTATTCTTGTACCAACGCTAATAGATAATGCTAATATCGGCTTTAACTGCCATGGAAAGAATCGATGTAACTATTTGATGAAATGGTAGATTAACTGCATGCTCCTTTATCTGAAATGTGATATTGACATATAGCAAAAATCGCGTATTCAGACGACCATCAGAAAGATATGCAATTATAGATAGATAGATAGATAGATAGATAGATAGATAGATATATAGATAGATAGATAGATAGATAGATAGATAGATAGATAGATAGATAGATAGATAGATAGATAGATAGATAGATATAGATATAGATATAGATATAGATATAGATATAGATATAGATATAGATATAAAGTCCTGACTGACTAAGTGATTGATCAACGTCCCGGCCAAATCGAATCAGGTAGAAAATTGAAATTTGGACATGGAATAGGATTTGTGATGTAAGATCTCACTAAGGAAGGAATTTTGGAAATTCGATAGAGAAAGGGGAAACAGGAGTGGCAACTTTTTATCTTGTAATGTCCATATCTCGGAATTTCGGAAATAATTTTTTAGTGTGTTTATATATATATACCCTAGAAGGGAAGAAAAGGGTGTGAGAAGGAAAAAAGCATGGACCTACATTTGTTAAAATGAGATGTCCATATCTCGGAAACTTTTTAGGGTAGAGATATGAAATTGAATATTTGAACTTCTCATTTAAAAGAATTAGACACTTGCTTTACGATATTGTGAAATTTAGCCTAGAAGAGAAGAGAAAGGTGGCAAGTAACAGTGTGTGTGTGGTTAGAATTGTTATGATATGATGGCAATATTTCGAAATTCGTTAAGGTTAGACATGTGAATTTTTGTATTTATGCTTTTTTCATTTAAAGTAACTAAGAATGTATTTCGGCGTTTTTAAAATATTTCCTTGCAAGGGTATAAAAAGAGTGGAAATTGCAATTGTTAAAATAAGATGGCCATATCTCGAAATCCCTTTAGAGTATTGATTTATTAATCAAAGACTTGTTTCAGCGTTATTTGATGTTTTCCTTAGAAGAGAAGAAAAATGGCGGGGAGTAGTCCTAAAAGGATGGGGGTTTCAATTGTTATAATAAGATGGCCATACCTCGAAATCCCTTAAGATCAAATATGTTAGGAATATAAGAAGCGTAGGATTGTGACATAAGGTATCACTAAGGAAGGGTTTTCAAAATTCTACTGGGAAGGAGAGTTTGGGGGTGGCAATTATTATATAAAATATCCATATCTCCAAATCTCTGAAAGGTAGAGTCATGAAACTTGGTATACTGACTTCTCATCTAACCCTTTATAGAGTGGTGTGGTATATTAACACACAGCCAGTCATTCCGATAATAACTAATGTGATATATAAACACAACGTCTGGACAGAAAGTACAAGTGCGGCTTAAAAGACACAATTGCTTTTAATTTGTCAAATAAATCACGAAATGCCCAAACATAAGCTTGGCTGGCTTTTAGAAAGTCCATTTCTTTGCTTCCACAAAGACTTAAAATAATTCGACACATTTTGCCGTTTTCTTTATATTTCTTCTACAAGGGAAGCAAAAAACGCTGGAAGGAAAATATTTTGGTTAGAGTTGTTATAGCGGGATGATCATATCTCAAAATCCTTTAAGTTTGCAGACATGAATCACACTTCTCACTTAAAATACTTAAACATGTGTTTTAGCATGTTTTTTATATTCCTCCTACAAGAGGAAAAAGACGGTAAGATAAAGATGGCAGTTATATTTGTTAAAATAAAATACCCTTATCTCGAAATTCCTTAAGAGTAGAGACATGTTAATTAAAGATGTGCCGTTATTTGATGTTTCCCTTAGAGGTGAAGAAAAAAGAATGGTTATTATAGTCTACCACATAGAGCAATGGTTTTGAACCGCCGGTTCGCAATATCGAAAATTTGGAAACTAATGGTATAGAGTATAACTATATAATATCATAAAAAAAGTTTATAAAGTACAATGCAAATGTTTGGCTGTATGCACGAGTAATACTAAAGAAACATTTTTTTAATTGTTTGATTGTACAATTTGCATTCTTTGTCAGCGGTGAGGTTATATAGGATAAGATTTAGAGTTTAAAATTGAATCTGAATCATTGAATTACCTACGATTCTTTTCCACCGGCATTCCAACGCTGAATCTTGTGCATCAAGGGCATGTGCACTACCCAGTAGACCAGAAAGAACGATATTTCTTTTTCTGAAATATCCATTATTCGTATATTATGCAATTATGATACTAAAATTGCCTCATAATGATACTGAAGCATGTCTGTATAATATGCAATGATCAATAATATCGAAATTACAGAGCAGATCATGTATCTTGATATCCCTTATAACTTTTAAACTAATGGAGGAAAATCATAGGAATTTTGCACCATGCACATATTGATAGGAAGACATTGTTTGAGATACCTGTACCCTACGATACCATCAAATTTACAATGTTGCCAACCAAACATAAAGATATATTTTTTTCAAATGGTACTACGTCAGATTATTATACAAATAAAATCGACGTATTAAACAAAAATTTATAATTTCACATTTGTTATTCTGTGTTGCAAACTAATAACACCACAATATCACAAACATTCAAATTTTGGTGAATTCTTCAGCAATGATAACATAAGTAAGACGGACGGAGAAATACACATCTAAAGTACTTTAGTACCTGATATTGTGAACAGGAACATAATAGGACTAAACTTACAAGGGATTTAAAATTTGACTTTTTCAAAAGTCTTTATTTCGAAAAACTAAAGTATCTCATCCAATCAAAGAGTTGTATTTGAATATATGTTGAAATCATAAAGCTCTTTACAGCAATTTGTTATTTCAAATCGTTTTGAAGATGACAAACAATGGCAAAATTTGCAATCTGCCAAAATTATGTAATTGCGAGTACTTGTGTGGCCCCGCGTAGCGTAGTCGCTAACGCTCTCGCCTTCGGTGCGAGCGGTCCCGGGCTCGATTCCCGGTGGGGTCACTCGGTCGAAAAAGTGTAACAGCTTTTTCCGGCCAGCCACCCTGAATGAGGTTTTCCTGGGTTTTCCTCATTCACACCAGGCAAATGCCGGGGTGGTACCTAACTTATAGGTGTCCCAGGCCGCTTCCTTCCTTCCCCAATCCTTTCTTCCTTCCCTTTCCCCGGATTGTGTGCTCGCCGAGGGACGTCATCCCTCAAATCGTGAAGGGCTAAATGGCCTTAGATGCCGAAAGCCCAGAAATCCAAAAAAAAAAAACAAAAAAAAAGCGAGTACTTGTAACTACATCATCAAAAAACTATTGTTGGGGTGTTATAAAAGCAAAGGAAAGCAACAACGGGTTTTAAAAAACTTCCCACATGTAAGCCATTTTAAGTATTTTAACAGTTTCTACCATTTTTTCCTTTCATATCTCAAGAATGGTTTGAGATTTCAAATTGTTATAAACAGTAGTATATTTAGTATATTTTTATCTATTCAAAACCATCTACGTAATTGGATTCATATTTATTTAAGTATTTTTTTTTTAATCAAGTCCTTTGAAGAAAGTCGAATTATCAATTTCTTATAACTTTGTTTTTATTTGTTCGAAATGCGTCATATAATTGCAATAGTATTCGGCACTAAGGTACTTTAGATATGAATTGCAACGTTGCGTTATTAATTGCAGAAGCCTCCAAAATTTAGTTGTCTTTTTGATGTTTGTTATACTGCGTGCATGCGTCCTTAGTTTATAACACTGCAAAATCAGTGTGCTATTGTAAGTTTTCATTTAATATGTGTATTTGAAATATGAGTAGTTTCATAAAGTGCCATTTGAAAAAAATAGAACTTTATATTGGGTTGACACAACTGGAAATCTGATTGCATTTCAATGTATATCAAACGATGACCCTTTATTGACATTTACATTGTACAAAATTTCAGAGTTTTTTTACTATTAGTTTAAAAGTTACAAGGGTGTATCAAAAATTAAAGGTCCACTCTATATCGTACGTTACATCATCCACATCATCATACGTATTCTTCCATTATTGGTAGATCACTTGCTACAACTGAAAAGCTTCCATGCTCCATGATCTTCCGCTAACCTCTTCGTCTTCACGTACAATTTCTGTTTTGATATCGTCCATTAAGTGTAGTTTTCTTCGTCCCCCATCTCTTTCCTGCCACCATACACTCTAAGAAAAAATTATACAGTTCCTTCTTAGCCAATGTCCCAACCAGTTTCTCTTCCTCTTCTTAATAATATATAAAGTTGTTCCTTTCTCCTCTACCATTTCTAATACCTTCTGATTCTTTTTCCTCTCGAACCACCTAATTCTCTCCATTTTTGTTCACACTCACATTTCAAAAGCTTTCACTCGTATTTTTGCGTTATGTCTATGTTTCTGACCCATACAGTAGATCACTCTATACGTAGCACTTTATGAGTCATTTCTCAACTTTTGTTCAAATTTGATGACAGCTAAAAGAGAACAAATATATTACGTAAAATTTTACAATATTATTAGTATTCAACGTTGAAAGTTTCCAAAAATGAGACTTTTATTATTCGATAGCTTCCCTTGAGCTAAAAAGAATAATATGCGTAAGTATAAATTATCATGCATAGTTTTCGAGAAAATTGAGTGAACCGATTCTTTTGGTAAATCTAAAAATTGATTATGTACGATAAACACTCTACCTATTAAGGTTAAACTAATACTGAAGTATATATTAATCAATATTTTCATTCCAACATACGAAGATGACAGTAAATTGTGTGGTTACACGATCTAGTCTAACTTTTTGTTCATCTATAATATTGTCGAGAGATTATATACAAGGTGTTTTGAAACAACACCGACAACGTTTAGTTGGTGATTCCTGACACCAAGATAAGACCAAAAGTATAGAAAAACATGGGTACACAAATGCTTTCTTTCGAAATTATAGGCTGCCGAAAACATGAAAAAATAAACTTTAAAGGTCCATAGCTCCAACACTATGGGACTTACCGTAGTCGAGTTAAGACTTCACTTAGGAACTAATAATGCCATATCCAAAAATCCAAGTTTTAGAATAATGTGGTACTTCCGCAACAAGTTTTATAGAGGTAGTTGGTGAACATCAAATTATATGCCCGTTACCAAATTCCCTCTACAAAAATTGTTGGAATTCTGAAACATAAATTTTTGGATAGGGCACATTTTAGCTCCTAAGTGAAGTCTTGACCCGACTGCGGTAGGTTTGATAATTTTGGAGCTATGGGCCTTTAAAACTCATTTCTTCATGTTTTCGGCACCATATAACTCCGAAAGAAAGCATTTGTGCACCCAAGTTGGTCTATACTTTTTGTCTTATCTTGGTGTCAGGAATCACCTTCCAAACCTTGTCGGTGTTGTTTCGAAACACCTGTATATATATATATATATATATATATATATATATATATATATATATATATATATATATATATATATATATATATATATATATATATGGACGTCCCGTGCATCATCTCAACGCGCAGAGCGAGGATATTGGCCATGGTAATGTTTGATCAAGATTATTTAGGTCTGCTGTTGTTTAATATGTACTATGTATAATTTGAGTTGTCTATGTGAGCGTGTTATTGTAATATTCTTTTTGTTCTGGCGTTAAGTACTTGGAGACTAGTGTTACGTATGGGACTTTAAAGTACAAAGCACATTTCATTATCCACAAACTTCTATTGCTGATAGACATTCTATATTCTGATCTGAGGATATTGATATAGTTCTTTTGATACCTTTATATATTGAAACAATACAAAGATGAGGCCAGGTTTATGAAAAAGGGACAGGATTATGTAATGAATTAGAACTTAGGCGTGAGAATAGATAAGCAATGGTAATGTTTTTTTTATCCTGTATATTTTCACCATATGTTGTATTTATAATAGGGGAGGGGGATGGACCTACACGAAAACAGAGAAGTGGATTCACAGTGTGTGTTTGTCAACTTTTTCTTGAATGTGATTGGTTCTTGATTCTCCTAGCAACCAATCAGCATTGTTTATATCTTGGGAATATTGTATATAATTTGTATGCTTTTTGATGAGTGATCATTAACGAGGTGTCTGTTTCGACAGTAACTTAACATTAAAGAACATTTATTATAGTAATAGTTGAATCATATCCGTGTCATTTCTGGTTAGCAACAAAGGTATGTAACTATTGTGTTATGAGAACTCTACTATGTATCGTAAATAGTAAAATAAATCATACTGGAAGTGTGATCAAGGATATAAAGTTACAATTATAGGCTGTAGAAATGAAGTGGTTTCTCAGTCTGGAATACACATGAATCAACCTACTCCTGGGAAGATTAAAGAATAGGCGGATGTTTAATAAATGAAAATTAGAACTAGTGTATCGCAACAGCTTTAACATGGCCTCTGTCAAGATGGCGGATATTCTTTTTATAACTTTTAACAGATCATATCTACCGTCTCGTATCCATGTACGCTCATTTCCTGTCGTTACAATGATTAGTTTTTAAAAAAACGTGCATTTTCTTACCATATCCTTAATGTCCTGACGTTTCTCATTTGATCTTTCTCGACCCCTAGTGTCGCAGCGTCTTAGATACTGAAGCTACAATTTTGGCTGTGCAAGTTCCCCGAGGTACTTTCCCTATATACAAAGTTTCATGAAAATCGGGCTCTGATAGATACCTAGAGTTCCTTGTTAGATGTACTCTGCGAAGAACTAAGCCGATTGGCCCAGTGTATATCGCAATCCTCGTGACAGAATAAGAAAATCTAGGTATGCGGTAGAAACATGGGTTAATGTAAAAAGAAATAGATCATAATGTGAGGCAAATGCTCAAGAATACATGAGGTAACATATTTTTATTAACAAGTAATAGTTGTAATTACTAGAAGCAAAGCCGAAGCTCGGAGGGGGGAGGTTGAGCCCCGGCCGCTGATAGCAAGAGGGCACCAAACGAGCAAGAAGAAAGAAAAAGTGCTCGAAATGAGTAAACGACGCGTCGCCCCTAAAATGTATTGGCGCCTTATTAAATCAATATCGTTATCGGTTTGCAAAAAAATAGTTTATTAAAAATTTTCTTGCTCGCTCCGCTCGCAATCCATATATTTCAATAAGTCGTAAAAAGGTTTTTTACTTATTACTTAAAGAAAGTTATTATATATGATTTGTTGATGACGATGTGATATATAAGGTGCCAAGTAATGACTTATAGTGACGCAGGATCGTTTTCAAAATCAGAAATGGTCAAAGTCTGAAATATGTGTTAGGCATTTTGATGGTGGTGAGTTTGTTTAGTTAATCACACTTTTCTACCTAATCGGATGAGAATGAAGGTATGAAAATGAGATGTGTTAATAGACATAATTTGCTGTTTGCGCGGGAATATTAAAAATGAAGTTAACAGGGGAATGATGACATTTTCGCATGTGAAGCAGTTATAGAATAGAGGCTGAAGGGGTAAGAACTTAATCCAACGAATTTCTCCTTTTCAAAGACTGATCACTGCCAGTGATTTTTTTTATTCCATTGACATATGAAAGGAATTTATTGGGAACATTTCTCCATCAAGTATTTGTATTGGCAGGATATTTTTTTGCATACGTATCTAGTTGTGTGGTAATTTTATCTACAAAACATATATGCACATTATATACATTAATATAAATATGTGTGTATGTGTGTTAGTGTATTTTAATATGTAAATAATAAGTAACCTTAAATTCAAAACTTCATTCATTTAAGAAATTAAGTAATTATAATAATTTCAAACATATATATTAGCCAAACTATATTTTGAATTTTAAATACAAATATTAAACATATTCTTCACCTCCATCAATCAATATTGAGAAATTCGCAAAGAGATTCCTTCTGAATTTAGGTTACATTCCAGAAAATATTTTTTACCGTAAAAGAACCGAAATTAAAATGCTATTTGTGTGGTCACATACAGAATAAAATGACAAAAGTTTACAATACTGGAAATTAATGTTGTCACCCATTTCGAACATTTTAAAAGAACATAGTTTCTAATGTATTGAAATTTCATTTCTTATCGTTAGTACGAAACATTGTAAAAAGTTGTAAATTTCCATAACTATCTATTCTCCAAGTGGATTGTATTCAACCAAAGGTATTTTTGTCTTTTATTTGTAAAAGAATGCGTAAAGATCGCTTTTGGTCCTTGCAATGGTCTTTCCAAGCAGCTTGATAAAAACTTACCTTAGCATAACAATAAAAGTTGCTTCTCTTTATGTAAAAAAAGAAGAAGAAAAGAAAAAGTTTGCTAAGGTGACTACAGGGAGCGCCGAATTCTACGTCGCCCCGGACACCGAAGTCTCTAGCTACGACTCTGACTATAAGTGATCCTCAAGAAAATACTATGGCAATGTATATTATGTTTCAAAATTAAAACTACAATGATAAACATGGATTGAATAAATTACTGAAACAAAACATGGAAAATTATAGTTTCCAAAACTAAAAGAATGAACATAGATTGAGTGGAAGTTTATACATGAACCTCGAATATATGATTCCAAATATAACTTTTGAACCTTCCATGTCCTGTGTTCCGTCTGTTTTGGATCTTAAAATGGAGAATCTAAAGACTCAATCCAAAATCTGATTCACACAATCCAAATGTGGCAACAGAAATAAGGATTGTTACTATTGGTATACAAATGGATATAGTTTAGTGCGCTATTGTTACAAAGGCTTAGGAGTATGATAACCCTAAGTTTCTGAAATCAGGAAGTTTCTGAAATCTTGGTGTGTTGATGTTCTTTTTCCGTTGAGAAAACGAAATAGAATTATTTCTTTTTTAACGTAAGTTGAATTATTTCACAATTTTCCCTGAAAACTAAGATTTGCAGTGCAAAAGGAATTTATTAATACTAGGTCTATTCTTAGAAAGATAATTCTTAGAAGTCACTAATGACCGTTCTTTTTCACTAATTAGATCAAAACTCTTACCTACTTCTCAAGAGTGCTAGTGAAGAAATTTCTATTCACTAGATCATTTCAAGAGTGCAGAGGTGGCAGGAAGACTCCATTGATAGAGTTTGACCATTATATACTATTGATAACATTTTTATTTTTTTAAATTAATATCTTTGTAGTTTCCAATTTTCTTTCGTAACTAGAAAAAAATAATATAACATTTTAAAGCTTTTAGATACTAATATTTTAATTTCATTTTTTGCTTTTACAGTAGTATTTATTTTGGAGAGAAATATATTGGAACAGCAAAAGGAAAGTTTTCATTTAACAACAATAGGAAAACTTACCGAAGAAAAACGTGTGTTACACAAACCAAGAATATTGATGGTTTGTTTATATATGCATATTTAGTTAACCACCCTGTGAAGATTGGACTCAGTGTGATGATTCGAAAACATGGGCTGATGAAGGAAGCACATCTTATGTTGGCCTGGGACCTTTTTTATTTTTGTGAATTGTGCCAAGAAAGAATGAATGCTAAGAAACACATGTTGTATCAAGTGAAAGACATAACGCGACAAGAAGTCGAAATATACTAATTAAAAGCAATGGTTAATAAGAATAATTAATTTCATTGATTCCAGTAGTAGAAAATAAAAGCATTGTATTCATCTTAAATGATAAAACTTGTGTCTTATATTCAAACAACATTTTATTGTAACTCTTAGTGCAATGTTGTATGATAACAGAACTATTATTCGCTTTGACCTGGTAGTTGGGAAAAGTTGATTAAACGCGAGTAATTTAGAAATGAGTTTATCACCAATGGAGATAAGCTGAATAATTTACATATTTTTTGTTTCAGTAGGAACAACATGTAACACATTTTCTATATTAATATTCTGAAAAAAATATCGTATATTTCCATAATTAAGTTCGATTCATTACCTTATTCATGTGCCCATCCTTCTATTTGCCATAAATCGGGATAATTTAAAGTGCTCACTGATTGAGTTGTATTGCTATGATTTGTGAGAGTTTTAAACAGTAACTCCACAATGATTTAGTTCCATTTATTAACTGTCCCCTTTCTCTAAAATGCATGATCGGCGAGTGTTAAGCTAAAGTTTTCATTTCACATTCAATCTATCACTAGATGAAATGGCCCTTCTTCACCCGAGTAGAATAGGTTCCTGAAAAATACTTGATCTTCTCCCCTTCTTAGGATGCGCTTTTAAATGAAAATATGATGATAAAACCCGTAAGATATTTTATTTTTGACACAAATTTTTGAATCCCCCTATCGACCTTAGGATACGATCTATAATTAAAGTGATATGATAAAATCTGAGCTTGATGTAGTTTCCAAAATTCATTTCAAGCTTTTTTTAAAATTCTTTTTCTTGTTATGGGAGAATAATCAACTGACATCGATTTCAATGTGGCGAAAAACATTATAGAACCAAGTTTTTGAAAATCGAAATTTTGAAAAATGTTGGAATATGTCCGCTTATTTGTAATGAGGACTTCATAATAAGTTCCCTAATCCTATCTTGAGCGAGTACTCATTATTATCAGCACGCACTATTCCAAACACAAGGAGGCATGCAGTTGGCGGTTTATAACATATCCGACTTCCAGTTGAAGCACTTTAGGTCTACTGTTGTCAAGGCTTAAGTATTTTTTTACTTTGGACTCAGCTTGAAATCAGAGCATATCTGAGAATTCTGTTGAAAGCATGTCCTTGAATTATACGCTGGAGAGAGTACCTTGCACACCCCATTACACATTCATGATATAGGCATTTTTAGGTTACATATGTATGAATTTCTTGACGCTGATACGGACCGATATTACGCGCTTTCTCCAATTCGAAATAGCGCATGTTGAAATGTATAAAGTCGTCAGTTAAATTCATGCGTCGATAGAAGCTGTTCACTGAGAAATATGATGAACGTTTTGCGTGGATAGTGCAAAGTAAGTGTGTAAATTTTCCCAAATGTTCGGTATTGGTATATAAAAAGATTGTGGTGTCAAATAACCAAAAAGTGATGCATATTTGAGGTAGTTAATTGTCAAAACTAGCGTTGTAAGTAGTTTACCATCAGTCTGAAAGATTTCACCCAAGATATGCGAGTTCGTTATCCCTTTCATGCGCAATCATGAAGCAGAAATGATCATGCAGACATTATTAAACGCAATAATAGGATAGATTGCGCATATAGAATAATTAACATATTGTTCATGATGAACATATTAAAGAGAGTCATGAGAAAATATGCGATAACTACAGCTACTTTCTGTAGGCACAGCATGCCCGTAGCTAAGGGATGGCCATAGGAACTGAGCTCCGTACAAATTCTACCCTCCTGAAACTTTTAGTTGTCTTTTGGAATGTAGCTCCTATGTATGAAACTTGAAGTCAAGTTAGTCCACTCAAAAATTATAAAGAAAATATAAAATATACTTAAAAAACATGACACAACTGGCAGCGAAAATTTAAATGCTACTGTGCGATAAATTATATAACGTCGTTACTATTAAAATGTACGTATAAACTGTGGGTCTTAAATAACAAACAACCTTGAAATACACATTTACTTAACAGATAAAAGGCGGATTGAAATAAAGATTTACCTCAGGATAGTAACCAGAGCACTAAAGCAAGGGAAGCCGAGATAAATTTTGGGAGACTGACTTGGGTTCATCTTTCATACGTAGGAGCTTATATTACAAAGACAACTGAAAGATTCAAGAGGGGGGTTAGAAGCTGTCGCATGGGGCTCATTCCTCTGGCCATCCCTTAGCTAAGTGCCTGATGTACCTACAGCAAGCTACTGTAGTTATCACATATTTTCTCATTACTCTCTCTAGTATGACCTTCACGAACAATACGTAACTTATTCCGTGTACGCTATCGATACTATTATTGCGACTTTTGAATGTCTGCGCAATCCCTTCTACTTCATGATTGCGCATGAAAGTGATGACGAACCCATATTGGCTGAAAATTTTCAGACTGACAGTAAATTACTTACAACGCTTGTTTCGATAATTAACTAACTCAAATATTGATCACGTTTTGATTATTTGACAGCATAACCTTTCTGTGTACTTATACCGCACGTCTGGGAAAATTTATGCACTTACTTTGCACCATCAACGCAAACTATGGAACATATTTCTAACCGAACAGCTTCTGGCGACGCATGAAGTTAACTCGCAATGCTGCAATTCTCTATTCATTACTACTCGCCATCTCTTTTCTCCCTGTTCAGCTGACTCGCGCGTGAACTCTCCTACAGCACGATCTCTCATGATTTTACCCTATACAGTATATAATAGCTTAATACTTCTGTTTGGCTACCGGCTTCCGAGGACCACATCATGTTTTAAATATTCGTCACTAGGTGAGATGAAGTTCCTGATTCACATTCAGTTTTGTCTTCTTCAAAGATTCGCCTTCCTTATGTCCATTTATCACGATTTCTTCTTATTCCAAATCTACATACTACTATCTATTTTATTTGTCGGTCTTCAACCATACTGTACCTGGGTTTTCCGATCCTCATGTATCACTTCCCACATAACATTCGTTTCTTTTATGCGTCTTCTATTTATACACATTAAGATTTAGATTGTACATTCAGATTCTTTTCCTTAAATGTATAAGTTGATTTCAGGTAGCCTATATACTTCAGTTCCTTGTCTATGATAATTACTCTTATTTGATTGCAAACGTCTCTAGTCACTAAATTGATATGACAGATCCGCCATTGATTTTCAGTTGCTTGTGTTAACTATAAATTTAAAAAAACAACTGTCAAGAAAGAAATGATCTTTATTATGATTAATAAGAGAATAGTCCTAACATCTTCTGTGATGGCTAAGTGTGATGGATATTAGGCATAATACACGTACACATGTAGCTCAACCACGAGTTGAGTTGATTTTAGTTTATCGTCCTTCTCAGTAGCTAGGCTATATGAGACGTGGACCTACTGATTAACGTGGAATCCGAACCACATGAGCTCCCGCCGGGAATCGAACCCGGGTCTCCCACGCCAAAGGCGCGTACGCTAACCGCTTAGCCACGAGGGAGCTCACACGATGACTTGAAAGCAGGTAGAGTTTGAAACTAAAGTGTAAATACTATAACTATCCATTACATAATCACTTTAATTATATTATTGAAAATCATTATAGACAAGCTTTGCCTGTCACGGTGTATTTCACTTTTCTCTCACTTGTAAGCGTGAAACAAAACATTGCAGCACAAGTTATTTCCAACACTAAGAACCGTGTTACTGGCAGTCCGACTATCAGCTGATGCATTCCGTGTTCACTTTTGTCTACTTTGAACACACTTTGATATCAAAGCATACCTGAGAATTGTGTTGGGAGCATGTTTGGGAATTATACCTTGTAAGGAATCCCTTGCACACCCATTGCACATCGATGAAATGTAAATTTTTGGATTACATATATATGACTTCTTTTACACTGATATGAACCGCCAATCCACGTTTTCTCGAATTCGAAATAGCGCATGTTGAAAATTAGCTTTTCGACGATTTTGGACAGCCCTTACTTTGAAATTATACTCTTTTCCCCACAAGTTTATATAAACATTTTCTCTTATTTTGAAGTGAGGCATCACCTGTTACAGCTTGTCATTTAAGTTTATTAACTCCCTTATATACTTGGTGGGCCACTTAAAGTGGCCTCTTTTTCTAACTTCTAAACTAATTGACAGAAATAGCTTAAATTTTGTACCAAGTCAATAACAGTAAGGTACCTACAGTATCACAAATATCCAAATTTCGTAGGATTCTACAATAGTACTAAAGTAACTGAGATGAACGAGGTGTATGTCTACAGTAACTTAGTGTCGGATACTATGACCATGATATGATGTATGATGCATTTCGGGTAAATAGAAACACTGTTACAACAGGTTGAAAATTTGTTTTTTATACAGATTTTATTTCGTAAAAGTTCTAAGATAAATATCGTATCTAAGGAGTTAGATAGTTTCCAACGGACAAACAATCATAATGCCGTTAATAGCGATTTGATATCACAAACCGTTCCGAAGATAAGATAAGCGTTAGTAGGGTGTGCAACACTGTTTAAAACGACGAATTAATAGGTAATGTTTAAAATGATCATTGCTTTTTTCTTTCATCAACGTATAACATTACAGCAATAGTATTTGGTAGTTGTAATTACAATAATTTTAAATAGTGATGCCAAATTATTATAAATATGCAGTGTCATTTGAAAAATGAAGCTTTACATTGAGATGGTAAACTATTAACCTGGTGATATTATCGAGTATATTAAATTATTTCTCCCTTCTGATATTGGCTTGGTAGAAAATTTCAGCTTACTTTTGTCAATTAGATTAAAAGTTACAAGGAGCGGTCACTGTAATATATATTCCCACAGACCAAATCAGATTTACACCTACCTTCCTATAAAAGGTGCAAAACTCGAGTGGTTAGCAAGCCTACGGCTAGCAAAAAAAAATAAATAAATAAATAAACAAATTATATATTATTCTTGTTCCCCTCAACCATAGGTTGGTGGGTAACATGGAAATTTAAAACTTTTCTCTCGCTTGGGAGAGCTGTTTTATACTTTGATCAGTTCTCTTCTTCGTAATTCCATTTAGATATTATATCCTTGGTCTTCCTCTTCCTGGTTTTCCTTTTGCTTTTCCCTCTATCAACACCGTGATCCCATCGGAGTGCCGAATAAGATGTCCAAGCATGATGTTTCTTCTTTTCCTATTATCTTCATGATCTGTCGGTTTTCATTAGTTTCTTTAGTACATCTTCATTCCTTTTCCTTTCAGTCTATGATATGCGCAGTATTCTGCGCCAACACTACATTTCAAATGCTTCCAGCTTGGATATTTCAACTTTCCTCTATGTCCACATCTCTCATCCATAAAGCGCCACGCTCCGTACCAGAATCTTAATAAATCGTTTAGGAATGTCAAACAATACATTTCTTGATGTTAGTGGTTCTCTTTTCCTATGAATGCTTGTTTAGTTTGCGCTATTCTGGAACTTACGTCTTTTTCACTTCTTCCGTCCGAGGATATTAGAAATGTTATTATTATTTTATATATATATATATATATATATATATATATATATATATATATATATATATGTGTGTGTGTGTGTGTGTGTGTGTGTGTGTGTAATTTCAAATATGAGCAATTTTTACCAGTGTTCGTATTATTATTACCTTCATAATCCAACTATATAGAAGCATCTAGAAAGTGAAACTAGTCCGTTTGATTGAATATTGTGACACTGACACAGCTCACAAGATAGTTTTCCATGAATTACAGACCTCAACATTTGGTGACCTTTCTACCCCCTTCTAGCCCATTTAGCTTGCTCCTGGAAAAAAGAAAATCTCCTCCACATGAATAGGTAAATATTAAGAGGAACAAAATTGTGTATGATTCTAACGAGTACAAAAAGATTGAAAAGCGAAGTGTTTCATGATTTGTTTTAGCTCAAATGAAAGTATATTTTTAGGTTTGTTAAAGTAAATTTCGTTCCCTGTTTATACGATACCTGATGGCCATTTGAAAAAATTCTATAGGGGAAAAATTTACGGCTATCAGGGACGATAATTTCTTTTCCAGCGGGGTTATTTTGTGTAAGAGGAAAATCTTTTGCATTCCCTCGACAGTTAGCACACTAATGTACACTAAAAACAATATAGCAACAGAAGACCACTTCACAAATTCTGCAGCAATATGTAATTAATGCTCTTTGACTCTGTTCAAAGCTACATGTTGTTCCCTCTGGTCCTTCGTAGAAACAAATCTATAAATTCAAGGAATTCAAGATGTGGAACAAAGATATGTTTGTAGCAACGATAATGTCAGTGTAAAACAGATTTATATTATGACGTATAAAATACAAGAAACTTTGACCTGAGTGTATAAAGCAATCACCACAAATTATGTGGAATACGTGTACATACATGGTTGCAGCGAAGTTTCTTGTAACTATTTTCCCGTAACTTCTCAATCTCATTCATTAATATTTACCGGTACTACTGAATGGAATGAAGACGAAATTGATCCAGAATACCTCAAGAAAAGAACTATAAATTTAAGAACACTCTGAGTATAAGCAACTCAAAAACAAGAGAGAGAGAGAGATCCAATATTAACAAATATCTTAAAAACATCACTTTTGTGGCGCTTTGATGCTTAAGTATAAGATATAAATCCAATGTATTCATTTAATTACAAACTAATTTCTCCAAATTGCAACACTGTTAGTGCCAGCGACCATTCGTAGAGTTGAAACCATGTTTATGACCTTGTTTCCAAGGCGGAAGGCTTTCGCTTCACCTGAGACGGTGTGTCAGCTGCTGGTGTCACAAGTTTTAGCTTTTATGGTTCAAACGTGGAACAACTCTTCTAGCGAGCATTTCTACCTCAGGAGTGCCAACTCTTGCGATTTACAACCTAATATCGTCTGTGCCTCGGATTCCGTACATAAATTTTGTTCTTGGTGTGATATATCGTTGTTCCTCTTCTCTTGTTTTTCGCTCTTAAAGTAGGTCTTCAACTCCTGCTTCTCTCACCTCCTTTCTTTCGTTTTTGTTTTGTTTTCCAAGTCGGTACTAGAGTACATCCCTACGAAGAATTACTTCAAGGTTTTTGCCCTTTTCCTCATATTTCTGGACGTAAAAGATTATCTAGGTCTTTTATTCATTGCATGCGCTTATGAAGTTTCTGGGTTTTACGTTATTTCTTCTTATGGTCACATGATTTGCAGCCAGCTTTAACGTCTAACTATTCAGTACAATATTCTAAAAGATAATATTCAGTTCAAAATTATTTAACTTTGTTTCTTAATTATGGAACTAAAATTGTATGTAATAAACAAATAAGTGTGTTTTTTTTAGATTGTAAACTACGGTAAACTTTTAAATCATGCGAATTCGATATTGAAACCGGAACTCGTAGGTTTGTAAGTTCTAGTTATAATAGACGTAAAATTCAGAGAAGAAACTTATTTTTGGAACGCTGAAGCCGTATTAAAAAGCCAATACTGGCTATCTCTTGCCATTTTTGCTTCATGTTGCAAATGAAATGGCGCTTGTTCCAGAATCTGAAGAGAAAATCAATAAGACGTTTTAAAAAAAACTTGAGGAAGGACTCTGAAGAATATAGGATGAAAGTAAATGTTAGAAAGAAAAAAGCCATTGTGATTGGAACGAAGGGTTGGTGTCAAATATAGAAGTCGGAGGGAATAAAATAAAACAAGTGACTAGTTTCCGATACCTGGGTAGTATTATTTGTAATGATAAATGTGAAAATGAAATAAAAGCAAGGGTAGGAATGGCGAATGAAGCCTTTAGGAGAAAGAAAATACTATTTTGTGAAACCTTGAATAAAGAGTTGAGAAAAAGATTCACAAAATGCTTCGTGTGGAGTATTATGCTGCATAGCTCAGAAACATAGGTATTACGCAACAATGATGAAAAACGATTGGAAGCTTTCGAAATGTGGGTGTGGAGAAGAATGGAGAGAATTAGCTGGGTAGAGCACGAATAAGAGAGTCTTAACTGATTGGGATTGATTGGGAAAAACTGATTGGGACTTTGCCTAAGAAAGAACTGTATCATGAGGGATTTGGGTATGGTAGTAGGAAAGAGAGGAAGGGAGCAAAGGAGACTACAATTAATGGAGAATAGCAAAACAGAAAAATCGTATGTGAAGACGAAGAGGTTAGCGGAAGACCGTGGAGCCTGGAAACTTCTCAGTTGCAACAAGTGACCTGCCAATAATAGCAGAATACCTATGATGATGATGATGATTTGCTTCGTAAAAATTAAGATTCAAACTGGATTTCTACTAGTTTCTGTTTCAGAAGAGAGAGATTATGCTGAATCAGGGGCGGATCCAGGACCGACTTCTGGGGGGGGGACGATGGGTTATCATACTGCTACTTTTAAGGGCTCCAAACGTTGGGATGGGTTTTATTTATATATATAAAATAAGAAAGTTTCCTTTTCTGGGGGGCGATCGCCCCGATCGCCTCTCCCTGGATCCGCCCCTGTGCTGAATAAGGAATTTATTCTTAGGATGCTTGATAGATTGCAGGAAACCACTTCTTATTATCTATTACCGTTTTACTCTAAGACGATCAACGTTAAATCTGTAAGTGGTTTATTGGTACCACTTAAGGTTTAAATACTAGGTTAAAGCAGAAGATTTAGCATATCCTTGGGACATTGAATTGATTCCAAGAACACTTCTCGATACCTTTTACTGTTATTTTTCTCTATGTATATTAATATTGAAACCTGAAGTAGTAGTAGCTTTGTACCATTTCTGGTTTCACTAAATGGATGATGGTGAAGATAAGATATATTTTTGAGACTGAATGTTTTCCAAAAAACCGCTTCTCGATATGCATTATTGTATATGTTGTTTGACGACCGTGGTCGAAACTGAAAATGGTTTATTCCTACCACTTTTGCTTTGAGCAGTGGGTTATCGAATGAGATGGAGTCTATTATTGGGACGTTGAACCTACCTTGTTTTGATATTTCTTACCGGTTTCGATCTGGTATTTCTCGACAGGCTAATAAACAGACAGACAGAGAAACATAGCTGTTCCTTAAGACTTCCGATAATAACGCATAGAATATCATATTTTGGAGATCTAATAGAAGAATATGTTGTTCACCTCGCAGTAAAGACATAGCTGAACAGATCTGAAATCTACAATAGACTAATTATGTTATGTAAAGACAAATGCTACAGCAAATATAATAAATTCATTTGCACAAGAAAAGATATAAAGTATGAAATAAGACAATACACAGTTCATCTATTTAATTTCTTTACGTTTCAATTTCTTTACGTTTCTTGTAAATAAAATATAGAATAAAAACTTAATAATTTATATAACTGACTTTAAATCAGGGATGCAAATAAGCACTCGCCCAGGACGAGTTCTTCATCGGTGCGGGTGAATATTTAATATCATACCGAAGCTAAGTATATGATTTCTATTGTGGGATATGGGCTAGTAGTTTTTTTCCTGGGCTAGTAAAATTTTGTTGTTTATTTGCATACCTGCTTTAAACAGTAAAAGAGAAAATAAAAATAATAGTGAACTCAAACCAGACAATAATTTATTACAATTATTTATAAAAAGTATTTGAAGTCATCCCAAACCAATTAATGTTTCAGAAACATTATATAGATAATAGTATAAACCGCTTCATTAGTATTATTTTCCACTTTCTAGTATTTCTTAAAGTATGTTCATGAAGTATGTTCATATTACTTTTAAGTTTTTGTTTTCTGATTTCGGTTATTTTTTCTTTTAAGTCAGCTTCTTTTAAGGTCATTTTATTTTTCTACTTTCGATGTGCTGAATACTTCTCGAAGTGGGCCACCAATCACAAAAAAGTGGAAGATATTCTGACAAAAATCGAGCATGGTCGGGATGTAAACAGTCATGATATCATAAATAACGTAAACGTTATCATTAAGCAGTGCTAAATAATTTAATTTGGGAAAAGATAGTTACGATATAAAGATGTCCTTAACCCCTTGGCTATATGCAACCCACAATACTTTGTTGAATATCTTGTTGCTACATATTTTAGGATAAGTTTCTTTTTCCATCAGGTTTTGCAACTCAAGCTTTTCAAACGTTTTTACACGTAAGAAGCTTTCTTTCGAACAGCTTATTCCATTAGTGGAAACCACATCGAAATAAGATCAACCGTTCTACAGATAATTGCGATCATATATATATAAACAGGTCAAATTGACAAGCTTTTTATTTTAAGTCGGTTAAATCTCTTGTGTGCTCCTGTAGTTTACAGTAAATCTGCTTTGGCGAGATAGCGACGTGATTGAAACAAGCCTGTTCTGTGAAAGTTAAACTTAATTAAAGACACTGTGAAACTACGAGAGATGTTTATTTAGTTTAGGCATTACGAAAATGTCTAAGGAACACCATTGATTTAATTTATACTGTGTAGTTTGTGAATAAGAAATTATACACAATATGGATTGGTTAATTTTTCAAGTAATATGTACGTTACTGTATGGAGTATCTATGTCAGTGTTGAGAAAAGACACAGACACAGACACAGACACAGACACAGACACACACACACACACACACACACACACATATATATATATATATATATATATATATATATATATATATATATATATATTAATAGCAACTCCTTGGAATTTTACCCATTTATAAAGATTTCAAAGAAGTTTCTACCTAAATATGCGCAAACATACAATGATGTATACATCAAATTAAAGGAAATTTTTTTGTAGAATCAAGATCTACTCACAGAAGTTACAATTCCCATTCCAAATGAAAACTCCAAAATTTGATCTTTCCAAAATTTTGAAATTTTCGACCCCTGGTAGAGGGTCGAAGATGAAATTCTATGAAAAAATTTAAAATAAATATTTCTTTTTGTCTCACGGAAAGGAAAATTTTCCCGACTATTCTAAATCGAAGGTTCAAAATTTAATCTTTCCAAAATTTTAAACTTTCAACCCCCGGTATACGGTGGTAGATGAAATTTTATGAAAAAATTGAAAATAAATATTTTTCTTGTCTCACCGAAAGGAAACTATTACCGACCATTCCGAATCGAAATTTAAAAATTGCTAAAAATCGGCCCAGCCTAATACATATACAATGTTCTACTCACACACATATATAATACTTAAACAATTTTCTGCAGAGGAATAAAAACTGTTAATTGGTTTTGAAAATAAAGGACACATTTCAACACCATAAAAATTCGTTTTTCTATATTTTTTCGAATATATTTTTTTTTCGTTTCTTGCCTGGAGGGTGGATGAGCGGGTGAAGGCCATGACACCCTCTTGTCATTAGGAGGGGAAACTCCCAAAAGGTGGATGAATCACAAGGTGATCAACGGCGTAGAAATGTAGAAAGAAAATGTGAATACTACCACATTACTTTTTGTCTGGAGGGACGAAAAAGGAGAATAAATATAATGATAGTTCTTCAAGGGGTAAAATAGTCCCTCGTTCGGATCTCCGGGTAGGGAGTGCTTCGAAAAGAATCACCAGAGGAGAAAATAACAATAGTAGTTTTCATTTCAGCATAGAAACCTGGAACGTATGAAGTTTACGAACTGCAGGTAAACTTGAAAATTTAAAAGTGGGAATAAATAAATGTAAATTGAACCTAGTGGGCTTGCCTAAAATGAGATGGTCAGGAAAAGGAAAGATAGTATCAAGAAACTACACAATATTCTATTCTAGTAGCGTTAAGGCTAAGAATGGTGTCGCTATAGGAATGAGAAATGGAGCAGCAATAGGCGTAACCAATTTGGAATTCTGCAATGACCGCTTGATGTTTATAAAGCTAAGTGCAAAATCATTGAATATTGTGATAATACAAGTGTGTATGCCAACAACCAATTGTGATGACAACGAAGTAGAAGTAATATGCGATCAGAAGTGAAGAATTAAGGTCAATCGGAAATAGGAAACTTCAACGTCGTAGTAGGAGAAGAAACTGCGAAAAAGGTATAGGGACCATTTGGACTACGTAGGAGAAACGCACAAGACCAAATGTTTATTAACTTATGTAGGCAACATCATTTGATGATGAAGAACACGTAATTGAAGAAAAGAGAAACCAAGCTGTACACGTGGAGATAAGAAACATTACCGAATCGATTACATTCTTTTCAAACGGCGTTTCAAGAATAGTGTACGAGACGTGAAGACACTACTAGAAGCAAACTTGATCATAGCCCCTAGTAAAAGTGCAATCCTGGTAAAATTCAATCAAGGAAAATGGAAGGAGAAACCAAAAATAGAACTTAGATCGACAAAAAAGTATGGGCAGTGAAATGAAAGAAGAGATTGAAGAAAAATTCTGTGCAATAGACCATATGGTATGCAATATGGAAAATAGTTGGAGAAAAGTTAAACATATTTTTCTAAAAACACTCCACAATAATATTGATAAGATGGAAAGAGCACCGATGGCTTCATTTATGAACAAGACCTAACTAAGTGGAGAATGGTGTTACAATGATCACATTACCCAAGAAAAAGCTAGCGATGAAATGCAGCGATCATTAACTTTATTTTCCAGACTGAAAAGATTATTGCGCGCATACTGAACAGGCGGCTAGAAAGTACGATAGAATAAATGTTGGAGGAAGATCAATTTGGATTCCGAAAAAGAGTCAGATGCTATTAGGATGACGAGTGATTGGGACCAGGAATGTTGGTGAACCAGAGAGGGTTGATGAAAATTATTAAAAAGTTATATCAGAACTAGATTGTAATAAAAGAAACACTGCCTAAGCTTCAATACACACTGTATTTTCTATTGGCTGAAGCTTTCAGCCAATCTCGTAGGTCCCCATATTCATTTTCCAACCAATTACGTTCCGCCATTTTTGATCCTTATAAGAGCCTTTTTTAATTTCATCTTGCCTACGCTATCCAAAATTCTTTGCCATGATTAATTAATAGGTAAGCACCTGTCCAATTCATAAGCTTATCTCTTCCTACATTCTATATCCAATCTGCTTCTTTCCACTTCCTTGCTATCATTCTCTTCTCTATCTCTAATACTTCAGTCTTATCCCGATTAATTCCGTGATTAGTCTCCTTAACATATTTTTATATCACATTGATATCATTGATATCTCTCTTCCTCTTTACATCATCTTTATGTTGTTTTCTCCTTTCTTTCATTCTCTTTTCCGTCTTTCCTACATATGACATATCGCAGTTCCCACACCATACCCTGTAGATAACTCCTTCTTCTTCCTTAATCTTTTTGGTGCCTTTTCTATTCTTCTTTTTTATTGATTTCAATAAATTTTCTCCACTCTTTCTATAAGCTCTGACCCTTCTTTCTTTAAGTTCTTCAGTTTCTCCGTTCCTTCTCCCATACTTTCTATAATATGCGATTTTCCATTCTCATCCTCTTCCTTCTTCTTGCTCCCTTTTTTCCTCCTCCTGCGTTCTTCTTTCCTCTCTAAAAGATCAAGGTGAATTGGACCAAACTTCCGAAAACATTAGAAGAGACCGGGTTCAACTGGAAGGACCGACAAGTCATTTGCAACCTGTACATAGGACAACGAGTGAAGTTGCACTTGAATGAAAAAGAAACCAATAGTGTGGAGATTGGAAGAAGATGTAGTATGTCGCCCCAATTATTTAACATTTACAGTGAATGTTTTAAATGAAGGCAATATTAATGGGAATTCAGGATTTCAAGATTGGGGTCAGATCATTAACAAGATCAGGTATGCAGATGATACGGTTATTAAAGAAACAACCTAAGAAGGACTTCATTAGATGATGGACAAAAATAGTTATCACTGAAAAAAACATATGGAATGAAAATCAACACTGAAAAATCGAAAGTCATGAGAATATTCCATGAAAACGCTCCTTTACAGGTCAAAATAGAACAAAGATAACTTAAAGAGGTCGATAATTTGAAATATAGCAAATATAGTCGCCTCATTTAATGATATTCGAGAATAGTTCCTCTGTACGCTACAAAACATATACAAACTTCATTAACTGAGACCAATGTATATTTGTTTCAGTTCACCAGTGCGAGGAATCTTGTTACTGGTATATCACTTTTTTTCGCAGAAAATTGTAGAACCAGTACAATAACAAGTAAGGCAGGAAAATAAATGTGGCTGGAGTATTGCATTACATATTTGAAAAGAAATCGTTAAATCCATACCCGAACAGATATAGATTTATAGATCTTTTAAACTAGAAACAAGCAGATAATAAAATGACAATTTTTTGATCAACTTCTGATGGGACATCTTCTATAGCAAAATAACAAAGAAAGAAAAGAAAAGAAAAGAAAAGAAAAGAAAAGAAAAGAAAAGAAAAGAAAAGAAAAAACAATGGCGGCTCCTAAGAGGTGATAACCTTATGAACTTATCATGATAACTTATGATTTCAGTATAAAATTAATTATTTTTCGACTGTTTGGCTTAACTTCACATATTTATATGGTCTGCATTTCCCTTCAAACGTTCAAGACATGTTCAAACCCGTAGAAATATAATCTGCCCGTTTACTTCTGCTATCTCATCACGGCACAAACTGCATTGGTTTGTGTATTTTGTAAAACTTTCGTTACTTCTGATAGTTTTTCTGTTGTAGGTTTCATTGTCTCAATTAGTACACACTCCTTCTTGTTTCAGAAAGGCTATGGAATAAAAGAGAGTACTCGCTAGTGTATTTTAATAATCTCCGTGAACTAAAAAAAAAAAAACACTAAAGTAGAAATACAAAACTCACCAAATTCTTATATTATCAATGGATTAAATTTCAGTTTTTTCACCAAATGTCCTTAAAAGATTGTTAGGATAAATCCATATATTCAAATCTAATTTTGTTTATCTCTAGGAAACTTATGAAAAATTAAGAGAAAATTTGATTTTTATTACATCCCGTTCCGAAGATCCAGGTTCCCGACATTTGTTTGGATTGCCAATCTCTTATAGTTAGTCCTGGTATATCTATCTAGACTCAACTTTGACTACACTACTAGGCTCAACTTTGGTAACAATTTGTACGTAATATCAATTTTGAAACGCATTTGGTAGGTTTCTAAAGACACAAATTATTACCTATAGTGCTTGAAGTCATCTTGAATAAATTTAACTGTGGCGTTAGCAACTGATAGCGCGGTAATCCAATAACGTGCTTTTGATCATTTGTTCTATTTATAAATACATGACTGTTATGATATAATCATCTGACAATCTTAAATTATGAGTCGATTTTGCATAAAATAAATCAGCAAGAAAAATACCGTGGCAAACAACACGTAATCTTAGGAACATAATAAGTACCCACCTCAAGCTGCGTTTCTATCATGCCACTTTGACTAAAGGGCGTATTCTAGGAAATAGAATGTTTCAAAATTCATGCCAAATGTAAAGTATCATGCCAAATGTTATGGATTTTTATCATCACATTTTTCATTGAATTGTGTTCCTAAATGGAGAAGGGATTAAAAAATTTCTACTCTCGCGCAAAGAGCGGGCATTTCAGTTTGCACATTATAATTACAATTATAAGCAATAATTACATTATTTCTTTATGCTTAGAAAACCGGTCTCTAATAATAGACACTACATCAAAATAAGTTAATTAATCAAATCTATGCTTAAGCAATTTCTGAACTCAAATTCCTTTGCTTCTGTATTATGTTAGTATACATTTAATATGTATATACTAACATATGTCATAGCATACTATATATAACATACTAGGTTGTTATATATAGTATGTTAGTAAGATTTCTGAAATATGAACAATTTGATATTTCTAAGGAATGTTGTTGTTACATGTGCTGCTTGAGCAACTAAGTATTACAAAAGGTATTAGGAAAATAAAAGTTATTTTAAGGTGAGGTAACAAATTCCTAATAAGTTTCAACAAGATTAGAAAGTCCACAGGATTAATGTATATACCCAGCACTCTTTAATTATTTTTGACGTCACGTTGCGCCAGTGTTTGTGCAGCTTTGTGGGCTATTATAACATTGTCCGGGTCTTTTACAATTTCATTGTGAGAAACGAAATGGTAATACATCTTCATTTCAAGTCATTTTTATCAGTTTTTGTGTATTAATTTTCTTGCATTAGTATTTAAATAGTATTTATGTATATAGAGCCGATCCAGGCATACCTTTGGCATGGGAGACCCGGGTTCGATCCCCGGCGGGAGCTCATGTGATTCGGATTCCACTTTAATCAGTAGTTCCCGTCTCATATAGCCTCCTCTGCTGAAAGGGATGTTAAGCTCAAAAAATCAATCAATCAATCAACCAATCCAAGCATAGTATTTTCAAAGGCAGAATACTAATTTAGCCCATTTAATCATACTTATATCTATCATATTGTTTTATTCAGACAATCACATATACGTAATTAAGTACATTAAGATTAAAGGATTTTTTTACTGATTAGGGGAAACTTTCGATGTGTTGATAAGAACATCTTATCTTCTCACCTACTCTAAAGGTTATGTTTTAAAATATGTCATTATCTTCGTTTAATTAAAATTATTTTTGAATGATTGTATGAATTTCCTAAATTACTATACAATTAGTGATCGGGCAGGTAGTATCCTACTATATAGCAATTTAAAATATCATTCTGACTAATGGTTGGTCGTTATGAATAGTTAGTTATTTGTGTTGTTATTCTAATTACGTATATTTCATTTATTTCTAAAATCACAATGTAAACATGTGTTGCAATATTTTCAAATTCAAAATTCTTTGTTTCTATATAGCCTAATCAAAGAAACATTAGTTTGTCTATATTAGTAATAAAATTTAGATATGTTGTAATTATATTATTACTGTTATTATCTCTATTATTATTATTATTATTATTATTATTATTATTATTATTATTATTATTATTATTATTATTATTATTATTATAGGTAGATTATTGATAATAATGACCATTTTAAGTGGGTGTGGTAGTTAGCCGACTACTAAGTGTACTGTATATCCTTCTTCATATCGAAACCCAGGAATACAAAATGAAATCAACACAACTGTAGAATTAGATAGCTCTCGAGAAAACTTGGATCCATCAGAAGGTTGGAAAAATTTTCTTCAAAATTAAAAATAAGAAAAATACTAAAGATTCTGAAGTTTTGGGTATCTGGTAAGATGAATCTTGACGTGTGGACGATTTTCCCCTAAATGCCTAAATATTTAAATAAAACATTTAAAATCTTTAAAATATCTTATATATGTCAAGGAACAAACGGATTATATGTATCTGTACAATGCGTATATGATAGAGACTACTATATACAAACACACATCTACATACAACAAAGTGAAAAGATATGACTGGACTTTGTCCCGAGGGAGTCAGACGGTCTGGATTTACGTTCTCTTTGTTGTGTTGAGTTCTCTCTTGACAGCAAAAGATCCGACTTAGAACACTGTAAAGGGACAAAAGCAGACCCTGGAAATTCAGCTCTGTACATTGTAAGAGAACTTCAAATAATATTTCTTTGTATACGAAAAAAAGGAAAGCTTTTTTTCATGAACAAGGAAACGAAAAAGACATTCCAAATTGTATTTCGTTAACGGTATTCTTCTTAAATTTTGTAGACAAAGACAGGTATTTACTTCATTTTCCCTTTGGTAGCTTATTTTTACTTTGTTCAGTTAGATGTTCTCTGTGTTCATTACCTAAATAAGCTGAATGCAAATCTACCCTGTATTCTTTCGTCATTCTCTCACAAATATAGACCGTTTCTGAGTTTATTACGAATAACTTTTGCTACATTATTTTACCCGATCTTCCGTATTACAACTTACGTCCCAATGTCTTCCTTACGGCAATATATCATTAAAACTTACTTTGTGTTTAATTTCTGTAAACTCAAGCTAAAATCTAATGTCTAGTCCCTTTATTTTAGTTCCTGCTTTACTCAGTAGTTCGTGGTTTTAAATACTTAAGTTATAATTTCAGTCACTTTCAGAAAAAAGATATTTTTGAAGCATGAGAGTCGTACTACATGTAGAATTGCAATAACAGAATGTAGACTTCAACATACAGGCCGTTAAACATAATTTTTTTCTCTCATATTTTAAATTGAGCCACAGATTATGCCAAGCCATGCTGAATTATTACTCAGATGTCAACCATACTAAATTATTGCCTTCTAGATTCAGAACTCCGGTTAGAGTACGCGTCTTTTGCATGAAAAAAAAATGTAATGAAGTTTTTCAGTTTTACGTCTTAGTGTTATGTGGGCTAGGCTAAAGAAGAAAGTGATGATGAGAAAGGAATTCAATGGTGGAATGAATAAAGTGGGAGGAAACGGGAGAACCTCGAGAAAACCCAGAACACTATGTTTTGGTTCACTTGGCGCGAGCTTGGATCGAACCAGGAACCCCATGCACCAGAGGTGAACGCTCTACCAATGAGCCACATTGTCCCCCGCCTTTTACGTGGAAAACGCAGGTTCTATTCCCTTCCGATTCATGGGATTCGGATCTCATGTTAAGCTGTAGGTTCATGTCGCATAATCTTACTGCTGAAAGGGACGCTACACACACAATCAAATCATATCATACCAAAAGCCTTTCAGACTTCATTCAATACTTCGTTTAAAATTTCTTTCGGAAAACAAATTGGTGTAAGATTATCGACGTTGAAAGTTTTCTTTCGGGATTATTAGACTTCCAAACTATGCTATCCATAAGTGTCGAGAGTTTTGTAGAACATCTCTGTCAGTCTGTCCGTCTGTCGACAAGTATCAGAGCAAAAAAGGCAAGGAATATCCAGAAGCGGTTTATTGCAATCGATTCAGCGTCCAAAACATAAGTTCCATCCCCTCCGTTAACCTTCTTTACAAACCAGAAGTGATTCAAGTTAACAACTTCCTGTTTCAACGTTTATCGTCATAGAATTAAAACAGTAACGGATAGAGAGAAGCTGTTTTTTGCAAACGATTGAGCGTCTACAAAATCCGCTTCTCGATATCTTTTACCATTCTTGCTTTGATACTTATTGAGAAACGGACGGACGGACAAAGCCGTTCTCCAAGACTTCCGACACTTAATCATATCATAATTTGGAAATCTAAAACGTAAAAGATATAAAGAAGTGTTTTTTTTTTAAATCGTTTCAGCGACCCTCGAATAAGTTCTCTCCAATATGTTAACCTTTTTTTAAAAAAAAAATTAACTACCTTTTGTTTCAATGTTCTCCGCCATAGAACGAAGACGGTAACAGATAGCGACAAACGATTTTTGCAATCGATTCAGGTTCAAAAAAGAACATATCACCACCAACATCAACAACACTCTACCAAAATCAAAAGTGGTTTAAATTTAGCAGTTCTTCCAGTTTCAAAACTTACTTTCGTAGAGCAAAAACCGTAACTGCTATCGAAAAGCAGTTTTTGACCCACATTCAGCGTCTCAAGAATGAATTTTGTTTGTACTTTTATCTATGTGTTCAACCCGAAAGTGTGGTAAAAATTTACGATTTCTGGTTACAATACTGATCTTGTAATGAATAAAATGGAGAGAGGTAGCGACAATTAGTTTCTTTGATATTTATGAAGTACCGTAAGAATGTTTTACTTCTGATTTTATTCTTCTATTGCGACCGAAACTGATAAACCTAAATTAGTACTTCCGTTTCCACATTAATATTCATAGAGCAAATGCAGCAAGAAATGTGAGTAATGGCTTTTTCCTCCTCCTCCTCCTCCTCCTATCTTCTTCTTCTAAACCTTTTTCCCAGTTAGCTGGGGTCGACTTTCCGGATCGCTGTTCTCAACCTGTTTCTATCTTGTCATATCTGTTGTGACACTACACTATACCATATTGTTCTTAACACAATCTCCCCACTTCTTTTTCGGGCTCGTTTCCCACCCACTTCTATAGCATCTAGTCGGTGAGCTACATATTTCAAAGGTCTATTTTTCGCACTCATATTCCTTTCTCGATCCATATTTGATTTGGGAAATGTTTTTACAACCGGCAGTCTACCTGACGTCAACTCCCAATCTGCAGGGCCAGGATTTTTCTGTCGGGTTCCCCTAATTTGATAGTACTACTTACTACTAAAATTTACCCGTCTACTGTTAAAATTACCAGAAACTACTACTAAATATTACAGACCTGCTACTAAATATATCCAAGTACGAAACTTGGAATGCTACTAATTTATGTTCTTTAAAATTATGTTACAGAGAAGGAAAAACAAACGTATATTTCTTTATGTTCTTGTAAAAATTTGATTTTAAACGGTTGATCTATTTTCTTATTTTTGGCATTTTGTGAATACAAAATGGGAAATTAAAATATATAAATGAAATGTAATCTCTCTTATTTACGTCCAACATTTATGCCATGTATGTTAAAGGAGACGCTGATGATGAGAAATGAATGAAATGGTGGAATGAAGAAAGTGGGAGGAAACGGGAGAATCCACGCATACAGTATTTGTCCACCACAAATCTCACTTGAGATAAGCTGGATTTGAACCAGGGACCCTATGTACGACCGCTAAGCCACCACTGCTCCTATAATATTAGTGAAACGATTCTTTAGAAGCACAATAACGACAAATCTCATGATTCGCCAATATTTGCTGTACAAAATTACTTGATATGTATGTGCCATTCCAGCTAAAACATAGGTTAGAGCTGGAACCAACATGTATCGCTCAGTCAGTTTGTATCTTGAGACTAATGAAGGATCATCTGAACATCTTTTGTATTAGTTAAAAAGTTAAAAAGAAAGCAAAATGTATTTCATGAAAAAGTAAGCAAAAATGTTGTGCAGCACTCATATATATTACAGTTGAAGTATGTAAGTAGATGACCAACCATACTTATGTGAAAAAGTTAAATTGCATATGTTTTTTCTTTTCTTAAAACGTTGCCCAGCACAATTGGATCCCTATCTTATCACTAATAGATGAACTGTAAGCGGGCTTCGAGATTGGAGATTTCAATTAACCCGGAAAATAATATTCGAAAACTTACTTTCAAATGGAATGATAGGTTCACACGTTCACAACTTTCCTGCCGTGGAGTTTGAGCAACTACGAGATTCTGACTTGAAAGATAGGAAAACGGTGTGCACTTGGAAAACCAAAAAATGACTAAATGAGAACATATCTATCTGGTGTTTTTGTATACAAACATTTGGTCATTTCCTACACTGGGGGGAACACAGAAGGGTAAACCAAGGGGAATTGTGGGAGACTACAGTGTTGCAGAATTTTGGCAAGAAATGGAAAACGAATAACACACTCGCATAAAAACTAAGAATTGATCAGAGAGTCTTGCTTAGTAGTTAAGCAACTATCCAACGTGCAGGTGACTGAGCTTCGATTGTCGTCAGATTAGTGTTCAGTGTTCTCTGTTTATTTGAATATAACTGCACTACAATGAAATGTCTTTATAATTACAGTGATTTAATACATTTTTAGTAGCCTATATGTTATTTTCGCGGTCCTTATCTAATAACATAATGATTATTATTATAGTTATTTATCATCATCATTATTATCAACCCTTGTCAATTCACTATTGAATGAAGGTAACTCAACCATCAGTCTTGAGCAGCCCGGTTTCAAGTTAAACCACAATACTCCTTAATTTCGTCACACCACTGCGCACTAAGAGGTTTTCTAAGTCTCTTATTCACTATTTTTTCCAGCCAAGGATTGTAATTCCCTACCTGCCATCTGTTCTGCCTACCTGCACTGCCTTTTGAATCATTTATTTTCGCGATTATACCCGTCACAACTGTCATATTCTCGATCCATGTATTTCTTTCCTATCTTTCTGGGTTATTCCGAGCATATTTAGTTTAACTTATTATTTTCCTAAGTTGTCTTAATACAAATAGTCAAAGTTCCTGTATCCTGTGCACATACCAATATAATTACTTTTCGTAAATAGGATGAACACTAATATTCAACATAGTGTAGAATACATTATTTTAAAGTCAACCTGAGTTTTAAGTAAATTGTGTGGAACTAAGCACAATTTGAAAGACACATATGTGTGTTATTTCAACATCTGCCTATTACAACTCTGCTTCTAATTACGTTGTTGTTTGTGGTATAAACGACGTACAGAGTGAACAGTAAGTAATGGTAATTAACATCTGCGAATATTCTCCAAATGCTCATTTCCTAGTATAATGTACCATTTACTTCGATGTGCATACTTCTTTAGATACGTTCGGAAAATTAAGATCATATAATCTTAAACTGTTTCTTTTATATATAATAAGATGGTTTCTATGTGACTTAGTTGTATTCCTAATGTTCGTATTGATGTGCTTGAAGTTATTATCTGGCATATCTGGGTTAAGTCAGTTAAATGAAAAAGGAGATTTATGAATTAGTTTTAATCGAAGTTTTAGATAGGTAACAAGAGGTTATTTATTTTAGATGAAAGATGTCTTATTTAGTAATGGTCTTGGATCCTACTGATTTCTGATAATTGGAAACTATATATGTGGTTTAGAATGTCTAAAATAATTTTTTGTTTGTATGTAAACAAATTAGTCTGTTTAGGTTACTAACTATTAGATTACTAATTGCAAGTGTATTAGTAAAAAATTTCGGCTAGACTTCATTACAAACAATCGCTCATGACTGATGCTAAGCATACCTTTTATCATGGACGTCGATCCCATAATAAAGTAACTGTTGAAACACGTAACCTGCCTTAGCAATTTTCTTCACTCTAACTTTGGATTATTTTTCTTTTTTCTACCTCATTTATCGTAAATGTAAATTGTTGTTAGACAATAATTTCTTGGAACAGTAATTAATTTCTAAAAATAAATTCCACGAGTATTATAATTTATTTCTTTTAGTATTGGTAAAATTGATTCATATAACACCTACAATATAATTCTTAAATGTATGATAGAATTACATTTATTTACACGAAGAAAAATGATTTTTGTAAGCATGTTATACCTTGAATGCAAGCAACCCTGGTTGGTTGGTTGTCCAACTTCACTAATTTTAATGCGCAAATGAACTATATACCTGATATATATATATATATATATATATATATATATATATATATATATATATATATATACAGATGGTGATCAGAAAAATGGAAACACCTGAACGAAATTGCAACTTACGAGATTAATATGGTATCGGGCCACCTTTCGCCTTCAGAACAGCCTTGATGCGACGTAGGATGGAGGCATAGAGGTCGTGAATGGTAGCAAGTGGAATTTTACACCATTCCTCGTGCAGGGCATCGGCCAGTTCTGTGAGGAGGATGGAGGTGGAAATCGCCGCAGGAGTCGTATTTCCAGGACGGGTCACAGATGTTCAATTATGTTGAGATCTGGGGATAGGGCGGGCCAGGGGAGGTGTTGAACTTCATCCCGATGTTCCTCAAACCACGCTGCAACAACGCCAGCTGTGTGAATGGGTGCATTATCATCCTGGAAGATGGCGTCATTGTCCGGGAACAACATCCGGACCATGGGATGCAAGTGGTCTCCTAAAAATTGTGACGTAATCGTTGGCAGTGATTCATCCACTAAGTGTGACCACAGGACCCAATGAAAACCATGATATGACGGCCTACAGCATCACCGAGCCGCCGCCATGTTTCACAGTTGGGCGGAGACACTGCAGATCATAATCGCACTATACATCTACTATATATAACTATTTTACATTCATTTTAGAAACGTTTGAAACTTCTCTTATATTATTTTCACTAGTCTGTCATTACTCTTACGTGACCATGTTCATTTATCTATCACTCCCTCTCGAAAAGCAAATTGATTTACCGTTAACGAGAAGTGAATTTATACCCTCGTCTCTCACGCGA
The DNA here is from genome assembly GCF_964235325.1 of Thermobia domestica. Classification (NCBI taxonomy): domain Eukaryota; kingdom Metazoa; phylum Arthropoda; class Insecta; order Zygentoma; family Lepismatidae; genus Thermobia; species Thermobia domestica. The sequence goes on along the minus strand of NC_137455.1, from coordinate 154,605,135 downwards.
AGAAATACTTCCCTATTCCGCCGCATCACTAGTGTGCAGCAGAGTGTTCGGCAAACTGAATTAAATATTTATCGGTGGCTCTACAACCCAGCTCTTTCCCTTTTCCTAACTGTTGTATTAATAATAGAGATAAAATTGTCAAAGATCGTGAAAAATATTGAAGCCTTATGACAGTAAGATAATAAAATCTAAATGTGAATGGTGATTTTTCCTAAAGAAATTCTTGGAAATATGGAAAATTAATAAAGCAATCTTCTGATTTATTCATAAGAGATGTCTTCGGAGGTCGGATATTCTGGCCATCTAATGATCCACTAAAAAATTAAATTATCTTTTAAAATCCCTTAGCAAGGAAGTGGTATAACAGAATAAAGATAAAAGTAACTGTGTCTAGACTTTTTAAGAAAAAAGAATATTTTTAAAGAAAGTTCGTGATATTTTCTGTGGCTGTTTTTCCGTGGTATTTTGCTTTTCGTATTGTACTGTTGGATAACAGGATTATTTTCTTATTCACTTCCAACTTTAAAAAAAAGATTTGGGTACTAGAACGAAAGGAAATATTTTTTTAAAAACATTAACAATATTAAGCATATTATTTCAACCCTTTTTCTATATTAGATCTCCACTCTTCCTACACCTATTATCTATAAAATTTGACAGTCCTCTCAGTTGGTTTAGCACATCGGTGTAACGTAATCGAGCAGTTTGATATTAGACTACCTATCGCAAGCGAAACTAATTAGAGATTCAATGCCCTCTAAGGATCATGGATGTATTTTAACTGTTCTCGAAGTTTTTGTGTTCGTGTTCTAGCCATATTAGATTAAGTAGAATATTGAATAATAAAATCATGAAATTTTTGTGTTCATGTTTAGTCGTATTAGATTAGGTAGAACATTGAACAAGAGAATCATTAAGTCTTTGTGTTCGTGTTTAGTCGTATTAGATTAAGTGAGTATTGAACAATAGAATCGTGAAGTTTTTGTGTTCGTGTTTAGTCGCATTAGATTAAGTAGAATATTGAACAAGAGAATTATGAAGTTTTTCCATTCGTGTTTAGTCGTATTAGATTAAGTAGAATATTGAACAAGAGAATCATGAAGTTTCTGTGTTCGTCTTTGGTCGTATTATTTTGAGTACAATACTGAAGAAGAAAATCATTAAGTTTTTGTGTTCGTGTCCTAATCGTATTGGATTAAGTAGAATATTGAATAATAAAATCATCAAGTGTTTGTTTTTATGTCTGGTCGTATTAGATTAGGTAGAATATTGAACAAGGGAATCATGAAGTTTTTGTGTTCGTGTTTTGTCGTGTTATTTTGAGTACAATACTGAAGAAGAAAATCATTAAGTTTTTGTGTTCGTGTCCTAATCGTATTGGATTAAGTAGAATATTGAATAAGAAAATCATGAAGTTTTGTGTTTATGTCTAGTCGTATTAGATTAAGTAGAATATTGAACAAGAGAATTATGAAGTTTTTGTGTTCGTGTTTAGTCGTATTAGATTAAGTAGAATATTGAACAAGAGAATCATGAAGTTTTTGTGTTCGTGTTTAGTCGCATTAGATTAAGTAGAATATTGAACAAAAGAATCATGAAGTTTTTGTGTTCGTGTTTAGTCCCATTAGATTAAGTAGAATATTGAACAAAAGAATTATGAAGATTTTCTGTTCGTGTTTACTCGTATTAGATTAAGTAGAATATTGAACAAGAGAATCATGAAGTTTTGTGTTCGTGTTTGGTCGTATTATTTTGAGTACAATACTGAAGAAGAAAATCATTAAGTTTTTGTGTTCGTGTCCTAATCATATTGGATTAAGTAGAATATTGAATAAGAAAATCATGAAGTTTTTTGTTTATGTCTAGTCGTATTAGATTAAGTAGAATATTGAACAAGAGAATTATGAAGTTTTCGTGTTCGTGTTTAGTCGTATTAGATTAAGTAGAATATTGAGCAAGAGAATTATGAAGTTTTTGTGTTCGTGTTTAGTCGTATTAGATTAAGTAGAATATTGAACAAGAGAATCATGAAGTTTTTGTGTTCGTGTTTAGTCGCATTAGATTAAGTAGAATATTGAACAAAAGAATTATGAAGTTTTTCTGTTCGTGTTTACTCGTATTAGATTAAGTAGAATATTGAACAAGAGAATCATGAAGTTTTGTGTTCGTGTTTGGTCGTATTATTTTGAGTACAATACTGAAGAAGAAAATCATTAAGTTTTTGTGTTCGTGTCCTAATCGTATTGGATTAAGTAGAATATTGAATAATAAAATCATCAAGTGTTTGCTTTTATGTCTGGTCGTATTAGATTAGGTAGAATATTGAACAAGAGAATCATGAAGTTTTTGTGTTCGTGTTTGGTCGTGTTATTTTGAGTACAATACTGAAGAAGAAAATCATTAAGTTTTTGTGTTCGTGTCCTAATCGTATTAGATTAAGTAGAATATTGAATAAGAAAATCATGAAGTTTTGTGTTTATGTCTAGTCGTATTAGATTAAGTAGAATATTGAACAAGAGAATTATGAAGTTTTTGTGTTCGTGTTTAGTCGTATTAGATTAAGTAGAATATTGAACAAGAGAATCATGAAGTTTTTGTGTTCGTGTTTAGTCGCATTAGATTAAGTAGAATATTGAACAAAAGAATCATGAAGTTTTTGTGTTCGTGTTTAGTCGCATTAGATTAAGTAGAATATTGAACAAAAGAATTATGAAGTTTTTCTGTTCGTGTTTACTCGTATTAGATTAAGTAGAATATTGAACAAGAGAATCATGAAGTTTTGTGTTCGTGTTTGGTCGTATTATTTTGAGTACAATACTGAAGAAGAAAATCATTAAGTTTTTGTGTTCGTGTCCTAATCGTATTGGATTAAGTAGAATATTGAATAAGAAAATCATGAAGTTTTGTGTTTATGTCTAGTCGTATTAGATTAAGTAGAATATTGACCAAGAGAATTATGAAGTTTTCGTGTTCGTGTTTAGTCGTATTAGATTAAGTAGAATATTGAGCAAGAGAATTATGAAGTTTTTGTGTTCGTGTTTAGTCGTATTACATTAAGTAGAATATTGAACAAGAGAATCATGAAGTTTTTGTGTTCGTGTTTATTCGCATTAGATTAAGTAGAATATTGAACAAAAGAATTATGAAGTTTTTCTGTTCGTTTTTTTCTCGTATTAGATTAAGTAGAATATTGAACAAGAGAATCATGAAGTTTTGTGTTCGTGTTTGGTCGTATTATTTTGAGTACAATACTGAAGAAGAAAATCATTAAGTTTTTGTGTTCGTGTCCTAATCATATTGGATTAAGTAGAATATTGAATAAGAAAATCATGAAGTTTTTTGTTTATGTCTAGTCGTATTAGATTAAGTAGAATATTGAACAAGAGAATTATGAAGTTTTCGTGTTCGTGTTTAGTCGTATTAGATTAAGTAGAATATTGAGCAAGAGAATTATGAAGTTTTTGTGTTCGTGTTTAGTCGTATTACATTAAGTAGAATATTGAACAAGAGAATCATGAAGTTTTTGTGTTCGTGTTTAGTCGCATTAGATTAAGTAGAATATTGAACAAAAGAATTATGAAGTTTTTCTGTTCGTGTTTACTCGTATTAGATTAAGTAGAATATTGAACAAGAGAATCATGAAGTTTTGTGTTCGTGTTTGGTCGTATTATTTTGAGTACAATACTGAAGAAGAAAATCATTAAGTTTTGTGTTCGTGTTCTAATCGTATTGGATTAAGTAGAATATTGAATAATAAAATCATCAAGTGTTTGCTTTTATGTCTGGTCGTATTAGATTAGGTAGAATATTGAACAAGAGAATCATGAAGTTTTTGTGTTCGTGTTTGGTCGTGTTATTTTGAGTACAATACTGAAGAAGAAAATCATTAAGTTTTTGTGTTCGTGTCCTAATCGTATTGGATTAAGTAGAATATTGAATAAGAAAATCATAAAGTTTTGTGTTTATGTCTAGTCGTATTAGATTAAGTAGAATATTGAACAAGAGAATTATGAAGTTTTTGTATTCGTGTTTAGTCGTATTAGATTAAGTAGAATACTGAGCAAGAGAATTATGAAGTTTTTGTGTTCGTGTTTAGTCGTATTAGATTAAGTAGAATATTGAACAAGAGAATTATGAAGTTTTTGTGTTCGTGTTAGCTGTATTAGATTAAGTGGAATATTGAACAAGAGAATTATGAAGTTTTTCTGTTCGTGTTTGGTCGTATTATTTTGAGTACAATACTGAAGAAGAAAATCATTAAGTTTTTGTGTTCGTGTCCTAATCGTATTGGATTAAGTAGAATATTGAATAATAAAATCATCAAGTGTTTGTTTTTATGTCTGGTCGTATTAGATTAGGTAGAATATTGAACAAGAGAATCATGAAGTTTTTGTGTTCGTGTTTGGTCGTATTATTTTGAGTACAATACTGAAGAAGAAAATCATGAAGTTTTTGTGTTCGTGTCCTAATCGTATTGGATTAAGTAGAATATTGAATAAGAAAATCATGAAGTTTTGTGTTTATGTCTAGTCGTATTAGATTAAGTAGAATATTGAACAAGAGAATTATGAAGTTTTTGTGTTCGTGTTTAGTCGTTTTAGATTAAGTAGAATATTGAGCAAGAGAATTATGAAGTTTTTGTGTTCGTGTTTAGTCTCATTAGATTAAGTAGAATATTGAACAAGAGAATTATGAAGTTTTTGTGTTCATGTTTAGTCGTATTAGATTAAGTAGAATATTGAACAAGAGAATCATGAAGTTTTTGTGTTCGTGTTTAGTCGTATTAGATTAAGTAGAATATTGAAGAAGAGAATCATGAAGTTTTTGTGTTCGTGTTTAGTCGCATTAGATTAAGTAGAATATTGAACAAGAGAATTATGAAGTTTTTGTGTTCGTGTTTAGTCGCATTAGATTAAGTAGAATATTGAACAAAAGAATTATGAAGTTTTTCTGTTCTTGTTTACTCGTATTAGATTAAGTAGAATATTGAACAAGAGAATCATGAAGTTTTTGTGTTCGTGTTTGGTCGTATTATTTTGAGTACAATACTGAAGAAGAAAATCATTAAGTTTTTGTCTTCGTGTCCTAATCGTATTGGATTAAGTAGAATATTGAATAAGAAAATCATGAAGTTTTGTGTTTATGTCTAGTCGTATTAGATTAAGTAGAATATTGAACAAGAGAATTATGAAGTTTTTGTGTTCGTGTTTAGTCGTTTTAGATTAAGTAGAATATTGAGCAAGAGAATTATGAAGTTTTTGTGTTCGTGTTTAGTCGTATTAGATTAAGTAGAATATTGAACAAGAGAATCATGAAGTTTTTGTGTTCGTGTTTGGTCGTATTATTTTGAGTACAATACTGAAGAAGAAAATCATTAAGTTTTTGTCTTCGTGTCCTAATCGTATTGGATTAAGTAGAATATTGAATAATAAAATCATCAAGTGTTTGCTTTTATGTCTGGTCGTATTAGATTAGGTAGAATATTGAACAAGAGAATTATGAAGTTTTTGTGTTCGTGTTTAGTCGTTTTAGATTAAGTAGAATATTGAGCAAGAGAATTATGAAGTTTTTGTGTTCGTGTTTAGTCGTATTAGATTAAGTAGAATATTGAACAAGAGAATCATGAAGTTTTTATGTTCGTGTTTGGTCGTGTTATTTTGAGTACAATACTGAAGAAGAAAATCATTAAGTTTTTGTGTTCGTGTCCTAATCGTATTGGATTAAGTAGAATATTGAGTAAGAAAATCATGAAGTTTTGTGTTTATGTCTAGTCGTATTAGATTAAGTAGAATATTGAACAAGAGAATTATGAAGTTTTTGTGTTCGTGTTTAGTCGTATTAGATTAAGTAGAATATTGAGGAAGAGAATAATGAAGTTTTTCTGTTCGTGTTTAGTCGTATTAGATTAAGTAGAATATTGAACAAGAGAATTATGAAGTTTTTGTGTTCGTGTTTAGTCGCATTAGATTAAGTAGAATATTGAACAAGAGAATTATGAAGTTTTTCTGTTCGTGTTTGGTCGTATTATTTTGAGTACAATACTGAAGAAGAAAATCATTAAGTTTTTGTCTTCGTGTCCTAATCGTATTGGATTAAGTAGAATATTGAATAATAAAATCATGTTTGCTTTTATGTCTGGTCGTATTAGATTAGGTAGAATATTGAACAAGAGAATTATGAAGTTTTTGTGTTCGTGTTTAGTCGTTTTAGATTAAGTAGAATATTGAGCAAGAGAATTATGAAGTTTTTGTGTTCGTGTTTAGTCGTATTAGATTAAGTAGAATATTGAACAAGAGAATCATGAAGTTTTTATGTTCGTGTTTGGTCGTGTTATTTTGAGTACAATACTGAAGAAGAAAATCATTAAGTTTTTGTGTTGGTGTCCTAATCGTATTGGATTAAGTAGAATATTGAGTAAGAAAATCATGAAGTTTTGTGTTTATGTCTAGTCGTATTAGATTAAGTAGAATATTGAACAAGAGAATTATGAAGTTTTTGTGTTCGTGTTTAGTCGTATTAGATTAAGTAGAATATTGAGCAAGAGAATAATGAAGTTTTTCTGTTCGTGTTTAGTCGTATTAGATTAAGTAGAATATTGAACAAGAGAATCATGAAGTTTTTGTGTTCGTGTTTAGTCGCATTAGATTAAGTAGAATATTGAACAAAAGAATTATGAAGTTTTTCTGTTCGTGTTTGGTCGTATTATTTTGAGGACAATACTGAAGAAGAAAATCATTAAATTTTTGTGTTCGTATCCTAATCGTATTGTATTAAGTAGAATATTGAATAAGAAAATCATGAAGTGTTTGTATTTGTGTCCTAGTCCAATTGGATTATGTAGAATATTGAATAAGAAAATCATGAAGTTTTGTGTTTATGTCTAGTCGTATTAGATTAAGTAGAATATTGAACAAGAGAATTATGAAGTTTTTCTGTTCGTGTTTAGTCGTATTAGATTAAGTAGAATATTGAACAATAGAATAATGAAATTTTTGTGTTCGTGTCCTAGTCGTATTGGATTATGTAGAATATTGGATAAGAAAATCATTAAGCTTTTGTGTCCATGTTCTAGTTATATCGGATTGAGTAGAATATTGAACAAGAAAATCATGAAGACAAATGTCTCTGTTAATATCTACTTTATAAAAGTGGCTAGAGCGCACCTTTTGTACTTGGATTCTATTTTCACTGGGAAACCATTAAAATTTGAGCTCTTTTGATGCTTGTGATTTCACCTTAAACTGTAGGATGATTCATATAGTACTGATGCTGTAAGAGTCGCTAAACTTCGATGCGACCAAAATAAAGGTATACATATATTGTAACATTTTTAAAGTATGAGATTAAAGGGCGTGATTTTTAACCTCACAATGGAGCCGAAGAATTTAATTCTGGACCTTCATAGTAATTGAGTGTTTCATTAATGCCACCTAATTTTAAGATAATATAATTTTATGATTTGTTTTTCAGGTATTCTAAATAATCTCTGCACTAAGTTTTTTTCTTTTTCCATTTTTTCATAGATTCCAAAGTTTCTTTAGATTACAAGTTTCCCACTCTTCGGCAGTAATAAACTTCAGATTTTAACTTTATTATACTTTCTATTGAAGTATATTTTATACTTAATACTGGAACATATTTTATATCTATATATAATACTAGAATATGTTTTTTCCTACCGGATGGAAGCAGTGAGCTGAGAGAGAGAGTTTAATTCAGATACCAAAATGTAAAGAAATGGAAATTAAATAATTTAAAATTGAATTAAATCGCAATTTCAGCAGTCTTTTACTTTAAGCTGGAATGTATTTTATACTTTATACTCAAATATCTTATGGTGCAATCCTCTTTGTACTTTATACATTGGAATGCATGTTAATACTTTATAATAGAATATATTTTATATTTTATATTTTATACTAGAATATACTTTATACTAAAACGTATTGTATACTTTATATTGGAATCGTACTTTCAATAACTGCAAGATTTTTTTCCATTTAGATCTACACAGTGGAAGAAATAACTTATATTGTGTTGAAATAATGTATAGACCAGAACAAAAAAATATACATGTTTGAATATTAATAAGAACATTTTTGTACGCAAAGTATATTTCTAGTCTCTAGATGCGTTAGATGTTTAACCAGTTTCAAATAGAATGTGCGTCAAGTACTACAGGATTTAACAGAATCTTTAGATCATCATATTTATTGATTATGATACTATAGTTTGGTCATACATCCTTTTGTTGTAATTCGTGATTCATGATTTCGAATTACCATTGTTAGACAGATTCTTTCGTATGTTCTGCTAAATGACAGTACATTTCTTTAGTCAAGTACGTTCTTACATGATTGTAATAATGAGGAGAAGAAGATGCGAGAAGTGTCTACAAGATAGCAACTTCACTATTCATGAATATGTCTCATTGATGATACAACTTATCTGTGAGCAATCTTTGTTGTCTATCTGGCACCCTGATAGCCTGGTTGTTAAATGTCTTTCCATCTTTCTCCCTCTCTTCTAATGTTAGATATTCGAAAAGCGAGAGAACGTAGTTTAAAATATAGAGTAGGAGAGAATGACATTTTCGAAGATTTTTCCATCGACTACCACCTTTACTACCAAACTCTTTAACAAAAACGCTGCATCGTTGGTCTATTGTCTGTAGGAGAAGAAATTTCAGTAATTAAACTTTTTCCTTGAGAATATGGCTTAAGCGTTGATGATGAAAAGGAGATGAAGAGGAAAATGGTGAAAATACAGTGAAAGCCTTTCCCCAATATATACTCAAGCTTACTCCTGTCATGCTTTCAGTTCACTTCAGGCTAGCGCTCTCCTTTCCCCCTCTATTCTCCCTTTCTCTCCCACCATCCATGAAATGCTCTTTTATAGCATCTCATTAGTGACACCCTAATCTTGTTTTCCTTGCTTCATATTCTCTTTCTGCTCTCCCTTCCCATCTTCTAAGATCTATATAATACTACGCTACTACCACTAACTACCGCTTGCTTCCTATTTTAATTTTTAGATTTCTTTTACATAAAAAGTTGCTCAGTGTATTCTTTCATTGCATTTCACGTCGTCCGTCGTCCGTCGTGGGTAAAAAAGATATATATATATATATATATATATATATATATATATATATATATATATATATATATATATATATATATAATAAACCATTGAGTCAATTTACTTCCACTTCTATATTCTTATTGAATCTGTCTTTAAATTCTGAGCTTTTAATGAATCATGGCTACATTGTATCATTTCTAAAGTATGCTCACCAAATAATAAACAATTCCATCTATTTGTCAATCTTCTTTTATCACTAGTTCAAAATCTAACAAATTGTTAGAGAACTACGCTCTCTTGTAGGGAACAGATGCTTAATGAAAATGGAAATAAAATCTTACAGTTTAACGCCCCACGATTATGCAATTTAGGCCAAGGAAGAGAGGTGATTAAGACAAGTGAATGATGTTAGAAGAATTGGTAGAATTATAAAGTGGGAGGAAACGGATGTACCTCGAGAAAACCGACGTACACGATGTTGGCCACCACAAACTTACTTGTTCGGGGATCGAACCATGGACCTGAAGCATCAGAGGTAAGAAATCTACTACTTGAGCTACAGTCGGATCTATATGCCCCCGGGATGCTATATGAAATTCAAGACATATATACTTGAAGGATGCCAACTTTCTCAATCTTTATACAGCAATTTTAGAATAATGTAAAGTACCTTTCCTCTAAAGGGAAACATATTTGTGCTGATAGTTGGACAAGAAAGAGTTTGTTTCTAATATGGAACTTAATTAATTTTGATAGTAATGATGCATAGGACAAAAGAAATAGACAATCCAGAACTGAACCGAACTTTGACTTGACGATTTGATTATGTGAATTCCGGGTTTTGTGAACCCTTGTCTCTTATTACTGTATAAAAAGAGCATTCAGATGGAGATGATGAATTGTTCTAATATTAAAAACGCAAGAATCGCACTCTTATTGCATCTAAATTGTTCACGAGACGAAATTTCAGGTTGTTCTGGCATAGCGTACGTTTGACGTGATGAATCCGCATACTCGATATTCTGGATGATGTTATGTTAGGATTCATGTAGTAGCCTCCAGAAGTGACAAGACTGCTGCTTAATGTCGTCTTTGAGATAATGGATGAAGTCTATATACAATTGAGCAATCCATTAGATGATGTGTGCAGCTTGATTTGTTACTTTTTGTAGTAGGATACCGTATGTTTCTCTTCTGAGTATGGACATGGGAGTTGACTTCTGGTTCTTACGTTGAAAGAAAATGAATGAGATCTTAGAAGGCTATAGAGTACTTGATGCCTGGTGCAAGCTTTATTTGCTATGCTGTCCAAACACTTGAAAATTCAGTTTCTTGTCAAGGTAGGAACGTCGTTAGAATTGAAGTGGAATGCCATCAAGGGCGATGTTTATAATTGTCTTCTTCTAGAATGTTGCCAGCTGAGTTTTGTTAGGATTGAGGATGATGTGCCATATTGTAGACCAGTCATGAATTTGGTCTAGATACGGCTAGAGTTAAATTTATACTTATGGATGCTTTGTGCTGCTTACGGATGGTAATATCGTCAGCAAAATTTCTAGAATAAGTTTTTTCGTCGTTTTCGATTTTTCTGCTAGGCAAATAGAGTACGCTCTAAAGACGACCTCAAAGATTTTATATCAAGCAGGTAGAAGGTGCTGCTAGTGCTTAAAATAGAACCAATTTTTATCCAAGACAAATATTTCTAGAAACTGATAAGCCTTATTTTCAAAACTCACACAGTTTAGCAACTTGGGTAACAACAGAAACCATAACGTATCAAGAACTCAAAGGATTTGAAACAATTTTAACAGCTCTGAGTACAATGAGTACAATGTTATTTGCAATCTCAAAATGGAATGCTATTTCTTTCATGATCAGATTAAAATTATGACCTCCGATCAAAATAGATAGATTACTCAAATCTAGAAATCTGAAAGTATATTTCGTTGTTCCTCTCCTTTGAGAAAGGACTCGTACATAGCGGAGATTCAAAGAGAAATGGGTAATTGGTAAGCAGTATTGAAATCCATTCGACTAGAAATTCACACCGTTCAAGGGTGATACTATTAAAATTGGAATTGACACTTATTTTTTCTTATCTAAAATTTAGGAAATAATAGTTTATCAGTTTTATTGTTTTATATGGATGTTTGATTGAATGGGTCTTAGTCGTGACTACAGATATGTTTCATTCATATCAAGGTTATATAAGTTGGAATCTATTGTGGGATACAAAACACTACACCCAAGCATTGAATCCGAGCAAGAACCCCAGCACGGATAGAACTAGGACCCTGTAGAGAGCGAATTTTAAGTTGCCAGAAAGAACAAAACACCATCACGCTGTAGAAGTAAATGACAAAGCTAGAAGTTTTACATCATTTCTACCGATACGTAAGGAAAAAGCATTTATCAAATTTGACATACAAGGTGTTTCAAAACAACACCAACAACATTTGTGAAGTGATTCCTGACACCAAGATCAGACAAAAATATAGACCAACTTGGGTGCACAAATGCCTCTTTTCGGAGCTATAGGCTGCCGAAATCATGAAAAAGTGAACTTTTAAGGTCCATAGCTCCAAAACTATGGTCCAAATATCCAAGTTTCAGAATGTTGCGGTACTTCCGCAACAATTTTTATAGAGGTAGTTGGTGAGTACTTCAAATTATATGTCTGTAGCCAAACTCACTATAGTCCAGGAACTTTAGCATTTTTCTTCGGAAAAATTAGAAGCCAAGGTTTTTCTTCACAAAATCGTTCATTAGCTCATTCTAAATTACATATCAAAAGTCCCCGACTTTCTGCTGTACGCTTCCCCTTTTTTCGGGGGGTGGAATTGGGGGCGGAAAACGCAATTTAAAATACAATCAAATTCAGCTTATTTGCATGTTAACCTAAATATTCCGAATAAAAAAACAAAATTTACCGGAAACGCTTAGCACATTCGCTCGTAAATGTTTCACAGGAAGTCTCAAAGAATATAGGGTCGGGTTTCGGAAATATGACGTCATCAAAATGGCCGACACCAGAATTTGTAGTGTTTTGTGGGAATGGTTATAACTTTCCGCAGAATAGTGGCAAAACCGTCGTTTTTGTTTCAGATTGAAGATAATTATTTACCAAATGTACGGAATGAAATGTGTTGTCTGCATTGTTAATTTCTTTCGAGATACAATAACAAAAATAAAACTAGTTTTTGAGTACATGGATTTAAGTATAAATGCAAATAATTCTGTAATCATAAAATATTTCAAAATATATCTTCAAACAATGATTGTAGAGCATTATAAAGCCTTTCCAACGGTACCTGTACCTGCATTTTTTTTTTCGTATTTTGAAATGTAAGGAAGGTATGTTGTTTTATTTAATAGGCCCGCTCTTGTAAAGACAATATAAGCCTACTTTTTTTAATTTTGAAAAAAAATTGGATATAAGATTCAATATCGCATTAGAATCCGTAAGTCACACATACCCCAGACACAGATACAAAAATGAAGATTTACAACGTTGGGCGATAGATTCTTATCGTTTGTAGAATGAGAAATGTAATTCTCAGTAATAATGAATAAGTAATAATGGAATAATGGAATAGTAATAATGGAGTAGTAATAATGGAATTCAGAGTAATAATGAATAAGAAATGTAAACTATTCAACTTACCTGAAATTGTTTACTGATTGAGTTCCTTTGCTGATTGATAAATATTAATTGTAATTATAGCAGGTCGACCTGGTTTGTTACCTCTATTTCTTCGGCGTTCATGAATATTTCACATTCAGAGATTCCTTCCGTTGGAGTGACATTCAAACAGGATTGTCGGTGACAATTTGCACAAGCAAGAGAGCAGAACAGACCTAGCTTTCGACATCCATACACATTGCCGCATCCTTTAAATCATAAACAGAAAAATTTTTAAAAGGGACGGCGGAGCAGGTGGCTGCGTTGATCGAATTGATACTAACAAATTGTCTTTCATAACCCAACCCCACTCCTCAGGATTTAGTTTCCGAGCCATGTTTGTGCGTGGTCATAAACCCGAAACAAATGTTGTTGTGCTGCAGCTGAAGTCGGTGGTAGGGCTTTTAAATCGACAGACTTAATTCTCTTCACTGATTTGGTGAAATAATGATAACGGTAATCATTTAGTGAAATGTCATTTGCAGATGCACCGTATAACCCCCACCAAAAAAAAAACTGTATACCATTTTCAGTTATTTCTACATGGGAAACATTACTTCGATTAAAAATTTCTACATGTTTTAAATCTTGACGTTTTTGTAATAAGTTCCATCACAGCCTGAAAAAGCATGTAGAAATAAAATGTAATTTTTGCATACACCTTCTAAATTAATTGATGGGTAAATCTTCGGCTCTGTCTTTCCTTTTCCTGACTTGAAGAAAAAAAAATTAAATTCGGCGGAGTTCGAGCTGTCATGATTACTAACAAATCAATATCCTCACCAACAATAACTGTAGAATTAGAATTAATTTTTGATATCGTGAGTGCGGTTTCTACAATGAGGACATTAGCATCATTCTCTGCTTGTTTGACATCAATATTGACAGCCTTGAATTTATCAGTGAGCAAACCAATCAACCTACTTTTGTTGTTTGAATTGGCGACAAGGTTTTCTTGGCTCGTAGTTGCAACCATTTTTCCATCAAATATAATTGTTGTTCATGCTGCTTTCGAGCACCGTCGAAGTTGCTCCATACCTTTTACATTTCTCTGAGGATTACCATGTCCATCAAATACGATGACAGTGTTTTTACCGAAGTGTTTTTCCACATATGCCACATATTTATCACAAATATCCATGAAAGAATCGTTTTGACGATACACCACTAGATGAAGAAGGAACCCTCCATCAACGACGTAGTTTGCGTTTCCGAGATCAGGATGAACATTGGTCGGGTTGAAGATGTTGAATAAGGATGATTTCTTCGTTTTTCTCATTCCAGTTGCATCAAAAAGAGCCATTGGGTAAGGAGCCAGTTTGAAATTTAAACATGCTCGAAGGTCATCATCTGATCTTTTGATTACGCTGAATCGTTGAAGCAACAGCAGTAGATCGACAGGCACAGTAACATCATGTACCGTAAGGTGACTGTTCACAGTTTGAAGAGAAAAAACCCTATCAGTACGAGAATATTTTATGTCTTGAAAATTGTCACAAACTTTTCTTTCCATCGTGGTTGTTCCAATGTTCAGTACATCGTAGCAGTTTATCTTCTCCACATTACCTGTAACCCCTGTTGCTATAGACATGGTCACTTGTACATTTGGGAAAGGGTTGTGGGCACTGAACCACTCTGATACTTTCCTAACATCTTCTTGGTCCCGTTTGATTCGAGATTCTCGTGCATCTACATTCTGTTCTTCACTTGCAAACGAAATCACACAAAAGTTTTCTAGTCCTTCAGAAATGTTGCTCGCACTTAACAAACCAACAACAAACTTAATTAAAACATTCTCTTTTGTACTTCTTCCATGCAAAAAGCCTCCTCGTATCTTTGAAGACTTCATGAGTGACTGTTCTATTACCATATCTGTTGGAGTTCCACTAAATAATTTGTCTGATCGTCTGATCGCTTAACAGTGAAAAAGTCTGCAGTAAATTTTGTATAGATGTCTCCATCCATTATGTTCTCCAACTTTACCATGTCTCGTACAAACAAGTTGGCACTTGTAGCGTACAAAAAATGTCCTGCGGCGTGGAAATACGAAATCATCCTCTTCACTGCAGACAAATATGCCTTCCAGTTACCCATCATCTCTGCCCTAATAAACTCTTTGAGGATTAACACCATATCTACATACTGGTCCCATAATCGTGCAGTTGGACCTCTCTCTTTTAGTTGGTTCTAGTTACAAAAAAAAAATGCAGGTACAGGTACCGTTGGAAAGGCTTTATAATGTTCTACAACCTTCATTTGAAGATATATTTTGAAATATTTTATGATTTCTGAATTATTTGCATTTACACTTAAAACCAGGTACTCAAAAACTAGTTTTATTTTTGTTATTGTATCTCGAAAGAAATTAACAATGCAGACAGCACGTTTCGTTCCGTACATTTGGTAGTTAATTATCTTCAATCTGAAACAAAAACGACGGTTTTATCACTATTCTGCGGGAAGTAATAACCATTCCCACAAAACACTACAAATTCTGGTGTCGGCCATTTTGATGACGTCATATTTCCGAAACCCGACCCTATATTCTTTGGGACTTTCTGTGAAACATTTACGAGCAAATGTGCTAAGCGTTCCCGGTAAAGTTTGTTTTTTATTCGGAATATTTAGATTAACATGCAAATAAGCTGAATTTGATTGTATTTTAAATTGCGTTTTCCTCCCCCACTTCCACCCCCCGAAAAAAGGGGAAGCGTACAGCAGAAAGTCGGGGACTTTTGATATGTCATTTAGAATGAGCTAATGAACGTTTTTGTGAAGAAAAACCTTGGCTTCTAATTTTTCCGAAGAAACGTCCATTTTTTTACTAAAGTTCCTGGACTACTAGTACTATTGTTTCAGTAAAATTTCATAGAAAATACCAATGGATTTAACATTTTTGTGCAGTTTTCAAAATAACGAAATCAAACATCGGTATTCCCAGCAGTCTAGTACCTAAACTACTTTGAAAAGAGTCCAATTTGTACATGGTACTTTGTATGTTGTAATAACTTACAACCGGTCGAATTATTCGGTGCTAATAATTTGTTGATACTAGATCGTTTTAAAAAATCTTAATTTTGATGCTATTTTAATCATTCCTTGATTATATTTTAATTATTTTAATTATTCCGGTTTTAATTATTCCTTGAAAATTTCAACACCTCAAGAAGTTATATCCACAAAATCTCAGAACCGAAAACAAGCAGCAGTGTAATATGCACTATACGTGTTGGCGTCTGGTTTGTATGATGTGGTATTTTGTCAATTAGTATGGAAACCAGAAGTGGTAGAGAGACAGTAGAGATTGTATATATTCTTAGAATACTAAATCGATTCCAAAAAACCTCTTGTCTCTATCTAGTGCATTTTTACTCTATAACGGTCTACAGCACAACTGAAAGTGGTTGATTTCTGCCACTTCCGGTTTGAATGGAGGGTTAAGTGAAAAGGTGTAACTATTCTTATAAAACGCTTAATGATTCCAAAATACCTCTCCTCGCTATCTCTTATAACTTTTCCTCTATTTAGATCAATAATATTGTAGGAGATTTATATCACTTCCGGGTTTAGTAGAAAGTTAAGGATGGAGGTGAAATGTACTCTTGAGGCTCTAATTTGATTGTAGAAATCTGCTTCTCTCTATCTATTGTCATTTATGCTCTATAGTTATTTGCATTGATTATTTGCATATTTATTTCTACCACTTTCGGTTTGAATATTATCTCCAGCAACGGACTGGATTCATAACTTTTGATCTACATCCTGTCCAAAATTAACCCTGATTCATCAAGTAGATATCGATATTTTTTTTGTTTCTGAACTGACGGATGGACACACGGACAGAGTAAATATGCAAAGAACATTTGTTAAACCAAACTCCTTAAAAAGAGAGAAAGAGCATCAGAAACAACTCTGATTGCATTTTTTTTTCCTTAAAGGAAGCTTGTTTATGGATTCACAGTAAACCGTTGTTTCCGAACGATGAAGATAGGAAATATACGGATGAACAAGGAGTTATTTGGTCTTTTATGCAGTGTAACAAAGTGTATGGAATAAATAATGTACAGAAATAGAGTCATGAAATATTTCAAAGTCACTTTTGAGAACATGTTAGCTCTCTTTTTTTTTATTATTCAAGTTAGTCTTATTTTCATTGGTAGTGTGACACAAACACAAACACACAGACAAGCTGTTATAAAGACACAGAATGGATAAAAAGAAGTGGGAGAAGGGAGGTATTAATACAACAAGGGCGAGAAAGGCACACAGCTTAAGGGGGAAGGAGAGAAAGAGAAGATACGATATGTGTGTACAAAGATATATAAAAACAGCAAGCTTTTATGTGTACAATAACTTGGGATCAAGAATGCTTTTTCTATGAATTATAAATTGTCTAAGTCTGGAAGCCGGAGACATAAAAAAGCCAGGAGGTCAGGTGGCTTTCCCGTCACAACGAACGTTTAGGACGCTAGACAAAGAAGGAAATTGTGTTACCGCCACGTCATGCTTTATGTTTCCTTCCGTGAAAGCTTTGGAAAAGAAAGAAATGAGGAAAGTAAAACACACAGAGACAAGGTGTTTGTTCGTTCATCTTCTTTCAATCTTCAGAAATTTTTCAACAAGGTAGATGCCACTGTTTTTGTCATTTTATATTAACAGAACACACTGATGCAATATTCTATAATAATATATGTGTTATTTTTCACAGTCTAGTAGATGTACAACGTATTATAATGTTAGGGAACAGATTGATAATGTATGGTAAATAATATTTTAATTCACTTACAGTGGATTTATAGATGTTGGTTGTCTGTCAAGAAGTGTGTTTAAAATGACCATTCTCCATTTACTTTATGAGAGTTGATATATGTGTTCATCTTAGGTGAATATTTAATATAAGTTTCCCTAATGTAATTGTCACTAAGCCGTTTTTCCTGAAAACTCAAGGCCTCAGATTTCTTTCATGCGACATCCTGCATGCAATAAAGAGGTAGTAAAAATAAGTGTACTATTAGTATTGAAATCATAGACTCTATAAGCCATGCTGCAATCGATACATCTTGCTTTCGCCTACACCTCAAAGTGCGAAGTAACAATGGATTGTTGTTGTTTCTCCACGTCATGTTAATTCAAATATTATTTCTTATGAAAAATAAAGCAGTTTCTTCTCGAGATTTTTATAATCTATTACTCGTTACTATGGATGGTATTAGAAAATCGGTTTACAAAATCTGCACCTACTTTGTCGTCTCATTGGTCTTAATAAAATTTCTGAAGCTGCGAATGTTGACGAAATAGGTAAATATTAATATAATTCACGATGTATGAAATAAAAATTCGGGCTTATTGCAAAGCAGTTTTTAAAAACAACTGTATTTCACCAAATATTACTCATATAATACTGAATGATTCATAATAAGAAATGGAAACTTTTCAACTTTTGACCGAACCATTTTAAATAATTGGTTTCTCCTTCTTTCATTACCTGACACACATCTTGGCTACGATCTAGTTACCGTATTTCCAACTCGAAATTGTATGATGTAGGAGCGAGATTTTACAGTTTAAGGAAAGCAGAGAGAAATACAGTGAGGAACAGATGGGTAAGGATGACCTAGAAAAGTACAAGCACTTACAAAAGTGCCCCCCCCCCCCCGCAAGTGCTCTAATTCCATTACTTCGGGTTCACGTCATTTGCAGTTGTGAGAACGCCTAGACAGATGCAGCCCAACTTACACGAAACTTTTCTCGGCACTGACAGCAGTTGGTAGCAATCAGTCAAGTCTGTATGCAAGTAAAATTGTGAGTAGATGACGCACGAAACATTTCTCCATTCTGAGATCAATCTCTCTAGTTCAGAACGTGTTGTCCAATGATCATCATATATTAATCTCTGCTGTGTATATAATGTATTATTTCATTATATGCTATAATTCAAAGAAATAAAAACACTGATCACACATGAATCAAAAAATGCTTGAATGTATAGGAAAATTTCAAATCTAGAACAACTGCTGGAAGTAAGTTTGTAAATCACTGTCTCCATTGACAGACCTTCTCTAATTCTCCTTCTTCCAACATCTTTTCCTTTCTAGGGAAGAGAAGATCTTGCTTGTCACCTGAATATGCATTGAAATTGAAATAGAAACAGGAACACTTGAAAAGGTTTCAGCCTGAGCGGGATTCGAAAACGGGTCTACCGAATAGAAGTTCAATGCTCTAACCATTCACCTACCGCGGCACTTAAATTTCCACCAAAACTAATACCTAGCTAAAATCGTTTCATGGACAAATATAAACAACATACTCAAATATAACAAAAACAAACAAATAGAAACAAAATATAAATAAAAATATAAGTAAGAAAATATAAGCAACTTATGTAAATGTCTTAATGACTTACTCGAGATTTCCTTGTTTAATTCAAAAACAAGTTATATAGACATTCCTCAATGAGGAAAATATCACGAAACGTTCTTCAAGTTGAGGCTGGCTACCTCATTTGCAGAGCCGTACCTTGTGGGGGAAATTGGGTAACTGTCCCCCAGAGAATCTTCCCGCCTTTCGAGGGGGCCCATTTTGAGACAAAATTTTCTTACTCCATGTACGATACAAACAGGGTCGCTACATTACATAAACAAAAAAGCAGACAAAAGGTAAATAGAACGAAAGAGAGTCGTGGACCCATTTCAGTAAAAAATGTCTACTATTAGGGGCTCTAGAAATAATACTTATTCGTACGGCTTTGAGATTTATCAATATTGTCCCCTTAATAATTTTGTCATGTATGGAATGGGCCCAGTGAGTAACGAGCGGAACCGCAGATCTTGCCCTGCGGGAGGGCCCACACGCTCCGAGGGGCCATAAAGATTAACAGAAAGTTGGAAAGAGGCGGCCAAAGAATTAGAAAAACAACTTTTTCTAGGGAGCCCAAATAAGCTAATTAATGCTTGCCCTCCTCAGAAAAGAATCTAAGTTACGGCGCTGGTCATCGGTTGCAGGGATGGTCCCGATTTACATTACATTTCGTCTTTACCATAACTTCTAATTTCAAAAGAAGAAAAGACGACTGAAATTATTTTCACGTTCTTTGAATTGTATCAGCACGTGTAGAAATAGACAGTTCTATATTTATGTTCCATAACTACTAGTTCCATTTATGATCCATAACTCTTCCTTTACATCAGCAATTCTTTCTGATATAATTCTCATCAATCCAATAGCATATCTGGTGCTTTTTCCTTTCCGGAATCCAAATTAATATATTAATATTCTTCTAACCTCTCATCTATCTTACTTTCCAGCCCTGTTCAGTATGCGTGCAATGATCTTTCCAGTATGGCAAATCAGGCTAGTGGTTCTGTGATTGCTGCACTTCTTTGTTTGCTTTTTCTTGGGCAATGCAATCATTGTAGCACCAAGAAAATCCTTTGGTCATTCTCCACTTAGGTAGATCTTGTTCATAAGTGAAGTCAGTACTTTCATTGCGTTGTCTCCTAATCCCTTGAGCAAATCTACTGGTATGTCGTCGTCTCCAGTTGGGTAGCGAACACAAAAATATTTCTATATTTTTTGTGATCATTACATTTTCCATCAGCATATTCAAATAAGAACATTTCTTTCTCTTTTTATGTATGTGTTCAATTTTTACGCAACACATTTTCTTTCACCAAAGTGAAGTCGGGTAAACGATAGTCTACTGTAATTAAAAGTTAAATACTATTAGAGTGCAATACTGAATTAAAATATAATAACAAGACGCTAAATATGAGAGACCACTTTAATCATTATAATGATTATGTGCTCTAATTCCAGAAAATATTTGTTTTAAACAAGAGTTTTGGGAATGATCCAAAAATATGGATCAAAAGATTGCGATCTTGACCAATAATTAGTTTTTGGATCAGAGCCCACAAAACTTTTGAACGGACACTAAATCGAGTTTTCGTATGTTTTACGGAATAAATATATCATACTGTGTTCAGTGATAGTTTAGGTTTGGCTACACTAATTAATAATTATTGTCCCCGGCATATTTAAAATACTTGAGCTGGGATGGCTGATGAGAGATATTGTAGCCTAATGTCTTAGATGCCTATATGCTAAATTTCAGAACCATAGCTGCTATATTAATATTCTTTTTCGTCGTTTCAGGTGTGAGAGGTGGCACCTAGCTTGAAAAATGGAGAAAACCGAACAACGAGCTGTCATCAAGTACCTCCAGAAAAAGGGGTTAAGCCCAAAGGAGATTCATGAGGATATGATCAGTGTGTTGGGTGATGAGGCTCCTTCGTACCACGTGGTAAAGAACTGGTGCCGCGACTTCCGTTGCGGCAGGGAAAGCTGTCAACAGGCCCCTGGTGTTGGTCCTCCAATTATTGTACCCCAGAAAACCGCCCCCTGCATGCACCCCAGAAAACATCGATGCTGTGCATGATACGATTATGGCAGACAGACGAATCACGGTGCAAAAGTTAGCAGACATCATGCACATCTCTGTAGACTCAGTGGAAACCATTGTGCATGAACACTTGGGATTCAGAAAGGTGTCAGCTCGATGGGTACCCAAAATGTTATCTCGTGAATATCAGAAAGACAGAGTTCGATGTTCAAGGGCTGGTTTGGAGGTTATAGGGGCAGATCTGAAACAGTTCTGTGATATATTTGTTACAGTGGATGAGACGTGGCTCCACCACTATGATCCCGAGTCCAAACGACAAATCATGGAGTGGCGGCTTAGCAGTTCGCCTCCCCCACGCAAGTTCAAGGTACAAGCATCAGCACCCAAGGTTATGGCCACAATTTTTTGGGATGCGAAGGGTGTGCTCCTTATTGACTACCTGGAGGTTGGACACACTATCACGGGGGCCTATTATGCATCCCTAATCTCTAAGTTACGCGAAGAAATCAAGGAAAAGCGGCGCGGGATATTGCAGCGAAAAGTGCTGTTCTACCAAAATAATGCTCCGACCCACAAAAGCCATCTTACTGGTGCCGCAATCCATGCTGCTGGTTTCGATGTGTTGGAACATCCTCCCTACTCACCTGACCTCACCCCTAGTGACTTTCATTTGTTCCCAAAGTTGAAGGAGCACCTCAAGGGGAAGAAGTTTCACTCAAATACAGCTGTAATTGAAGTTGTGGAGGAATGGCTCACGTCTCAGCCAGAGAATTTCTTTGAAGCTAGCATAGTGGTTTTACAGCATAGGTGGAAGAAGTGCATTACTATGAAAGGAGACCTTTTGGAAAAATAATACTGCTTATAGGTCATGGGCAATAATTATTGAACCACCTTCGGATATGTAGTTCTCCAGATATAAGCCGTACAAGAAAATTTTTTATTGAAATATATTGAATCTTTTGATGTATTTTTGATTAGTGACCACAAAAGTTTTGAAGAGCCCTTCAATTGAGTTTATGTAATTTATACGGAATAAGTACATCATACTGAGTTAAGTGATAGTTTCGGTTTGGCTACACTATATGTAGTTCTCCAGATATAAGGCTTCGCCCCATTTAGTTACGCCTATGATTCCCATAGATCAGGGATGGCAATAGATAGCAAGGAAATGTTCCTTTGGTTAACTTTCCTGTCCGGAGACTTGGCTAATCTCACTTCAGGTATAAATCCCCCTGGTGAAAAGTAATGTATCCCTTCCGGTTTTAATATTAAATTTTCAAATATATTCGGCCAGGGCAGATCCAGGGGGCTATCGGGGCGATCGCCCCCAGAAGAGGAAACTTTCGTATTTATATAAAAATAAGACCCATCCCAGAGTTTGGAGCTCTTAAAAGAAGCTCTAAGTAGCAGTATTACAACCACCGTCCCCCTAGAAGTCCGTCCTGGATCCGCTCCTGTATTCGGCATCCAAAGAAAAGGTTTCCCTTCTTCTTCTTGCCAATTATTGAAACCAGAAACTGATAAATTTATCACTTCTGGTTATCAAATTAGATACCTAGAGTTTGAAAGTCTACCTAAATTCCACAATGTGTAACGAAACCCATTTCCTCTAAATGTGCCCTAATATGCCCTATTGTTCATCTTAGAAATCAAGGAAACTTTTTAATGAACATATATGTACTTTGTCCCTCTTTATCTCTCTCTCTCTCTTTTCTTTGTGCCAGAAAAGAGAAATATATATGTACGGCTGGTGCACTTGTCTTCTCTGCTTATTTGTAAAGTATGAGAAAAAACTAGGAGAGGCGGGAAAAAACTTCTCACATGCATGAATTAGTGAGAGTCGTATGACCAGTAAAAGAGCATTCGTTAGGCGCTTCCCACTAACTTTCATCCTTTACGCTCTGACGTCATCACGTCGCATTCAGATGCATTTGCAACTTCAGAGGACTCGTACGAGAAACGAAAAATAAAACGTATATTTTTTAAAAAAATCACCAAAGAAGACTGTATGTAGTCCGTCTGGCGGAAAGACTGTGAAGGATGTTTTTAGCTGGAAAAAATATATGAATTTTATATTATATTTTTCTTTCTCAATGTTCCGTACTAATGCTTTAAGAAGAGATGTATTCAAATATTCCAGTAGTTGAAGTTACTTTGCTTTCTTGTTTTGTTTTGCTTTTTAAATTAGAAATATACTCACTATTCTCTCCAGTACAATTTCCTACTTTTGCAAAATTATTCAATATCAAACAATATAATAATTTTGGGAAAATATGTTGTTTGCTGTTTACTAAGTGCTATTTAAATGCATTCATGCTAGTTCTTATTATCTGGCATATAGCGCAGAAACTTCAGTGCCCAAAGATAACATTGATAGATATCTGGTCTGTAAGAATGGACCTGGAATGAGCAGCTATTATGATCAAGCAGTGCGACTTATAATATTGTACTGTTAAAACGTCCGTCCGTTACTCCGCATAATAACTTCTCTTGAACGAAAGAGGGACTTTTATTTATTTATTTATTTATTTATTGTAATAGATAGGTGAAGCGATTTTCGCCTCCGAGTTCGCTAATGAAGTCAATGCGTTAACATTTTCATGGGTAACGGTGAATTTAACTATGGCTCAGTAGTAGAACGCTTACCTCTGGTACATGGGATCTCTGGTTCGATTCTTAGCCAAGTAAGTTTGTGGTGGACAACATCGTGTCCGTGGATTTTCTCGGGTTACTCCCATTTCCTCACACTTCCTCATTTCAAAGGTTCTTCCATCATCATTCACTCACCTTAATCATAGTCTCTCTTAGTCTAAAGGTCATAATCGTGGGTCGTTAAACCGAAAGCTTTCATTTCCTTTAACTATGGTTATCCATATCCCGTTTAAAATCCACAATATTCCCTAACTGATATGCAAGTTTCCCGGTACAGAAATGTTCGTTGCCTATAACAACAAAGATATCAAGCTTTTCTCACTGCAAAAATGTCCTTCTGAACATCTCATACATGAAATCTCTTGATCTTCTTTAGTTACTTTAGCAGATTATTATTATTTCATTTAATTGTGCCTGTACTTCTTTAAATACTATGTGACTTAATATCTATTTTCTTTTAAATATTGTTTGTCTAAGTTATCCTATACAATTTTACTAATAATGAGTTTCCGATTGCGGGAAAAATTCTTCGTTGATTAACTTTGGAATATGTTCAATTGTGAGTGCAAACTACATTTACTTAATGTTTAGCCACAAATTAAACTTTTGTCACAGACATTTTCCTTTAACATTAATTCTTGTTCTAGATAACAACTAGTATCTTTTTCTTTTCTCAAAAAAAAGAAAAGAAAAGAAAGAAAGAAAGAAAGAAAGAAAGAAAGAAAGAAACTTGACTAAGTGCAAAACCCCATTTAATGGCCAAGTAATTCCAGGCGAATGTCTACAGAGGAAAATACTCCATCAACAAGTTAAGTTCTATCTGTATGCCAACTTCAGTAAAAATTAGATGACTTTCGCAGATCCGATACATTATGATTGATTGGTATCCTTATGATATTTAAAAAAAAAAACAGAAAAAAGAAAATTGAAATGATGAACGAAAAGAAGATGATTTCAAGGTAGGCTGTGAACTACTTTTTAAATAACATTATTGTTGTTTGATTTTAATACATGAATGTTGAAACTATTTTGTTTATTACCAACTAAATGCAATTATTATTAGAAAAGTAGTTCATAAGATTCCAAGACAACATGATACGTAATAAAATGCAGTTGAACTCATTCCTCTAGTCGCTGCCTTAACTTAGATTTTTGGGGAAACGTTATTCTGGCAACACTGAAAATTTTTCAAGTTTGTATTTTCTGTTGTAGAATAACATTATCTATGATTGTGGAAAGTTGCATTTCATTATCTCATTTCAATTATGAAAAATAAGGAAAACAAAATGGTAAATTTAGCATTACTTTCAGTAAGCCAAGTTCTTAAGTCACTATTGCAGAATGTGGTTTTATATTATCGTCTGCACGATTCCCCGTTTTCGATTGACAAGCGCAGAACATTTTTATAACAATATTTGACATGTTCTTGTAATTATTTACAGCAGATAACTGCCGAGATAGTCTGACGTTGTTCCATGGGTCTATAATGAATAATTCCATGAATATTCCACCAAACGCTCAACGGAAACTTTTGTGGGTGAATTCTATCTTCAGGTGTTGGATTTGCACGTTGATTTGTTGAAAGCTACTGCTGCTTGCGTTTAGTGTTCTTCTACAAGATCCATTTTAGTTGGCCAGTTACGACACGTTCTTTAAAAATGGATAATTTTGTTGTCCAATTAATAATTAATTGTAAATTGCCTAATAATTAATTGTAAATTGCCTATCTCCGTGAATTTTTTTATTCCGACAGACCAGACGATACCCATACACCCTGTTTATGAATCTTGTCAAGTTCTGTAAATGTTCTTGGACAGTTGGTCATGATGAATTGAGTACGTCCGCTAAATGTTAGATGGTTTGCTTCCGATCTAATTCAACAAGAGTTTTCACAGCAAAGTCATCTAGATTGAGCTCTGTAATCTTCTAGATTGATGACAACCTGAGAGATTATAATTTTTGTCCACAAATCTAAACCATCGCCGACTTTTATTAAATACGTCTTCATACGCAGAAGAAATAATTTTGGTGGCTACAGTAGTACTTTTTCTTGCTGAAACAAAAATAACATCCAATGACGTAGATGATGCTCTTTAACTTTAAGGTTCCCCATCTTCGAGTCAATAATCTAAAATTAAAATTATTTTTTAAGTATAATAGGATATCTATTTTTTAAAAGGAACAATCATATTTACGCATATTAGTTGTATTTACATGCCAAAAATGGACCCAAGTGAACTCTTTATAAAATACTATTCGGTAGTCGTAATATATACAGTATGCTCTAAATTTGCTCATATTCTTTGTCGAACATAACATAATACAAAATCTTCAGTTTTTTACAATATTTATTGTGCTTGTGTAACGAATATAATAGTCTTCAATTCCGTAGTAAATACGACAATAAGAAGCATAAGAAGGGCGACTAAATATCTACCCTGTAGTATATTCCATTATACATCGTAAAGACCAATCAAATGGGGAAATGATACGATTATCGTTGTCACTTGTCGAAAATGGTCCATTTTTCTAATCGTTAGAAGAAAATTCTAATTAACGATGTCAATTATATCTCTGATCAATGTTAATGTTTTCTTAACTATACCTGATCTTCAAAATGTCTTACAAATAATTGATTACTTTCCGAAACCCCTGATACAATATATAATCGTCCCATATAATGACTTATTCAGTTCTTAATTATAACATACAGTAATACGATATTTATTTCATACTGTTTATGATGATGAAATCATGTTTGCTTAATTTCTTTCATGAAGTTGCTTTCAAGGTTATATTTTTAGCAAAAAACTTTGGATTTAAGAATATATATTTTATAAAATAATTAAGGTATTTCAGTATATATTCGTTTACTGGATGGTAGCATAAAAGATGAAGTCAATGTGGATTGTCCCTTCATTAGCCTTAGAGAACAAACGTGGGGAGTTTATGTAACATTATTGGCCATGGTTTGATGGGCAATTCTCGATTTGTAGCATGAAAACGCATACACAACGGCCAATCGAACAAGCCGCAACAATTGTTTTGCTATGAGGAGAATCAGTCATTAAATTGACCCACTATTATCGCCTGTTTGTATCAGTTGGCGCACGGAGCCAATTTGGCAGCGTTATACGTTTCAACATTCTAACTCATCCACCACTTGGAACCCCTCCGATTTCCCCGCCCCTTGTCCTTCCCACACCACTAGTGCACCTATCCCATCTCTTATTGGTCTCATCGTAACCCACTTTTCTGTGGTCATCCTCCCATCGACCCATACAGTCAGCAGCATCCAACCTAGATATTTCATCAGACGTCCCAATACGACAAAAACCGGGCATTGTTTGGCCAGATAACAGCCGCGTATATTGCTTTTCCATCTCCAGTAAAGAGAGGAGTTTAAAAAACCGGAACTTAATCTAAACTCATTTGTATTGGATTATAAGGAAGGAACCATAGAAGCTGAGATTACATGACTTTTACTTTTTTATACCCATTGTTTAGTAGCAGATAAAACAAACACGGGAAAGTAATAAAGCAGGTTTTGTTCAAACAAAATACGTAGATTATTCTCCCTGAATGTTTGAAGTCTGTGTTTCAAAACAACTTTCAAACTTAACACGTATTATTAATGAAATCTAATGAAAGAAATGCATTGAATTTCATTTTATTTATCTACTTGTCAAATTCACCTACGCCAATTAAAAGGCCAATTTATATTTAAACCAATAAACATCAGTAAGAAAGGAAGTCAACAAGGATCTATATTTAAGCATGCCAACCTAACATTCGAGTGATGGAAACAAAGCAAAACAATATGACAAGTCAGGATGCCTGGTAACCGTGTTCGAACATTAGATCTCCTGACTGCAAGGCAAGTACGTTAACCACAGGCATAGGACTCCTTTGCAAAATTCTGGGTGAGAGTACCAGGTTTCTCTACTGAATTGTTTGTTCTATATCTACATACTGTAAGACTTTCTAAATAGCCTCTGAATATATACTTTTCGTTAGTTTAACTTAGAACTTGAATTTAATTCAAATGTCCTCTCATCCCTTACAGAAAAGTGTAAGAATAATATCAAGGGAAAATATCAAGGCAATAAGCAAAGAAATATCAGACACATGTATCTGATTTAGTTCATAAATGTCAATGTCATTTAGTCACACTGTTACATATACATAAGGTATGTATTGGCACTACATTTGCAGGGTATAAGACGATATGAAACCAAGTCCTTTGTGATATCTTACTAAACATTGCCTTCGCGGGTGTTACAAAGGCTACCTTAACAGCTTCCTTCAACTGTTGGGTTGTCTTGTATTGATCATGAGGAACACGTTCTAACCTCACAAACTGTGGCAAGATGTAAGCTTTGGACTTCTGAAAATCCAACCGAGAGGCGCTGTATGTTGTTGGGATTCTCATTCCATCCATCTGTCACGAAAAACTTCATTCAGGCATTTACTGATAGTAATCGCATAATGAGTTGGTACATCATTATGTTGAAACCTACTGACAATCATTCAGATCAACAATCAACCTCTGGAGTTGTAAAAATAAACCACTCCCTTAATGTGGTGAGGTGCTGGTTAAGGGTGTGGTCGTAGAAATATGGCTTTACTAGATATTGCAGGCCGGATCATTCCGTGCAGGAAATTCTGCTCCAGTTATTCGTAATAGTGTAGATTTTCTTTGCTCCAGAAATAAATATTTCGTAGCCCGTCCACTCTTGTAAACTATACATTCATCGGAGAGAAAAAAACACCTTTCCACGTTGTATAAACACATCAAGCAACCGTCTACATTCCAGAAATGGTTCGCTCATATCATTATCTTTTAGCTCGTTGGAAAATATTGGCTTAAACGATTTCTATTCAAGATCATTTATCAAGTGTTTCAAAGTTATTGTTTTTGAAATTCTTAGCTCGGAAGATAGTCTCCACAGTTACTTGTTGGGTGATCGTAGCCCAGATGCTTTTTTCCTTTCCACATGTTTCAGTTCGCAGTAAGCTTTTCCTGTCCTAGATTTGTCCTTCAAGTTGATCCTGTAGGAAATAGTTTATGTTTCCAACCCAGTACTGTCCTCTTCGTAGTGGTTAATCTGCCGAATAGTGCAATGAAGTCACATTGGACCTCCCCTATGGTCTTAAGAATGTTAATGGTTGGTCAAAATTCAACTGGAAGTGAACGAAAGACCATGCATCCAAGTGTTCTTGTCATTAACCATTCGTCTATTTGTAAGAATAACGCTTATCATACTAAACTGTATTTTGTATGAAGGTATGCGAATCAGTCACGACTTTTTTCAAAATAAACTTTCAAAATGTTTCATTTAACAACAACAATATATACCTAGATACTTAAGATTGCAATCTAAAGTTCAAAGTTAATCTTTAGAAAACTTATATACGTTCTAATGTAGATAAATAAACTCTAATAATGAAAAGAAGCACGCCTTAGTTGCTTCTATTTTGTCCAGTAGACGGCAATCGCAGGAGATTGTTTGCTATCATCTAACGATGCTATATATAACTTCTACTATCTTTGTTTAAATAGAAGAAAACCGGATATTGATAGCCACCGTTTAAGTCTCCATTACCCATTAAGATGTTAACTAATTAAAATCGTTAACGAACTCCACGGAGATAATTGTTCTACCTATCTATTGCAAAAAAACAAAAATCAAAAATTATCTTTCGTTCAAGAGTTGTCGTGTAGAATAAAGGATGGACATACTGAGTACGCACAAGCAATACATTTTTACAAACTCCAGATGGTGATTCTAATAAATGGATATAGGAAAAAGTATAGGAAGGTTAAGTAACTAATGAGATTATAATTTAATTTCTCACCTTTAATATGGGTGACGTACAAGGAGGAGATATACAATTGAAGAAAGGGAACGAAATATTAACCACGGTCCCGCCAGCAAGGACATTTGTTCACACGAAACAAAAAGAGGCACCTAATACAACTCCTAAACGTTCCGTAAAGATAAAAAAACAAGAAGATAACCCAGGCATGTCTTAAATTCCGTACGTAACTCTATCTTACATTGGTGAGTTCCTCCGTGGCTAAGCTGTTAGCATACGCGCTTGTGGTGTGGGAGACCCGGGTTCGAATCCCGGCGGAAGTTTGTGCGGTACGGATTCCACATTAATCAGTAGGTTCACGTCTCATATAGCCTCGCTGCTGAAAGGGATGTTAAACTCAAAATCAATCTATCTTACATTGAGTGACCATGCATCTTGGTTTGATACATATAAAGTCAACTTGCTTACTTTTGTTAATTGTGCCGATAGAAAATTACTTCATATATTATTGTTAAACATTATGCAGTTTCTTATCTTCTTATTTGTCGTATTATCATTATGAATAACAACAATAATAATAATAAATAACGACACATTCTAGGTTTGAGAAGCATAGACCAACATATATGTATCTAGGCAATCTTACGTATACGTACATTTGACAAGGACATATCTCCTCAGAGATGTTAGTTGCTTTATATTTACAGTATGTGCTGTAAACAGTTAAAAATTTAGATTAAGGCAACTTGTTTTCGATAAACACCATTAGATTAAATAATAGTATTTGAAGATACATCCGATATTGCTACCGATCAGAAGCGTACCCAGAAATTTATGTTGGGAGGGATCCAAGCATTAAAGGTGGACCAATACTACAAGCCACTATGCTTATGTAGTATTGAACGGGTATTATTCTGCACCCGAAAACACGACAAGTTAATCGTCAAATACTTGTACCTATATTTTCAGGGGGAAAAGATTTAATTATATTGTTTTTATAAGAGAAAGAGTACAGATGAAATGTAAAGTCAAAATTTTCATTCAATCATTTTCCTGTTAAACAAGTACATTTTTATTGAGAAAGTATACAGTGAGAAAAATCTGTTACCCGGACAGCGGTATATTGTAGAATTTCCTTATGTTTACTACAGAAATCAGTACGGAGCATACGTTATCCATATGCTACATACGCATTGCCCTTAGATGTTACATCATGCTGTTGGAGGATGTCTGACATCTAACAGTCTTCCTTATATTACATACGTATACGTATGTTGCGTACGTCAGCTATAAGTTACGTACATACATCTGTTATTTAGACTCTATCTATAAAATCATCTCAGTATACATATGTTACATACTTTAGTTATATGTTACATACCTGTACATCTATCAGTATGAAGATCCTGACAACCTATACAGTTTCTTAGTTCGTAAGGGAAGTACGTTTTTTCGGAACACTTATGTGGAAAGTAGTATAAACTATACTTTTTCAGCTATACGTTTGCTGTACATTAAATCCAAAAACTACAGGATTTACATATAATCTACATTTTTACGCCACATACGTGTTTTTATTTTTTTATTTTTTCTTATACATGTATGTTAGCTAGGAAGATTCTTGGATGGATCCGGACCGATGGACGCCCTGTGGGTGTGCCCCTGCTACAGATATATTCATGTAACATTCACTAAGAAGGTTGTTATAAGAAACAAGCATAATTAAAAAGGATAGAAGGCTCAAAGTTAAGTAATATTTCGAACGTTGTATTAATATTCAAAATTCTATTATTAATGTACCACTAATAATATTATTTTATGGCCTACACTCTACTCTAGTGTTTTATCCTATCATTGTTGAAAGTCCCGATGACAATCTATCCATCTTGGAGGGAAGATAGTACGGTGGGAAATGAGCTATACTATGAGGATTGATCTTGTATAATAGTCCGTAAAGTTCACGCTAATAATATGTCCCGCCCTTCATAATCTCGGAGTTGCATAAGAACGCAAACACATTCACACACACTTCTATCATTCTTATTTTTATAAACAATAAGATTTTGCTCCAAAATGTGAGTTTTGTGTTCTTTCAGATCTTCATACGATGTAGTGATACGGTTACAGGTAAATGAATATTTTATGTCGATAAAGAGGTGAAAACACATCCTTGGCGCCGTAAAATAAAACGAATGTCGTTTAGATTCAATAGTCTAGTCTAGTTAATTATGAAGAGAAATAAAGTCTGAAAAGAGGAAATAGGATATTGAAGTTGTTTTTGTTCCATATTTTTCCCCCGAGGATACTGATATAGTTCTCAAAAGATGAGATGACGTTGAAATAAACCAAATAAGAAAGTTTCGGCGATGAAAATACGGAGAAACTACCTCTTCTTGCTACGTGAAAAGGTGGCTTACTTATGTCAAGTGAAGACGTATGACATCGACGTCGCTAGATTGAATTGACGAAGTAATTTCTTGTCTGAGTCTCTTTCTCTATATATTTCCGCCCTTCTTTTTTCATCATCAGTACATCCTTAGATAGAGAAGTCTTGTAAATAACTTTATGGCATGTCGACCTTTTACCTTCGGTCGAGACACCTGAACCAAGTTGGAAGTTAAGATTTTTTTATCATCTATCGTAAAAAGAAAACATTACATGTAGTACATCCAGATTACAGCCAAAATTTCGATAGTATATAATAATCTTTAAAAACATATTTTTGAACGAATGTGCATTATTCTTGAATTGATGAGGTAAATAGTCAAACATGAAATTAAAGTTGACGAAATTTCGTTATTTGTTCACATTTTAAAATGAAATTAGTACTATAAGTTTCGGTAATGGAGACAAATAAGTTATTTCCTCTTTCAACTTTGAAATATATGTAATGTTTTCTTCTCTTTCAGTGACAGGCCAAGAAGGCTCAAGGGTTATGTTTAGAGGTAATGGTAAAGGTAAAGACACCAGTTGTAGGAAGGTGATGCATATAGTCACCACCACAGTCCAGTCCCAACACGTATCCATTCACTACATTATCTCACGTATCCATTTTGATTTGATTTGTTTTTTAGTTTAGCGTCCCTTTTACCAGCGAGGCGATATGAGACATGGATTTACAGTTTAACGTGGGTTCCGAACCACATGAACTCCCGCCTGGAATCAAACCCGGGTCTTTACGTAAAAGGGTGTGCGCTGACCGCTTAGCCACGAGGAAGTTCAAGTATATATTTTAAAGAGCCTGGGATAACCTTAGCACAGTATTGAAACGAGAGTAGAAAGAGAAAATTTTTCCCGCTCCCATTGAGGTTCGAACCAGTATAATCTAGTTGGCTTATAGACGCCTTACATACTACGCTATCGCTCCACAATTTTAAAAATATAATAACATAAATTTAGATTATTGAAATTGAGATCATTCAGGAACAAAATTATCGAATTCATCACATTTTAATTACTGGTATTTTATGAATCGTGCTTTACATATTAACAGGTGTGTATTATTAGAAATTTATTACTATATCTCAATCATTTTATATAGGTAAAGGAACAGAATGAAACATCTATAATTTTGCTGTTAATAGGCCTACAGTAAAGTATATGTGCACTCTTATACACTCTTACACAAATACTCACTCCTCGTGATTCAAGACTCCTGAGGAAACATTACAATAAATCAATGACTCGGATGTATTTTATGACGTTAAGTCCAGGGTTCCCAAATGTCCCAGATTTTAAGGACAGTCTCTTATTTTATGATTTTGTCCCCAGTCCCGAGGAGTTTCGATACGAGACGGCAAAAGTCCCGTGTTTTGCCCAAATCACAAATTTTCCTCACACAACGACTTTAAAGCCCGCAATTTTTAATAAGTCGTCAACCTGCCAAGTCCTCTCTTTTTTCCTAAGCATTCTACCATCACATTAATTTGTGGAAAGAGTTTTCTCACATATGAATTTGAAATGGATTGACACAAGAAACAAGTGTTCTGCCCAGTTGATGAAAGCTGAACTTATAGGCAATGAACTCTTCGACTTTAAGTTGCAATAAGTTTTCCGACAGCCGAAAGGAATATCCAGACTTGGGAAAGACTATAAGTACAGTTACGTCAAGCGTGAAGTACGATTTTTTGAAGAAAGTTTGATCTAAATACAATGTTTTAAAAGTACGATTTACCTGTTTTTCTTATAATAACTCTGTATTAGTTCACGCTTTTAGGTCTGTATTAGGTCTAAAATGATTACTCTTTTTATTTGAGGCCTGGCTCATTTTTTTACAACTAGATTATGTCTATCAGAACTCTTCCCGTAATAATTATTGAAACTCGTCAACTGTCCTTTATTTTGACTATTTTTATTTGGCAACCCTGATTAAGTCCCTTGCTTGAAGTTGTTGATCACTCTTTCAAACTTAATTCTAATTCCATTAGACAGGGCAGGTCAATTGTCAAATAAGTGGTATACACATTTTTTTTTACTGTGAGCTACAAAATAACGTAGATTAGAAACCAGAAGAGAAGTTGTAATATTGATATGTAGGTTAATTTCAAGCATAGTAACTATACAGCTTTTCTAAACAAAATGGTGACATAATTTCTCATAATGTTATGTTTTCTTCCGATTGGCTGTTAAAAGTGGACAGCTCTTGCATTTCTCGTCAAATTTCTTTGTCTGATATGTAAGCCTCTGAATTTTATGTAATTTCATATTCTAATTGGTTGTATGTAGATGTACAAGAATGCAGATCTACACTCATGTCCAACATTATTGTGGCATATCTATAAATATGTTGTTGTAGGAATATAAATTGATAACGAATTCGCCCAGTATTTCTTATAATGTAAGTAGACCTATAATCAGCAAAGACATGTATGTGGAAAATTTCATGTCAAATGAGCAGTAAATAAGAAGAATAAAACGAAAATAAAACTTTCTTGTCCATTTAGCAATATTTTGTTTTATTCTTCCAATTTTCGTATTTATAAATCTCTTCCCATAAAATTTACCACAAATATACATTTCCCGATTATACACATAGTTTCAGTATTAAAAGCACCCTGCAAAATCATTATCAAAGATATGCGACAATCATTCTAGACATGAGTGTACATCGATCAAGATGTTTACATTGATATATGTAAATTTTAATTTACATATTTCACACAACGTTACATATTTCTTATGGTGTTACGTATTTTCTACAAATTTTGCGTTATGGCGACCTTTCAAAGAATATTAATTTTTAAAGTTTACTTAATAGTATAAGAAACGGAAACAAGCCAGTTGCTCGATTTCTTCCTTTAAATTTGTTCTATTTCTGACAACATTATAGACAAGTTAATTCCATCTAATATTCTGTCTTTTCACCGCTACCGTTAAAAGAAATGAATTGTGCTTAGGATATTTCAGCTTTCGCGCTGATTTCAAAGAATCCAAGTGATGTGATAGAACCACCACTCGTGGACTCTTTTCCCTCTCAGGCGGTGCATAGCACACCAAGGTATAAAAATTCACGTGCCTAAAGCGACACAAGTGACACTTTGTATCCTTGCTATTTTTATCGTACATTTATTTCATCTTTCTGTAGGAGGGAAAACAACATAAGGGGAAAGCATATGATTCTTCTTATCCTCTGTTTTTCATCCAATTCATTCGAGGAAAGACGATGGGGTAAAATATATAGTAACTGTGTGAATGAGTAACAGTGGATCACAGAAGTCGAAAAGTGTTCTGCTTCTGTCAAATTCAGAGAAGACAGAAACACATTGAAAAATTGAATTCAAAGATTGCTGACTAATTTGAACAGAACGGTGCAATTGTCATCTGAATGGGAAGAAAAGAACTATGAAAGAAAAATATTTGATGGGCAGCCAGACAGTGTAGAGCATATGTAGGGGAAGAAACAAAGGGAAGGTGGCCCAAACTCGGATTATTTTGATCTTACTGATTGTTAGCGCGTTCATTCATGTGGTCACGTTTGAAGGTGCGGTTCGCTTTCCCACCCACAGTGACCTTAGTTTTACTTCTATAATTCAAAACGTCTCATAATGTCTGGTAGATTGTCGTACAGAAAACCACTGCATAATTAAATACCCAGAACACTTTCTTCATCGTAATTGTAGTTGGAGCATCCATTAGAAGATATTCGCAATTAGGGGCGGATCCAGGACGAATTTCTGGGAGGGGCGGTGGGTTGTAATACTGCTAATTAGAGCTATTTGTAAGAGCTCCAAACTCTGGGTTGGGTTTTATTTATATATAAATTAAGAAACTTTCCTCCTGGATCCGCCCCTGTTCGCAATCACATTGAAGTTGTTGCTGGTTTATTTATTTATTTTAGTGTTAAACGAATTGACTTTATTTTTGTAATCGAATATACAACAAAGAAATTCAGACAGTAGACAATAAATTATTTGTGGACTCGTGAGGTGTAGAATTTGGTGTGACTGACATTCTGAACGAGTGTTTATCCGATAGTGGCGATAAGATGGCACCGGCCGCGTCTTCACTAGCAGCGAAATTAAAATCGTGGATTGGAATAGATGAAGCATTTATGACTGATGGTCAAGTCGTAGTATGTACAGCATGTGACAAAAAATATCGGATGCTATATAAAATCGCAGTTGGAGCAACATAAGAGAAGTGCCCTCCACACTAGCGCCCTGAACAAGGAATTGCGTTCCGGTAGAAAGCAAATTCTTCTGACTGAAATGCAGCAGGGAGCTTCTACAACGAAGGAATTTTTCAAAGACATGTGTTCTGCAATGGTGGCTGCTAGCGGCTTCAGGCACACGAATACCGGAAATTTCTGGGAAAACATTGTAAGCGTCAAATTCCACATGAATCGACGTTGCGGAAAAATTACCTTGATATTTGTTACCAGGAAAGCATAGAGAGCATTTGGAGTGAAATAGAGGGCTCGTACTTATGGGTGGTCGTAGATGAAACTACAGATTTAGCTGGCCGCTATGTAGTTAATTTAATTGTTGGCAAATTAGATGTTGAAGCTCCCTCTCAACCATTTTTAATTTCTTCCCAGACACTAGACCATACAGATCATGCAAAAGTATTGTACCCGAATTTAATTCATTTCACTTGTCTTGCTCACGGATTCCAACATGTGGTGGAGGAAGTGAGAACCTCTTTTCCTCGGGTGAACAAACTTATATCCAGTACAAAGTCTTTTTTTAAGCTCCACGATGAGTGCAATGTTATTAACGACACTTATCGGATGTACCTTTACCTCCTGAACCTGTAGTTACACGTTGGGGAACTTCGATAAAGGCAGTCGTGTTTTACAACGAACATTTTAAGCACATAAGGTATGTAGTTGGCATGTTCCCATCAGAGTCCGCAGTTTCAGTGAGTGAAGCTCAAGCCGCTTTTAATGATTCTGAAATTGTCTCAACTATAGCATAACCAACTTTGGCTTCGTTTTAGAGAGCACACAGAGACTTAAATATTAAGGACATTCATTGCAGGAGTCTTTTGATATTGTAAACAGTGTATGGGAAAAACTTGCACTGTTGCTGGTGACAAAGTTTACAGAACGTCTGAGCTGGTTTTTGAAAGAAATCCTGAATATGAAGCCTTTGATAGTATGTGTAAGAAACTCAGTGGGGAGGTCGCGATTCCCATTCCAGAAGATATATTCCCCAAAAATATTCCCTTGTTGAAATACGCCCCTACAAAGTCATGTGGTATTGAAAGGTCCGTTTCAGCGTATAAGAACATAGTCTCCGACAAACATGAACATAGTCTCCGTCATGAACTCAGAGAACATTGAAAAGTACTTGATTGTGCATTGTAAATCAAAATGAATCCCGTATGGTTTTCCCCCTTCGAAAAACTGCAATATATATTTATACAGTGAGGTTTTGTACAATACATTGTTTTTAACATATGTATGGGACTGATAATCAGCGTTCTTAAATGATAGTGTATTTGTGTATAATTAAAAAATATACAAGTTGGAAGTTACTTGTTCAAAGGAATTCTTAGTATTATAGCTTGAACTGGAAAGTTGCAGACCAGAATATATATATATGCTTAAAACTAGTGATATACAGGCCCGAAACCAGCCACAGAGTTTTGGTGGGCCATGAATAAGTTAGGGGGCCAAGTCATTAAAAATTATGTTACAAATATCTAAATTGTGTTTTTTTTGAATTAATAATAGCATTTTATATTGAGGTCTGGATGTGCCACGAAAAGTTTGGGGAGCAGCCCCCACCTAGCCCCCCTCTAGTTGCGGGCCTAGTGGTATATGAAGATTTTTTGAATATTACATATTCTCTGGATACTACATATTCAATAACATATTTTGGGCATTACATTTTTATGTACATGTTTTGCTGTTTAATATTACATAAAAATCCGGGCCTTACTGATATATATTTAAATGTTATCCTTGGTGACCATGGGCTTATAGTACATACACAAGTAATTAGAGGTGAGGTCCTACAATGGGCATGAAGAAATATAAAGAGCACATTAATTTTTAAAATACACACTTGGAACGAGAACAGAGTGCATTTAAGGAAAACTCTATGTGCGTTATGCAGAGTCGTTCTGACGAGTGATTAGTGCCACACTAAAGAGTTCGATTAACATATGATTCCTGCAGTAGTCAGGCCTTTAATATGACGCAAACCATACGTCAAAACGACTCTGCGTAATGCCTCATACTTCCAAGCTTTCACTAATGGCTTCAAAAGCTTGTATGTATTTCGTATATACCTCTCGGATACACACGTTTGTTCATACGGTACGTTTCTATATATAGAAATGCAAAAGAAGTTAATTATTCCTTTCCTTTTTTAACTAAAATGCAATCTTTATAATCTGAATTTGGAATTATGAAACGACCGGAGAAAGCCAGAAGGATTAATGGAGTCTATAAATATATGATATGAGTTCATTTAAACGTTTCATTGCAAGGTTGGTATAAGTAATTAACCGTTAAATCAAGTAAATTCTATTTAACGAATAACTTAATTAGGCTTAATAGGTTTTTAAGAGTTTTAAATAAAACTTTTCATAGAAGGTATAAACAGTGAAGTTTTTATTTAGATCCATAAGGTTATGAAGTCAGTAACATTTTTCAGTATTTTTGAAAGAAGAATTTTATAGTATAATCTGTTGTTAGTTGTCGACGAAATCTGTGCTAGTTAGAAAATATTAATTTAGTGTTAAAATAATTTGAAAGTAACCAATACATTTTTCATTGAGAATTGGTAGCAATAAGGGCGTTAAGGGATGGATGGTAGAGCAAAGGAATAGCAACTAATTTTGAACAGTCTCACCCTAATTCGAAGTCGTTCAATTCTTAGGTGATCTTTAGGCGCTGTCCTCGAAGTTCCAGTGACTTGCAGGTTGGGTTGTCTTAATGACGGCCATGATGAAAACTTGTCAAACAAACAACCATGGCATTGAATGCCGGTCCCAAAGGCAGGGAGACCCCAATGTGTCTCGCGTTGTGGTTGAGATCCAAAGACCCCAGATCGTGCTCTCTCAATTGCTTTTGACCTGACTGTCCCTCTGACGTCAAAATGAGATGATGGTGACACCACAGAGTTTCCTGAGCGTGGTCGATTACCCAAAACTGACATTGACCAAGTCCATGTTTCTACATGTCGTTGACTAAACACAAAGTTCTCAAACTTGCTCTTGAGATTGCTAACGTTGACAGGTAAATGAACCAAAAGGAGACTCACCTGAGTCAAAGTACTTACTTCTGTATTCATTACTTCCTTGTTGTAACATCGTGTCGTGGGTAAACGAACGGAACGGACAATGTCTTGCAGTAGCCTGACTATGAGGGGCCAATGAGGTCGAACCAATTGAGAGAAGCAATTGATCTAACAAAGCAAATTAAAAGCGTAGCGTGTGAGACTGTTAAAGGGTGAAGGTTCTGAAGGTCGCTACCACTGTTTATTACAAATCACAAGTACAAAGACTTCCTCAATAACAGCAAAGCAATAGTTAATTTATCTTTGAACGTAAAGTCAGCTAGCGACGTACAACAGAATATTGGTGTTAATAACATCAGGTAGTGAACTCTTGAAGGTTGCTTGGCTTCTATGGATAACTGGTTGAATTTCCACATGAAATAAAGATATCCTAGCTTGTCCTTACTTCATATCCCGTAACACTAGTACACTATTCGAACCGACTGACAGTGGCACATTTTCCCAAATTCCTGGCCAAAACCTCTAATTGCATATAATTTCATATTTTTGCTACTCAGTTGTTAAGTACGCAAATAAAAAAAACTTAAATTCGTTTTAGTGCCGTGGTTGAGTAGTAGAAAAAGTCTGATGATATTAGTCTTGCCAGGAAGTGTGAAACTAAGCAGTGGATTAAATTTATAAAATTCAGTAATTATGTTTTATGCATGTTTTATTTATTCAATTTGTAAGTCCGTGAGCATAATTTCAGATAAAGCTATCAATAACGTTCTACTGTTTCAATATGAACTGAAAATGGTCATAATGTACTCTCAAAATACTAAATAAGCATATACTTTATATACATTTAACACACATAATTATATATCAATAAAATCATGAAATATTATGTGTGGGTTGCAACATAAATCAAACCAAAAGAAAACCAAAGAATGTTTTAAAATTAAAAAAAATAACTATAAATGATTAAAAAGTAATTAGAAGTTTATGCGTAACAGTAATTTGGCCACCATCAAAATTTATAACTGAAGATCTATTTGTTTTTCTATATATCCCATTTTTGCAACAATAATATCAGTACTTCGACGGATAGGTTATAAGGAAGTTTTATAGAATTGCAGTGACGATGGGTGAGAATTTTCCAAATCATTTTCCTGCTTTTAGTGGGACCACAAGATGTGTCAAACATGCTTGCATCAGATGTATTTTTATCTTCGTACTTTTGATGATATTCTTTACGACAGGAACTCCCATCATATCCCCATTTTAAAATTAGTTCAATATTATCCCTTTTATCCGGATTCAAGGTATGGGCAACAGCATCTTGGACTTCGACTACACTCTTAGCTGTGTAGTTTAAAACTCTTGCAACGTTGTTTCTGCAGCTTTATAACAAACAATAATCTCTGTCTCCTCAGTGTACCACTTCCTTTTAGCTTCCAGAACAGTTCTGTATTTGGGGAAAATATTACTGTTGGCATCATTTGCACCTGATCTCATGACATTATATTATCATATAATAAGTAAATTATCACTTAATGGTGCATTTTTTATTAACATAAAACAAAATAAACAATTAAAATAATATTTTTAGTGCAAATATTTTGTACATGGAATGTAAGAGAATAGCTAAAGCATTTTAAAAATAAAATAACATAAAGCCAAAGTTGTATAAACTAAAAACTAAACTTTCCCAAAACAAGTAGGCAGCTTCTTAATTACCACTCCCACAATTCATCATAGCAATCACATATGTTAACTTTATAAACCAACCACACAGTGTAATAACCAATAATACATCATATTCCACAATAATAAAATTATATTCTATGTTAAATGCAATAGCTCATTTTCCTTTTTTCCAAACTACAAATTATATAAAATTAATCCCTTCACCTTATTTTATACCAATCTTG
The DNA here is from genome assembly GCF_964235325.1 of Thermobia domestica. Taxonomy (NCBI): domain Eukaryota; kingdom Metazoa; phylum Arthropoda; class Insecta; order Zygentoma; family Lepismatidae; genus Thermobia; species Thermobia domestica. The sequence continues at coordinate 154,563,894 of NC_137455.1, read as the reverse complement.
CAATTTTGTATTATTAATACTAAAAAAAACTACAAAACACCACACAAAAAAAACAAAAAACTCATGCCCTTTTACATACAAATAAATATACAATTTCTCATCTCTTTAAACATTTAAAACAAACACGCCATTAACAAAACAAAAAACAAACGCAAAAAACACCATTTCAAAAAACATATTCACACAAACACAAAAAAAACCTTTTCTCATCTCTTTAAACATTTAAAAAAAACATATTCACACAAACTCAAAGAAACATTTTCTCATCTCTTTAAACATATAACAAAACACACCATTAAAAAAACTCACAAACACAAAAAGAAACAATTCTAATCTCTTTTAACACTTAAAGAACATACAAACAAAAAACATTTCATATTCTTAAACAATTAAAAAACATAGCCATACAGGTAACAAAACCATTTATCTCCTTGGGCATTTAAAAAAAACATGCCGTGTTTTTTAATATTTCTTTAACATACAAATAAAAAAACATTTTCTCGTCTCATTAAACGTCTTATAAAGTTCTATGTCATACAAATAATAACCTTATCATTCAATTATAATAAAAACAACAATGTTTTAAAGTCCTACCAATCTACGTAAAAAACATTTCATATTCTTAAACACTTAAAAAAACACACAACCATACAGGTAACAAAACCATTTATTTCCTTGGGCATTTAAAAAAACATGCCGTGTTTTTTAAATATCTTTTAACATACAAATAAAAAAACATTTTCTCGTCTCATTAAACGTCTTATAAAGTTCTATGTCATACAAATAATAACCTTATCATTCAATTATAATAAAAACAACAATGTTTTAAAGTTCCACCAATCTACGGGTAAACACCTGCACTCTTCCAAATACTGCAGTTTTTTTCTTCTTCCTTTTTAAGCAATATTTTTCTCTTATTTTCTCTTTTATTTATAACCACCACTTTATATTTATATACATAACAATAATATTTATCAAAAACTATTATTTAACTGGTCTAAAATTCAAAAAATATAGTGCCAACTAATTGTAACAAACAAAAACAATGGTGCGTATAAAAAGTAAAACTTCTAAAGCAAATCCATCGTTCATTCAAAATCATTCAACAATCATTCATTCGGCTTTCACCATTTCGAACTCACTTCGTTTCACTCACTTCAAAGCTTCAACATAAAGTCTCTAAGTAGCTGTAGCCAAAACATTAAGTATAAACTCAAAAAAGCATAACATATATATATTATTGTATAACAGGTTAAAATTATCTATTGGCAATTTACACGTTTTATGGTAATTATATGCTTCTTTCATTTCGTATTTTATTTACATATTTAACCTATGTATAATTATTTCTTTTATTCTAAATATTAATAATTAACATTATGCATTCTTCTTCTTATTTTTATTCAACCTCTTTTATTCTACTATCTATCGCATCTAAATAAAATATAAATCATTTAAATAATGGTCTCCATAAAACAAACAATACAGTATAACTATAATCCCACTATACTACCCATTCCATTATTGTAATATACTAATTCACTTTAACAATCACCGTTAACAATCAATTTTATATTTATTATTTTCTTTATATATGTTAATATTACGATTTTGTTAGCTTGGCTTCAACAATAACTGACAAAGCCTTTTACTCTGTTAATGGGACTATGGAATCCGACGATGTCATACATGACTTTCTGTACTTAGAAGTTCTGTTCGGAGTTGTAAAAATAATGCCCTTTACTAATTTGGCAGCCTCGGTTTCTCCTGCAGCTCATAGGATCATTTGCGTTCCATATGCAAGTTCACTTTTAGTTATTGTGTTCGCAATGTTACTGTTTTCCTCCTTTATGAACGGTCGCTACTTTCCTCAAACCCAGTCACTGGGCGCACACCTCTCTGATACGTTTCAACAACATTCATAGGGAAACTGATGCTCTTTTGCAGTCACTGTTGGTTCTGGTCAAGAAATGTTTGTGTATTTCTTCTTGTCTTTTGCTATCTACTTTTAAAATCGCATATTAAATGATTTAACCCAACTTTTACGTCTCTAGAGTGTTTCAGTTCTGACCCGGTTAGCCTAACTATACATTCTCTCACAAAATTTGCGTTTCCCTCTGAATTTTAGTACTGTCTTTTCGTGCATAACATAAAGTAATTGTTTTCTTCTTAGAGTTGTATGTCTCCTTCTGATCGTGAAAATAAATAAAATATATTAGCACTTTTTATACAATTTACTTAAATAATTAGCAAACACTGGCGTAGACCTAACTGCGCAGTTTCTGATAATATGTACAGTTATTCGTAAAATGGCAGCTAAAAGCAGTAGTTTTGACTGCAATCATAAATAAAAATATCCATTCTATAAACCTTGAGCCACAGTGTTACTCGATCGTGCAGGATAGGTAACTTTAGAGCTGTGCGAAAATTAATAACACAATGTATCATTGCATAATACACATATATAGGTAAATTATTATTTTTTATTTAAATGTTATTAGTAATTCTCAATAAATATTATACTAAAGTATTCTACAAACTTCCGAGAATTGAATCCATGTTGTGGTTTCCTTTTCTAGCACTTCTGAAAATAAAATTTCAAATCACCGTTCACAAGATTATCTCAAGCTGACCAGAGTGGATGTTATTCTGGTTATTATTCTGGTTCTGTATGTTCCTCAAACGAAGTAAAATATGCAAAAGTTTAAAGCCACATCTTTCCTCTTCAATTTATAATAACATTGAAAGCTAAATTAACAATTTTGATTTTAGGGTTTTGGCCAGGAATTTGGGAAAATGTACCACTGTGCGACTGTGATGATTCATTTGACAAATTTCAATGAGCACATAAATTCTACAATAACAATTTGATTGGCTGTTACAAAAAAAAACTATTGATATCCTCACCGAGCAGATCAATACTACGAAAAATACTTTCTCAAGTATAAGCTTACTTGCGAAAATTTTTACTGTACTTTCTATTTCTACAACTATATTTGGACTAGGGTATTCGAAAAGCGATTGATAAGCAGAAGAAAAGTAGGCTGAATAAATTTGTTTGTCTATGTCACTAGATCTGTTAAAAAATAAACAAATTTTATTAATAATTGTTATTTATATACCATTTCATACGTATGAAGATACTGTGATTATATGACTTAAGTACGCTTAAGTGGCTTAATTCCCTTGTTTAAGTACGCTAATATAAGTAGAAGCTAAAGAATTTATTGAAATCCAAGTTCGTAAAAAGAAAAAGCAGATGCATCATTTAAATACTAACATCATGACACAGTATTTATGATGCATACTCTTCCACTGATCTAATGGCTAGAATGTGCGCCTTTAGTGTATGTAGTCCCAGGTAGAAGATCACTACAGTCGTTCGGATTCCACCTAAAACTGTAGATGCGCATTTTATGTATTTCAGCACTGAAAACAGACGCTAAACAAACAACAACCCTCCGCTATATTCTGTTAAGAGTGTCAATACCCAACATCATAATCTACGCAGGCGCAAATGTTGTAAACAAGTCCTTTATGCCAAAGGTTTGGATTTTGGAATATTTTGGGCTTTTTCATCTCACATTTAGATTATTTACCTTCCAAAGCTTGCTTAATAATTCCATTATTTTTTAATCACTAATATTGAAAACTTTCCTTCAAATGATTGTTTGCGAAAGACATGCCAAAACTTTTCTCTAAAAGAGCGAGAATAAGAAATAGTTAATTTTCTTTCAAATTATTTTTCAGCGAAAGAAAGCTTTACAAATCGTTCGCACTAACAGTAAGTCTAATTCAGTTTAATATTTCTAGCGCTGGAATAAGAAATCAATGGAATATTTCTCAACAGGCATGAGAAGAAAATTGTTAACAAAAATGATCTCTTTCATTCAAATTTCCTTTATTTGTGATCTTGTGCTTTTCTTTCTTTGGCATATGCAAAATCAGCGGAAAAAGAAGAACCAGATTAAAGCTTTTATTTTTTTCGTTTCTTGAGCGACTTCCCTCTTTATCCTCTCGCGAAACATAACTTATCATCAAGAACTATAAAAGTACAATATCTTGCAACTCATTTAAAGCTAAAAAATTCCCTTTATTTCCCTTCGTCATTCTTTTATTCCCCCACAAGGGAAAAGGAATGGAGCCATTTAGGTTCTTTCTTTCTTTCATTTGTCATCATGAGCCCATTCCCATGCATGGGCATCGTGTAAGGAATAGAGAACAGTTAATGACAGGGGGCGTGAAGATGAGAACTGCCGAAAAGAGAAGTGTCTTATTTGTCGGCGTTGATTCAGCTGCCAATTTATAGTCCAATTAGAGAGATGTGGTGAGCCATTTGCAGGACTCAAGTACGAGAGAGAAGGGCTAGATAAAAGGTACAATTACTACTAGTAGTATTTATACGTCTAGCTTGTATAAAGGGCAAAGAAACTATGATTTTTTTGTTCTCCTAAGGTGCTTGCAATTTAGCTCACACAGCGATTTCTGAAATAAAATAAGACTTTTCCTTTTGTATAAAATGGAATCACATTTTCAGAGAGAGAAAGAAAGCATAATAACATAATAACTAAGCACCTTACACTATTTAATTGTCTTCGTCATACTGTGCGAATGCTATACTACTCATACAATCATGTTAATAATTAGGTGTTGAATATAAGAACCAAGTCTTGTTTTTACTCAATACTGTTGTAATATTGAGAAAATATTATTTGGTTATAAATATTTGTAGCAATATTAAACAGCCTTGTTGACTATTTAACTTCAGAAATTAATAATTCGCCAATAACGTTATATGCATAACTCAACTTATTCCAAAATCGTTGAATTTGACCTGTTTAAAAACCACTTCTTTCGAACGTCCTCTATACTGTGAAGTGATAGATGTCCTAGTTTAACTATACTGTATTGCGAGGAGTCTACAGTATAGTTTTATATTTATATTTAAAATATATTTAAAAAATAAATAAGTTTTATATTTAAAAAATAAATAAGCCACTTTAGAACTGTTAAACATTATTTTTCTATTTCTTGGCATATACATTTATAACACAATTGGGTTTGTTAGCCTTGTCAGTTTTGTTATTCTTCATATTTTTTTTTCTAAAACAATAATTCAGATCTTGTATATGTTTAACATTTCTCAGTATATCTCTTCTGGAAACAGAAGTTTAGGAATTGGGTTCAGTATTGGATCGCCATAGAGAGGAAAAATATCACACGATTTCTTGAAGTAGATTCAAGTTTCTGATTAGTAGAATCCATTTCTCCAATTATACGTCTACTAACACCGAAAGTAGAAGATTTTAATTACTTCTTTTTTTCAGTGCCGAATTGCTGTACAGCAAAATAGATTAGAAATAGAGGTAAAAGTTTTTGTTTTACATTGATTCAACATTGGTTTGGCTGTTTTGAGCTGAAAATTCTGTAACTCTTATTTCCGGTATTTCCGAAAACAGTAAACCAAAGATACCAAGTTGGAGTTCCAAGGGTAGGGTGAATCCTCGCAATTGGGAAAAATTTGTGCCGATGCATTTTCTTGTTTTAAGAGCAATAAGATGTTTTGAAATATTAGTAAGTGTAGAAAAAGTAACATTCATTGAAACAAGTAATGATACAGTATTTAGAAAAACTGTGTATACTATATGTGAGCACATGCTGGTTTGTCATCAACGTTCCTATACGTAAAAGAACATTTTGTGTGTCTGGTTTATGTTTAGAGTCAACTCTGTATGAGTGTCCATATAAAAGGTATTGAAGAAATGCTTCATTGTGCTTTTGAAATAAACACCCTTGTTGCATAATACTACACGTTTGCCGTGAGTGACACTGTAATGTTTCTATTCTTGATACTATTAACCCTTTCCGGCCCAGTGGTTTCAGTGTGAAATCACAGTTTTAACTCTTTTTTCCGTGCAGCCCAGTGGATTTAGAAGGAAACCATCTTTTAGTATGGACTTTGCAAACCATCTAAGAACAGGAGTTTAAATTATTTCCAGGATTTTCATTCGCACTGAAACAGTATAGGCAATTGACGTTGAAAGTTTGTTGTTTTCTTTCTCTTCATAAATTCATTCTTTGGGAAACAAAGGGTTTAAAGACAAGTAGTTTTTCGCGTCATAATAAGTGATCTCTTTTGTGACACGACGCATCAAATGCCATTATATAAAGTTCCACTTGGAATGTTCTTTCGAAAATTTGCACTGATGAACCCGAATTCACAAATAGAAACGATTCGTGTGTATGTGCGTGTGTGTGTGTGTATGTTCATTGCCAAACATGAAAATCTTCGGTAGTCCCTCTGAGCTAGAATCTTTCTCCGACCACATTCTGACGCTAATTTAGATTCACACGTCTCTTAAATCATTTTATGTAGACACGTTAGGCAGTTCGTTTTGATATACCAACAAATTTAGGAATTTCATTTCATATGTCCCTATTTCCCATTCTCTTACATTTTTGCTTCTGTCCATCTTGACAAACTGCTTTCATTCAACCAACAGACCATATTACTCCAGCTAACTGAAATGGACATATGCCACCAGTTATGGGTCACAAAATCACGTGAAATAAGTAAAACGCCATCTATAACAATAAAAGTGGACTAAACTTCTAGAGGAAAAGGACAATTATTTCACTCCGAGAATTTAAATCATAAATTGATGCTGGTTACTGTATTTATGGTTCTCATATATTATAGTCTACAATTTTAGATTATATTGTAAATATTTAGAACACAGATGCAGTACATACGAACAAATTTCATACATTTAACGTTCTTTATAACCTTTCAATGTTTTATCCAGTAGCAATTCTAAAAGTTACGAGTACAGTGAATCTACAAAGATTTTTTTATTTATAGCAACGTTTGAACAAAATTCTATATTAAGAAACAATTAACGATGGTAATCTATTATGTTACATTCCCTCATTTAGTGTTACGCCTCCTCGTTCTATGTTTCTTTCTTCTCTTGCTCTCCCTTTTTCTCTCTCCCTATGTTTCTCAAATATGTAGTTATTTTCATCGCATCCTTTGCTATATATTTTTACGAAAAATAAATCTTCCCCAAACAGTAAGGAAACTTTCCTCTCTCTCTTATTGTTCTTCCTGTAAACGCTCGTTATTTTTAATACAGTGTTCATTAATATTAATTATGTATCTTAACCTCAATTACTGCCGTAAATCTTAATAGCACACTGTTTGGATTTCTTCCTAAACTTTTTCCTCCATTATATTAATGACACATAACTTCGATCCTTGTTGGTGGGAGGTTCATTGGGTTCTTCTAAAGCATCATTTTATGATAAGAACTTAAGATGGAGTTTTTTATTCTTTTATGATAATACATGTACCTTCTCCATTTTGGGTTCTCACCTCTTTGGAAGTAACACATTTAAGTCATTCAATTATTAGAGCACCTAGATTTGTGTGCTGTTGCTTTGTACCATTCTAATTGAGGAGTTCTACGTAATAAGGGCCCATAACGAAGAATCATGTTTTGAGAAAATTGCGTGTAAACATTTCAAACATAGATACTGTTTTTATTTCACGTTTGTACATGTGTACCCTACAAAAGAAACATGGACTTATTCTTTTCGTCTACAAATCACAAAGAAACAAAAAAATTGTTTCACTATAACATAAATATGAATGTTTCTAAATATGCTTACATAGGCCCGTTTTAGAGAAAACAACTTTGCAAGATTCTCGCGTATATATATCGCAGCAGTTGTGTGATACACTTTATGAAAATGAATTGGGAAGTGTAATACACAGTATAAAGCAAACAGCACAATATATGGGTAATAATAATACATTAAAGTAATCCACGTATTATGCAGAAACTGGACATGTAACAGTCCTGGGCACTGAAACAGTCTATGCATTATGTAGGGCTGGTGAAACATACTCATGAAAATCATCTTCTGCATCCCCGCTGTCTGGTTCTTGGTTTACGGTTTAAGCTTGACGGCACTTCCACGTACCAAGCAACAGCATCTATGTCCAGAAAATGGAACAAACTCCGTATGTCTCGTTCTTTGGCTGAGTACATTTACTCTGCAGTAGGCCTGACAGAAACATCTTGTTGTTCTTTTGAACCACTTCCGTAAAATTTAGCAAACAACTCTTCTTGTTGTTCAGCATTTAAGTTCTTGCAATATTTACCTTTACAGCGTCTTCCACTAATGCAAATTGCTTCTCGGGAATATCTTTGCCACTACTTGTTCTATATCATTTTAATTTCCTTTGCATTACAATCGCATTTTGGCTGCCTCTTTTCCTGTTTCCTCGAATTATATTCGAACTCGTGCGAACTCGTGTTAGCACACTGCGACGTGTTCAGACTGTTCAGACAACATACCAACATAACTACAGCTGATACTAGCTTTCGTCTTGAGGCGAACTCTATTCCGTCACTATAGCAACATCGAGACTTGTGATATTGGAATGTCATTTTGCAAATTTATAGAATTGATACCAAAGAATTTAAAAATGCGTTCTCCCTAAAAGGGCCTATGCCGGTATGAGCCCCTATTACATAGAACTCAATCGTCCAACATACGGTGTAATAAACTTATTATTCAAATATATTATATACTTTAGATAGAAGTACATACAGTATAATGTATGTTTCTTTACGGCGCATTGTTGAAAGTACTTCCACTAAATATAACAAATATATGTAATGAATTGTTTAATAGTAATAAAATTAATTTATCTGAACACAACATTTGATTTTCAGCAAATTAACCACAAATCAAGGCACCAACGTTCATCAACTGGATCGAAATCGGAATAATTACACACGAGTTAAATAACAAGAAGAAAACATCCACCAATTACCTTCTTTTACTACTTCCTTTATTTTGAACTCACCATAGTTAAACAAGTAGTAATGTCATAGTAAATATTACTTGAAGGAGTTATGTTAGTCACATTGTACCCAACGAGAAAGGTGAAGTTTGAATTTTTAACAGCTTAACAATGCATTTACCACCATCTGTCAGTCTCAACTCAAAATTTTTAGTAAAATGAATAAATATTTGAAAATATTTTGTCTTTAAATTTGTAGAATAGAAAGTAATTTAATTTGTTCTAGCGTTGTATTTCACGGACACATTAGTATTTTTCGATGTATATGGTTTTACACCGTGGTTTCCAGCGATCCAATATGAAAATGAACATAATTATTAGAATAAGTGGCATGAAGATTAATGTTAAAAAGTGATTTGGCTGCAGAAATGATATGTTGTATGACATGAGCTCGCTGAAACGGAAATATGTTTTGCAACGCTAGACTAACATAGCGTATGAGATCTTCAACTGTGAGCGAGGGTAATACTGATTGTGTACATGGTGTAGTTTTGTCTGCTGTTTTCAATGGAACAGTAAGTTCTGGATGCTCAGGCGTAGGTGCTGGTTTAGCCTTACACCGATAGCTATATGTGGGGTGAAGCCCACTGCCACATGTATTGCATTTAGGTGGTCCTTTTAAGTTGGGGCAAGTTTTGGTTTCATGAAGCCCGGAGCAGTAACCGCATTTAGGTTGATTACGACAATTGCCCGTAGTGTGGTCCTTGTACAGCCGACACTTTTCGCAACGGATTGGTAGCGGACCCTGAGTTTTAGATGGTTCGACGCGATGAATTTTCTTATAGATAGGTGCCCCATATCTGAGAAGATAGTCGATAGTATCTTGCCGCTGCGATAGAATTCTTACCATATATGTACGACCAGTATTATTGCGAATGCGAATACATTTGTCCACTGAAATGCTTTCTTGTGCTAATTCCTCTTGATTTTCGGCGTCAGTTAGATCAGGAGAGACACCCTTTATGACTACCGACAGAAACGGAGGCTTTCTAGGAGGTGGTTGTTGTTTCGGTCGCTTGTCCGTGAGTTTAGTGAGTTTGGCGTTCTAACCAAAAATTTCATAAGAAGCTTTATTACGGATTGTAATTCCGAAATTTGGATCATTAGATTTTAAGATGTAGCCATTTTTGGTTTTAACGATTTGAACTAGGGTGTCTCGAACCCGAGGAACATACTTAGCAATTTGTAGAAATATCATTTTAGGGTTTGTGTACTTAGTGTCATAATCAGTAAGTATGAAATGAAAAAGAGAAGCGTGATTTGATGAAACTGCAGAAGATACACCAGAATTTTGTCGTTCAACCTCAATATCCATGGATGTTATTGGTGAGCGAGACCGGATGCGTTTTGCGGATTGCGTAGATTCGCTTGATGGATGTCTATCTCTAGATGCACTGATCCGTTCATGGCCCCAAGAAAAATAACGAGTGCGAGTGGATGGTTGTGCTACTGAAGTGCTGGGTATTGAAGTAGATAAAGATGGTAAGTCCGAATGTCTGCCAAAATTCATCTGTCCAGTGGTGTTGCCTGAGTCCGCCATCGTAAGTACGTAGTCTAGGGCCGAAGCCCAAATGAAGATGAAGATGAAAGAAAGAATGATAAGATGAGGCTCAAAAAGCAAGCTGCCCTCCGAAAGTGAAGACTTTCGTCAACCCTCTAAATGCAGTACGTGTGCTTTGCTCACAAATGCGTATTGCAACACTTGATCCTCGCTCGCACATTAACTCACATAAGAGAGGTTAGGCCTCTTGATTCAGTGTCGTTACGTAATATTTTTTTTGCTAGCCGTAGCTAGCACCCACCCAAAGGGTTACGCCCTTTATTTGGGATGTGAAGTTACTATTCATTTTGATTTGGGGGTATTTTCGAGGGGCAAGGAGGTTCTATATAATCTTTATTACTATTAAGTGCATTTAAGTACAGGTCATTATGGCCGTTAACCATAATCATCAGGAAAGGTTAGGAATACTGTCTTTTAATTCATTGGGGCCGCGGTGGCTCAGTGGTAGAGCGTTCACCTCTGGTGCTTGGGGTCCCGGGTTCGATCCCAGCCCCGCCAAGTGAACTTTGTGGTGGACAAACACCGCGTGCGTGGGTTTTCTCGGGGTTATCCCGTTTCCTCCCACTTTCTTCATTCCACCATTCCATCCATTACTCATCATCACCGTCTCCTTTAGCCTAACCGGCATAACCGTGGGACGTAAAACTCAAAGATTTCATTTCATTTCATTTTAATTCATTGACATTAGTGATAGCTAAGCAGTGATGCAGGATGAATCCATGAGGTGCACTAGACAACACAACACAACATAAACAGAATTAGAGAGACGAATGTAGGTTATCTTCTGTCCAGGGGCTACTCTGGACGCAATGAAGACTAGGGGGAGCCCTATTAGTATTGGAAGGTCACAGTGCAACATATGATGGAGTGATGTATGGGGGTGGAGTAGGAACGAGAAAATCTTCTAGAAGTAGTAGATCGGGACTATTTGGCGGAAGAACATGATGATACAAAGTAAAGAGCAGGGAGAGTGGAGAATGTCGAAGAGTAACAGAGGGCTTACGAAGAGTGCCTTCGTGGTGCATTGCATCAAAGAGTAGTGAATGGTGGTTCTGGAATCGCTTCGCAACGTACCTGAGCCGGAGATCTTCGAGATGATAAAGTATGTGGTGAAAAGGCGTTCTCTCGTATAAGTCTCTGGTGGGGCTTGGTAATTTAATGCGAAACGCAAGGCGTAGGGCGTGACGCTCAAGAAGCTGGAGTCGGCGGTAATATGACTCAGGTGCGGAGAGCCAAGCTGTAAAACCATAAGTTAAAACGGGTCTGAGAAAAGTTTTGTACGTGTTTAGAAGAATGTGAGATTTCAAACCCCAGGTTGTCCCAGTGAGGCGGCGGAGGAGGTTCAGGCGGTTAGTAGCTTTGAGAATACCTTTGAGATGTGCAGACCATTTGAGATGAGAGTCAAAGGTAATACCAAGATACGTCACCGTGGGACTAGCGGCAAGGGGTGTACCGTCAATCGTGACGTGGAGGTTGGATGGATTTCGATGTACACGACTGCGTTTGCCTGGTGGCAGAAAGACTATTGCTTGGGTCTTGCTTGCATTAAGTTTGAGACGCCACGTTTCACACCACTGAAGGAAATCATTTATGGCCGCTTGAAGGATGCGGTTAATATGTTGAATAGTATTACCTATCGCCAAGAAAGCCGTATCGTCTGCATACTGAAATATACTGACATGTGGAGGAAGGGCAGGAAAGTCTGCAACATACAGTAAGTAAAGCAGCGGCGAGAGGGCAGAGCCTTGGGGAACACCAGAGTGGATAAACACAGGGTGAGAGAGAGTATCATTAATGAAAACATAAGTGAGACGGCTAGAGAGAAAATGGTACACGAAGCGAATATAGCAGAATGGAAGTCTGAAGGAAAATAGTTTGTATAGAAGGCCTAGATGCCAGACTTTATCAAAAGCCTTTTCTAAATCGAAAAGGACGAGACAGGAAGGCTTGGATTGGTTAAACTGAGCAGTGATGAATGTGGTAAGATGTAGGAGTTGATCATTAATGCTATATTTCGGTCGGAATCCTGCTTGATGTATGGGAATGAGGTTGTGATCGGCAAGATGTGTGTGGAGGCGTGAGACTAGAATTCGTTCAAGCATCTTACTGAAAACAAGTGTTAGTTGAATAGGTCGATAGGAGGACACAGATGGAGCTGGTTTGTTCGGTTTCAGGAACATTAAAGTTTTGGATGTTTTCCAATCGTTAGGGATAAACCCAGTACGAAGAATGAATGTGAAAATGAGAGATAAAAGATAGTGGAGAATGTACGGTCCCTCTTTGATATGGCGATATGAGATTGAGTCCAGTCCGGGAGCTGTATTACGTTTACGGGCAACGATAGTGGTAATTTCTGTGACAGTGATAGGAACTGTCAACGGCGAATCGTCTGGCAGAACATGTCGAACATTTGGTTGAAGTGAGGGCGAGTCAAGATTTAGTCGAGCTGTAGGATGAGGACGGAGTGAGAGAGTAGGTCCAAGGGGCGTGAAGACGTCTTGGAGTTGGGTAGCGAAAGCATTGGCTTTTTCTTCGTCAGTGAGTAATGGCCTATCGTTAACAATTAGTGGGTAAGATGTGCGGGTGTTTTTACCGGTGAGCTGATGAAATCTTTTCCAGTATTGTGTGGGGTGTGCTGTATCAGATAGATTATTGCAAGCTTTTATCCAGTTTCTGGTCTTGTATGCAATGATGTAATTATGGACTGCCCGTTGGTATTGGCGATGTTGCCGAAGCGATTCCAGGTTTCCTGTGTGAGTGAAATCTCGGTATAACTGGCGGGAGCGGCGTATTAAAGGGAGATATTGTGGAGGCAGCTTAGGTTTGTAGGAAGTAATTGGCGTCTGAGGAATAAATTTAGAGGATGCCTGGTGTATACTGTCGGTGATGGTATGCAGGGTATGATAGAGTTCTGCTTCTGTGGTAGGAGCTGGTACAGATTCAAGCCTATTGGAAAGAAATTCTCTATATTGTGGCCAATTTGCACGATCGAAACGTGCTACTGAGCGGGGAGGAGCTGGTTGAGGTAATTGAGGAGGTCCTTGAAGTTGAAGAGTAAGTTTAACAGGGACATGATCGCTCCTCAAAGGATCAAGTACAGTCAGGGTAAGCTTAGTAAGAAGATTGGGCGAAGTTATGACTATATCTGGGGTTGTATTGTAGGATGGTCGTGTCGGCTTAGGAAGAGTGTGAAAGAATCCTGTCGTGTGGGTCTGAATATAATGGAGAAAAGTGAGCTTTTGGTGATCGGAACGGCTGTGGTAGTTAATGTCGGCCATGATAATGTAACTGCGAAAGTGGTCTGATATATATTGAAAAAAACTTAAAGGAATAGGTTGGCCGGGTCGGATATAGATGGTAGCAACAGTGGTGTAGCATTGTTTGAAATATAAAGTGGAAATGATATGTTCAGGCAGCGTTCGGTCACCAGTAGTATGTAAGCGATGAGAAATAGATGGGGGGAAACCAATAGCCACTCCGCCATTGGCACGGCGAGCTGGGACGGCATTATCATGGCGAAGAAGGTGATAGGATAGAACTTTACAGGAGAGTTTCGGCGTGAGGAATGTCTCATTAAGCAGAAAACAATGGATGTGTTCCTCAAGGAGCAGCTGTTCGAACAGAGGCTTGTGTTTATGGAGGGAGCGAATGTTCAGAAATAAAAAGTGAACGGCCATAGTGAAGAGAAATGAAGGTAGATGGTGAAAGAGATTATACTGCAGATTCATGAATAGTAGAACAAAAGTGAGCATAGTTGTTGGAATAGGTGCCAGTGAAATTAACATGCAGAATGGTTTTAGCGGCGAGTTGTACTTGTTGGAGAATGTGCTGACGGAGGAAAGGATGAATATTCTGTAAGGTGACTGTAAGAAATGAAAGAAATTGATCGATGGTAATCGGTTGGTGGGCCGAGCTGGTAGGCGGTGTGGTAGAATCAGTATTATGTATCCGGATTGGAACAGTGAGTTCAGGTTTGAGTAAGTCTGCCGCAGGTTTAGCCTTACATTTGTAACTGTGTGTGGGATGCTGATCTGGGCAGGTTGAACATTGAGGTGCATTCTGTAGATTAGTGCAAGACTTAGTCGAATGGGGGCCAGCACAATATCCGCATTTGAAGGGGTTCCTGCAATCATTAGTATGGTGCGAATTATAGGCCTGGCAGCGCTCACAACGGACAGGAAGGGGGGAGGTGAGCGAGAAGGTTCTACTCGATGTCGTTTTAAGAAAATGAATGCACCATTATGAAAAGGTCATCTACCGTCTCTTGACTAATAGTGAGAACACGGACCATGTACGTTGATCCGGATGTGTTCTTAATGCGAATGCATTTAATGATTGAATGGCCATCAAGTTTTAGTTCGTCAGCTATCTCGGCATCTGTATATTGTGGATCGACTCCTTGGATGACGACAGACAGAGCTGGAGACTTGCGAGGAGGTGGAGGCTGCTTTGCCTGATTTGATGTAAGCTTCTGAATGTTAGCAGAGGCGCCGAAGATCTCGAAAGAGTAAGTGTTTCGAAGTGTAGAGGCCATGTTTGAATCGGTCGAGCGAATAATAATACCATTCTTGGTAGGTATTAGCTGTTTAACGTCTGAGCGTGGAACATACTTAAGCAGACGTAGGTAGATTTGCTTTAGATCATGGTACTTCGCGTCGTAATTGGTAAGTAGAAAAGAGTGAACAACTGGTTTAGATGGTGGTACTTTATCAGCGGTCTCGGTCTCCATGTTACTAGATGTTGCTGAGGACTCACTTAAGGTATGATGACGTTTGGTTGGTGGTGTCATCTGAAGCGCAGCAGCAAAACTAGCAAAGGTTGTAGAGTGAGCCGTTGGACTACTCGGTTCTGACTCTTGGCGGGCTTTCCGTTTGTCGATCTTTGCCGTCGTCAGAAATGGACCCTGACCAACAACAGAAGGTAGACCAGTATGACCGGAGAGTTGTCCAGAAGCCATAGCGAAGGTCGTTTACAAGGTTACAGGTTTGAAGAAGACCACCCGTTTGGATAGTGGTCTAGGTGGGCCAAAGAGGTTATCAACCTGCGTAGGTATCTGATGAGTTGGGCTAGATAAGTCTCTCAACCGATATACACAGGAATCAAGCTTCAGTGACCAGGAATGAGGATAGGATATAACAAAAATCGTCACTAAGCTCTAGTGGCGCTTCAGAGCAATGCTAAGCAGAGCCCTGGGAAGTGATATTACGTAATACCCTTGTAAGCAACCCATATCAGAAGTATATACCCACTAACAGTGAGAATTTGTTTGGTTGTTACTCTTTCCTATAAGCAAAGCTGTAAAACGTTTTTGATATTTGTACCGTAAAGCAACGTACAAAGTATTATGTTTCCTGTAAACATCACGAAATTATTATTATAAGTGTAGGAATTATTTGACGGCAGTTGCATGGATAATAGTGCTACCATCTAGTGTGATTATTTGTACTAGAATGATGTTTCTCAAAATTATTTTCATTTAAATGTCAGAAAATGCATAAACCTCAGTAAATAAACTTTCCTTCACATTTCTCTATTAATTCATGTAGAATACATATTTTGATAACTGTTTTCCTATTCCTGTGGATGTATTCACAATTGTGAAAACTTTTCGTTCTTAAAACTGTAAACGGCGACGTTGCTGTTTGTGCTTCTAGTAATGCAGTGTTACCAGTAAACAAGTTCTGGAGTTAAATTTACCTTGTGTGAAAATCGGTTGATAACAACAAAGTGTTATAAATTAAATTAACCTACTTTATAGGTTAATAACAACCAAAAACTGGATTGTTTCTACGCATTTTACAGTAACCTTTTTTGATTGATTACCGGTGACCTCGTAAAATTAACCCTTTTTGTCTCAGAAGGATTGTTGCAAATTATTAACTGGTTCTAGCAGCCAAATGGTCCATTAACCTCCACTAAGTTACCGCTTATTTTTCTCGGTATGTCCACAGACGACAGGTTGGTGAACATTGCCTTTCTATAATAATTCCCATTTGTGCATAACTCAGTTTGGAGATCTAAAATACTATGCACTGTTCAATATAATTAAACACTGATTTCACTTTATTGATATAGAATCAAAACCCAAAAAACATTATGTACACGTTTCTATTCATTTTATTCCTTCCACAAGATCTTGTGCTATATTGATATTTCAAACTTGAAATTGCTACCTGATTGTGAATAGCTATGCTTTGAAGACAACATACATAACGGGGAACAAGTCTCATAATCTTCAAAGTCATCATCTGAACTGTCATTTTTTAAGATGTATTCTTAAAAATGGCCAAACATCAGCAGTTAATATTAGTATAAGCAGACCCAATATGCAATTCCCTAGTGGCTATATGATTAGCTTATGCACCTTTGGGGCAAAGACTCAGATTAATTTCTGGTGTGCTTCGAATTCCAAATTCAGATAAGTTCACGTCTTGTATTTCTTCGGTGATGAAAGGGATGCTAAATTCCAATTTAACCAACCAAGAGTCAGCGTTTGTGTGCACTTACCTATGTTGCCCTGTGTATAAGAAAGTAATAAGATCCAACTGTACATTCTTTTGTATTTAAGAAGTTTCTCTACCTTCTTCATTGGTCACTAACTTTATAAATAAAATTATGACGATTTTTTAAACCATCTCTTTATCATTAAATGAACTAAAACTAGTAATATAGAGTTTTCAAAACTTTGAATACATTTCATGTAGACAAAATATAGAAATGAATTTTATATAAGAAGTAAACATAATAAAGTATTGCCAAATTCTAAGAAATATGAGTAATCAATTATACATTTAATTTAACTATATGAACGGAAATTACAGGTTAAAGATTTGGGACAAAATTTCGTATTTGGACAAGTTATCAAATTTTACTGTACTATATATAAAAATATATTTTAATGAAATTTCAGTTTATGGAGAATAACTCTAATAATAGCTATTTTAGTAGCAAATTTCCTCGTGATTTTGACATGACATAAACATTGAATTAGGATTACAGCCTTATGTGCAATTTGGTATAAAAACAGAAGAGAATACGGATAAAATTAGTATGCCAAAAATTGACCAAAACAGCAAGACAGTGGTTTGCGTTTCTCTTTTGTTACTGGACTAGTATATGATAAAAAGAACAAAAACAATATTTTTTGTCAAGTTAAGTACAAGTTTCTGTCTCCGTTCTTAGAAATAGCACTACAGATATTCTTATGAAAGTCCTACTAAACTTTCCTAAACTGTCCATGGAACTTAATGTAATGGTTTCATCGTTCTATCAATACTAGAGAAATAACTTAAGTAATGATGTATTCGTTAAACTATCGAGAAACAACTTTAAGACTAGTTTGTTTGGCCCTCCTTCAACCTAGTACAAAAGAAAAATTGCGTTTTCAACTAACTGCATGAAAATTCTTGCGAAGGAAAGACGCAGTTGAAATTTAAGTACGTATATCTTCCCCTCTTGAGAAGACAAGTATTCCAACGCCTAGTTCCATTGATGCAACTAGAGAGTGAGGGAAAAGAAAGAAAATAGATCTCGAGGCAACTCAACTTCTGAATATATTTGAACCAACCGCCCAATTGGAACTTTCATTGGGCGGAAGACTCCACCTTTCTCCTGTTTTTGCTCTCGAAATACTCTACCAACCACTGATTTATATTATCGGTTCAAAAACTTGGAAGAAAAGGAATTGTTAAGGCGGAAGAAAGGAGCGAGCGAGGGAGTCGAAGCAGTTTGTGGCGTACTTGAGAAAAGAGGCAACTTCACAATTCCCTGTGCGCTTTCCACTCTTTGCGACGACATCAGTGAGTGTGTAGAGATGGGAAAGGAAGGAAGGAAGGGTGTGTATGGAAAGTAGGGAAACTCGAGGTGGCAGTCTTTGAAAACCAAATCTTTTCTTCTCGAAAATCCACTGCCTATTCCCATTTCAACTTTCTCCTCCATCTGTTGGCGTATAAAGGAAACATTTCCTTGTACGCATTCTTCACTACATTCACACACACAAAAATCATAATCAATTTTTCTTTTTTGGAGAAGATGAAATGTCAATGCAAATATTTTGTATGCTGTGTAATATTTTCCCCATCTTCGTTCTTTTTTCCTTTAATTTCTTCATTTCAATGGTTAAGAATTTCCACTATTCTCATAACTAATTCCTAATTCTTTGTAAATTAGGCAACTCAATAACGGCAAAAATATAATAGGAAACTAAGTAAGTTTAAAAATACTATTAAATAAATTAATAGTTATTTTCTAGATTTTTCGTATAGTATGACAGCTTGACTGTCCGTCAACTATGGCATAGCCCTCCCAGATTTCTAGCCCATCATGTAAGATCTGGAAAGTTATTGACTCGTGAAATAGCATGTTTGTAGATATCACTTGGTTCACTTTCTAAAATCTTCACATTCTACGACCGCTACCATTTTTTTTATCAAATCCCGTTAAGCCAATAGAGAACCACGCGTGATGACGAGACGGAGATAAGAAAACATTGTTGGACATCATCCATCCTGCCACACCGATGGAAAACTCGACCATTCAATCACTGTAGAGTAGCGAGTGTAAAAATATACCAAGTGCAATCGATGCACCTGCCAAGTATGAACTACGGTGGAAGGCCATATTACAGCCGCAATTTATTTTCGAATGAGCAAGGATTAAGATGAGAAGTTTATAAGTGAAAGCTGTGTGCACGAGTACTGCAGAGGATTTAAAGAAGGATTTACCGTCCTAAACGACAAGAGCAGCCAAGGATGGATGACCTTACTGAAGGCGTGAATCATGCGATTCATGAAAGATGTAGATTATGATTTCTGAACTGTTTGATCTTGGAATTTCAAGAAACTCGACAGCCACCTGGAGAAATCGGATTATATCATGCAGTTGACACTTGGTGGGCTCTTGTTTCCACGTTCACTACTCCGAAATGAGTGAACGTTTCAGTATGTCTATCAGTGTATGAGGGATGAGTGATGTCTAATGTATACAGCTTTCTGTTATCCACGTTTTCTCATCTCATGAGGTTGTCCTTTGGTGGCTTAACGGAGGATGAAGAAAAGAAAAGTAGTCTTGTTGTATTTTCTTTAGGTTAAAAATCTAAAAATTTAAAAGGAAAGAGATAGGAGGCTTAGTGACAATCCTATATATATGCGATATTTTTCTAGTAATCTAACTTCACTTATCTTATTGAACTTTTCTCGTTTTGAAAAATTCATATTGAAACTTTGGAAGAACTGTCACGTGAAATGGTTGATAAACCTTCATTTGATTTTGTAGTAGATAGCTACTGTAAAATATCGATGTTTGTTTGGTTTTGAGGCTAGTGATCCTCTTAAGTATCAAGGTTATATGAGCGAATCTAAAGTTTTAAAATGAAATCAAAACCACTGTAATGTGTTAAAATTACAAGGCTATAGCATCAGAAGTCGAACCCAGGACATCAATCACCGAAGAAGTGTGTTATCCACTCAACAAGCAGGGAGGGCTTATAAAACTTTGTTTCAACGCGTATTTATTTAGCTTCGAAGAAAGCACATATTATCTTCTTCTCTAGGCTACACGCTACAGGTAAGTTCTGTAGGATAAAGGAGACTGTAACTGAATTATTATAGAAGAATTGGTGGAATGAAAATGTGGAGGAACGAGAGAAACCAAGAAAACTCGCAAACACGATGTTCTTATTTTCGAATTTCCGTGGCAGATCAAATATGGGATGTCTCATACTTAGAGCTGAGCGCCCTACAATAGTGATAGCAGAAACATGTCAAACTTAAGTCCCCAATTTTGCAGAAAGAAGAAAAACTTTGTCCTCTTTAAAAATAAATATATAATAAGACAAAACCTGTTTCGTAGCTGACGAATGTAAGTGAATAATGAACGAATCATTTAAAATGATTTATTGCACTGGTTCGGATGTTGATGTCAAATCTTATATTTTTTCTGCTTTACCACACATAAATGATTTTTTAAACATTCTTTCCATCTATTTTACAGGTTGCAGTTTCGAGCTTTTATAGCAGTCTAGCTCAGACAGCTTTTACTCCATACAGTATTACAGAAATGTTTCAACCTAATACGTTAAGCCTTCAGCGGATGCTGTCAAACAGCTCACTGACGCACATATTAATTAGTATAATTTTATCATATACATGAGCACCTGAAGTGAGGGGTAAGGGGATAATTACCCGTCCCTGAATTTCGAAAGGGATTCGCTTCTTCGAAATACATGTCAAACCATATTAGATTTGCTTACTCACTCACTACAGTATTTAATATATTTACTCTACCTAATAAAGTTACGCAATGTGGACCAATAATAATTGTTTTACATGAAAAATGCTCATCAAGGTGTACATATTGACAACTTTGCTTGTATATCGGTCTTTTAACCTCTTGAAAAAAAAAACTACAGACATTTCTGTGCCAGGAGTTACAAATGTATGTGTAAATGTATGTTGCTTGTTTTCTAAAAGACAACGATGTCCAGGCAACTTACTTACACAAATGAAATACCATTTGTTTAAGCGGTGTTGTTATATTCCCAGGTTCTAGAACGGAACAGCAAAATATCAGGTTATTTGTAAGACATCGAGTTCTAACAACGAGCTATCTTTCATAAATACAATGAGTCTATATATTATACATAGAGTCAAACCTACAGGTGTATTTTGTTGTGGTTTGAGAAATATCAAGATGAACTGCCAACATATCCTGGTCAACTCAATCTCCTGAGTTGGACATTATTAATCATCTAAGGCAGAGTTTTCCAACGTGGGTGCCGAGACACCTCAGATCACGACACTAAAGATGTCGCATGTAGCATGAATTGTTTGCTATAAATTAAGAATACTAAAGGAGTGGAGAACTTGATATAAAATTATACTAAGTTTCCTTCTTTTCATTCAGTGCATTAACTACATGATGGAAATGTTTTCTACAATTTTATGCTAGTAGCATTCAATGACAACACAATATGTCTCTGTTCTTAATGTTATAACAACACGAAAGTAAGACTGTGTGTAATGAGGAATACTTAAAAGTAGGTTTCACATTGAGTGGCGATTAAGGATGACCTATACCGGTGTGTTTGGTGGGTAGATAAAAAAAAGAAAAACACTGTCGTGTCTCCTGTGATATTATAATGTATACTAATAGACCTCGCCATAAGAAAAAGACTGGAAATTACTGATCTAAGTTTAGAAACGATTCTCGAGTTGAATATTACATTTCTGCTACTACTACGAGCTGTACTATAGGCAAAAGGACCAACGCCTCATTAATCATGTTAGTTGCATTTTGTTAAGGTGTTTCCATTATTTTGATAACGATTTGTAAGTCCAAGAATTCCAAGAGAAGATACAACGTAATTACTGATTCCTCTGCATTTTGCGATATTAATGCGATGTTTAGTTCGAAAAATTTTATGCTTCGTTTGCTACAGAGTGATGAGTTCTTTGTTGAAATACATGTATTTAGTATTTATGTAAACTGAATATTAGGTGGAAAAGTAAATAACTGAACTAAATCGTCAATCCTTGTATGCATGTAGGTGTTATTTACTCAGTACGCGAACATATTTCTAGTTTACCTAAAATACGATGGAAGTATATTTTCAGTGGATAGCATAGATACTTTCTATGATTATATTGTTGTTGTTCTAGGATTTGGGGTCTGTTTTGTGTATCTATACCAAATGAAACATCTATACTTTCAATTTAATGTGAGAGGTGGGATACTTGAGCTCCAATCAGGAATCGAACCCAGATTGCTTCTATTTCTTCTAATCATTATCCAAAGAGAATCCTTAATCTTGCGCAAATCTGAAGAGTTATTCGTTGAAAACATTCTCTGATGGAGCAAATTACAGCATATTCAAGAAGTTACGCAACCGTATGGGATAACTTATTATTATTTCTTATTATTACGTTTACGTTTTCTACATTAAAAGTGTTGGAAATGATTGGCACTTAATGTAAACTCTGTGATATGGCACACCGATCACCTATTTTCTGTGAATGCAGAGGCAAATGCTTCAGCACATTTCGGTTGTCACTCGTCCATACCCAAGAATTTTGGGCATGAGTATGTTCCTCTAAAAGGAACCATGCCCCACCAGTCCAGTACCAATTATCGAGTTCCTTCCCTTCTGGCATTACAAATCCCATGAACCAACTGCAGTAACCTTCATGGGCACCCATACTACCTTTATAGGAATACAATTTCAAACACTTGCATAAGGCTGTGTGAGTGATCCTAATGGAAAGGCCTGATTTGTACGTCAACTGTTATTCTGTTAACAACTTCGGTCGATCACTTCTCCGTGTGTCCATTATCCTACTCCTGAAACTTGAAGTACAGTGACTTGATAAAGGATTTTCTTGGATCATCTGCTCAATACTTCTCCGTATAGGCCTTCTGGGGCAAACTGCTGATGCATATGTAATCTGTCACAATGAGTATACCGTGTTGGGTACTTAGTTATTCAGCACCTATAACTAAACGAAAATAATTCTTGAGAATTCCCATAAGGTTAAGTAACTTTCTGAAAACGCTGTGTTATAATAGCATGCTTCTTATCGTTAACGAAACATTTCAAAGTACAATATACATAATTTTATATTATCTAAAGTAAAGTGTTCGTTTGAATTAATAAGGGATCGTCAACATATTGCGTAACGCAGCAAAGGGAGAAGGGGGTTCGGCCTTGCGTTACAAGAGGGAGGAGGGGGTTTAGGTCTTCGTTACGTAATGTTTTTATTTTTGCTGTAATTTTTATTTTTATTCTCAGATTTATATGTAATGTTTTAAACAAATAATGTTATTCAGTTCTTTTCTTTTTTTATAAATAAACTAGCAGAATACCCGTTCTTCGCAAGGGGAAAATGCTTTCAGTATGAACATAAAGGGCACTAAAATTGTCACCAATCAACTTAGGGGCCCCAAAAACTATGAATTCGACACTAATATCGGTAATTTTCAATTAATTTTACATGTCACCATCTCCCTTTAGGAGTACTACTGAGAGCTGCAATTGGAATTAAACAGCATCGGAAGTGTCACTGTTCATCTCCACAACACCGAAAGCTATAGATTCGACAACAATATCGGTCATTTTCGATTATTTTTATACATCTCCCCCTCCCCCAAGTTGTGGAGTTAAATTTTAATTTAAACGGAATCGAATGTGTCTCTGTTTATTTGAGCGACTCCTAAAATATGGATTTGACACTAACATCAGTCATTTTCGATCATTATATATATATATATATATATATATATATATATATATATATATATATATATATATATATATATATATATATATATATCCCTCCTTCAACTTGCACCTTCAAGGTGAAATGATAAATCATCAGAGGCCAGAACTTCATCTATGTTGAAATTTTGATCAAGATCGGTCGGGTGGTTAAGAGATATCAAGTTATAAACATAGTCGCTTTCATTTTTATATATAGATAAATAAATATTTCTATTGTTTTGGAAAATTGCGGACTATAGCCTACATAAATTGAATCATCCAGAGGGGCTTCGAAGACGCACTAGACACCAGCATGACTAGTGTCGAACCCTGCATGTATTACAATACAATAAAAATCCGTTTTGAGGCTATCGCAGCATTGGATTTACGGAACATGCTTTTCTGGAGTTAGTTGTTAGTGATCGTAACCACAGCTCGAAAATGCCCTTGTGTTCCCACTCGTATTGCTATTTCTGAAAATATTATCTAAAACCTTTGATTTGAATCATTAACACGCCTTTCTTCTAAGGGGTTTCGCATGTGGAACAGAAGAAATTCTTTTTCGTGAAATAATATTTTCCGCGACGGAACGATCCACGATTTTCAGATCAAAATAAAGAATTAAAACCCTAATTCGTCGGGTATTCATCTCGTACAAAATTTGATTTTTGGATTTGAATATTTCTAAAGAAATTGAGTTTATTCACATTCTCACACCGATTTAGGACATGAAGAATTTGAAAAGGGATAAACTGAAGTCCAAAGTCCAAAGATAATGTTCAAAACTTTGTTCCCAAACGAGATGTATCTGTTCTTTCATATGTGCAGCCACTTCGAATTGAATCTGTAGTCGACGAGGAAGAGAATTTTGCATCGTCGACACTTACGAATTTCAAATGCACGAAGCATCCTGGATTCCTGAAAAAGAGGTCGATGTCAGTTTTTAGATCCTGATTCAACTGCATCTTCCGGCGGTATTTCCTCCTTGTCATTATCGGTAACTTAAATGGATGGGTGCGATGTCCTTGGTAAAACAACAGTATATAGTTTCGAAGAATTAAAAGTGGTTAATTAAGCAACCTTATGGGTTTAAAATATTACTAGGGTTCTACCATTTTCTAATATGTACTTTGATTTATTGGCGAGAATCACTACAAATATATTCAGAATATAAGCATTTTGTAATAAAATGTTCTACCTTTGAAATACTTTTTTTAATTATAATAACCCCCAAAATAAGCAAAATTGGTCAAAATACAAAAATAAAAGATTGTTACGTAACGAAGGGGGAGGGGTTTGGTCTTGCATTACGAAGTGTGACAAGGGGAAGGAGGGATAAAATTGGTCAAAAATGGCGTTTTGTACATACATGCAAAATATTCAAGTCATGTTTCTAGGCACTCTGGTGTATCGGTTATATCACCAAAGTAAAGTAGTAGTTTGTCTGGTCAGTACCGGTACTTAGGCGGATGACTGAGGGAAGAGCATATGGTGTTTGGCGTATGGCATTCAAAAAGCGAAGCAAATACAATTGCGAATTGAAAGAGTAAAAGAAGCAGGGACTTTAGTCAAAAAATCAAGCAACATCACCAATGGGTATTGCAATGTGCTGTGCTCGCAAACTAAAAGTCGCCAGCTGGTCGACTTAAGGTCCTATCTTCAACTATAGTGCTATGTCTCCCAGAATAGTAGAAGACATGTTTCCTAATTTCAGTACATGTTTCAATTCCGGATACAATGTTTGGACATTTCTCTAGATGTATTCATCATTCTTTATCTCCACATTTACTTCTACAAAGTGTTACACTGCGTTCATCAGATTCTCATCTTAATTTCTGTTTCTCCTCCTGACACCGTATTCTTCGTTCCCCAATTTTCTTCAACGTTTCTTCAAGAATCCGTGATTTCATAGCCTCCAGGACCTGCTGATTTTCTGAAGCTCGACGTGTGCAAATCTTAAATAGTTTTTTATCGTTCATTTGCACCCATGCCTATTTCTTGTGAATTTAAATATTGCTATTTGAATTTTTGTATTCTGTCTTGATATATAGTAGCTAAGTAATTAGTATAGCTGTTTTTGATCGGAAAATCCAGGTTTGTTTCCTGTTTATAAATTGTGTTGATTGGATATCATGTTATGTTGCAGATCCTCAATATTGATATCAACATTAAACCTCTAAATAATCAACTTATAATTCAACATTTCAATATTTTAACATTTATCCACCTTTCCTTCTGGCTACAATTATCAATTGAATGTCCAATTTTAGCATTAATTGAATACAAAAACTTGCATTAATTGTTTTTCAACACATCATTACCTCACGTCAAACTTTACATACTTTCAACAAGATCCATTTTCTTATGCTTCATTAGTACTTTCAAACTTTCTTACTTTCCTTCCTGTAATATAATAGCCAAGTGTTTTGAACTTTCTATCCTATGTTTTGATCGTATGTCTGTTTCTTTCTACCTTTTTCCTTATTATTTAACTCCAGAGCAACCGTCTCTTTGAAGAACACCACTCTCTCGAAGATCTGACTGAAGAATATTCTAATTTCGAAATACTTTACTTCTTAAAATATATTGTTCTTTCTTCTCTTCTTCTTCTTCTTCTTTTTTACTAGGGAACGTCGAACTAGGGAACATGTTATGAAGTTTCTCATCACTTCCCATACCGCAGTATACTAAACATTTAGCATCTAAAACTAATATAATTTGGGCGTTCTTTCAAGTCAGTCTGAATCAGAATACTCCATTTAACACTTCCCGGAAGACAAACGGGCAATGCCTATACCCATTATAGAACTAATGTTCAGTAGGACAAACGATTGGCATAGTTTGCTTTGCTTTACATTTTTGTTAATTAATGAACTATGGGCTATATTCGCAGCGTGTTTCTTGCACACACTTATTGACGAACCTTTTTTCAAATTTGAACTGCTAGATAGCATGGATATATTCTTAACCAAAAAAGACTTCCAAGCATAAGAACAATTATGAATATTGTAAGTGTAGAAAGAAAGAACAGGCTTTGTAGTTTTCAAAAATATGTCTGTTTTTTTTATTTATTAGAAAAAGCATGTTATCTACGAAAACGAACAAAAATCATCCATCTGCTGGAAAAAAATGGTATTTTAGTGCATCTGTAAAGAATTAAGGTCCATCTAGTTAAGTACCTACAACTTAGCTCCTAATTTCAGACTGTTACACAATTCTCTTAAGCAGATGCATTAAATGTCTGCATAAACATACTGTCTAAAATGCGCAACAAGTGTTCATGTTATAGTAATATTCAAAATGGATATACGTATACACATACAAAGTTATGCTGTAGTTCTCCACTGACAAAATCAGCCTAAAATTATCAAAATATACAGTAGAATTGAATTATTTAAGAAAGTACGAATATTTCTTAATTAACTTGTTTCTACTTTAAAAATTCGAAACATTGCTTTCAAGTGCATTGTGCTTTGATTCTTTAACGTGTGCACTATTTCACTTTGACGCATTACAACATGAGTTGTCATTGATTTATCGAGAGTAGTGTACCACCAAAGAAGGCTACAAAATGAATAGCTTAGCTATATGAGTATATACGTCTGAACTGGAAAAGTTAAACGTACAAGTAAGACAGATGATAAGTTTCAAGTACCTAGATAATATTATTAATGAAGATCTGAATGTGAATTGGGAAATAAATATAAGTAAAAAAAATGAAAAAACTAACCTTTAGAGAAAAGAAAAAAATATGTTTTATGCCAATTCGAAAAACACTTACGAAAAGGACTCTTCAAATATTTTGTTTTGAAAATGACATGATATTGAATCTTACAATTTAACGTTCCATGATAATGCTCTTTAGGCAAGTGGAGCAAGGAATGATAAAGGCAAGTGGATGATGATGGAAGAATTGTTGGAATGAGAATATGAGGGAAAGCGGAAGTACCTGAGAAAATCCACGGACACAATTTTGTGCACCATAACTTACTTGGACAGTGATCGAACCAGGAACCATACATATCAAGGGTAACCACTGATCCACCATGCCTTCCTATGTGTGTTATCATGTAGAGTAAACAATTTTAAAATGACGAAATAATGATATTGGACTATTGCTAGCGTTTGAAATATGAATGTGAAAAATCTAAATAATTAATTAAGTGGAACAAATTCAATTAGGAAGCGTGCAAGGACAGCTTTTGTCGACCTATTTTTGAAGTGGAGACAACTTTTGTTACTCAGAATGTTCTATGGATTACGATACATTTGAACCTATCGCAAGCATTTTTGTCTCTTTTTCATATTTTCTACATATACCACTATACTAATATATTTAAATTTTGAAAATAGTATTACTCACAATTCTTTTAATTTTGTATTCATATTAATAGAGGAAAAAATATATATGACGAATACTATATCTACATAAACTATTAGAGTTTGTATAATGCCTAGTTATTTGAGATTCTCAACTAGTGTAATATTCCCAATTCACTTGAAGTTGATCTTTTTTTTTTTTTTTTGTATTTTTTTGGACTGATGTTTAATGTAAGAGTGTCTCAAGGCCAAACCTAGAGAACTACTAGAGATCTTCGGAAGACAGTTTGAGAAATTCTGGGCTAGGATAGTACTTGAGAAGCAAGTGTCTTATTAGAAGAGTGATTGAATATATGATGATAGTAATTGATGCTTGGCAGTAAAGATTCTAATTATAACACTAAAACGAATCCCTCCGTTTAACGTCCAACGATTATGTATTTTAGACTAAAGGAGACGATGACTAAATCAAATGAATGAGGATGGAAGAAGTAGTGGAGTGAGGAAGTGGGGGGAAATGAGAGTAGCCCGAGAAAATCCACGGACATGACAAAGTTACTTGACCAGGAATCGAACCAGGGACCCTACACACCAGAGGTAAGCGCTCTACCACTGAGCCATTGCGCCTCCGTAACACTAAAATGAAAATATTAACAGAGGGGAGTCACGCATGGAAAATGATAAATTTGCGACAGGTAATCTGACAACATTGTCATAATACTTATGATTGTGATTTTTAAAAAGAAAAGATGCAGAAAAGAGTATAATATTATGCATATTGATGCACCAAATCTTTGTTAGTGTTCTCTAAGTGCAGAAAGTGTGATAAGTACCGATACAACAAGAAATCCTCTTGTACAATCTGAGCATGAAAGTTCTCTGTATACAGAACTCACTGCTATCATAAAATTATTCCATTGATGTATAACATAATGCATAACATTCATCAAAGCTTCCTTCATAAGAGAAGTGGGAAAAGCCCTTTCTTTCCAGCTACAATAAGCGGCACTTTGTGTTATTTTTCTTAAGGAACAATCTAGCAGTACAAAAAAAAAGTCAAAGAACAAGAAAAACAAAGGAGATCGGTTGTTTTGAAGCCTCAAGAGAGAGAGAGTCCTTCACCCTGTAAAACTCATTCTCATGTTAACTTTTCTGGTGGCTTAATTACGACTTGTAACAGCTTCCGCCCGCCCTCTTTCCTTCCCTTTACAGCGTGCCCTGCAAGGCAACAAGTTGATCAACTCGGCACAAAAGACAAAGAGAGAGTCCAACAACCCTATAGGCATCTGCAACGTCAAGGCTTTTGATGATGGCCGAGACCTGCGGAAAACAACTGGGGACAGCAGCAGAAGAAACATCATTAAACGAGGAAGTGCCCGCAAGAAGACAAGAATAGAATGGAAACTTTTTTAAAAAGAAGAAAATAAAAAATAGACGAAAATAGCTGAAAAATGGAAACTAACGTTCTAAAACATGTCTACCACAAAGATGTAGCATCTTAAATCTCTCTATGAAAGGTTTTTGAAGGCGTTTCTATTAATATCATTTGACTTACTAACTATTGGGAACTTTTAGAAATGTAGTTCATCATCATAGAAACATAGTGCACCATCTTATCCTAAATTATTTCAATAAAGAATACCTACAGTCAGTGGCGTATTTAGGGGGGGCTTCCGGGCTTAAGCCCCCTCCCCGAAATCTTACTTACTATAGTAAAGTATATGAAATATCTTGCAGAATTTTCACATTTTCAGGCAAAGCCCTCCCCGAAAGTTAGCAAAGCCCCCCCCCCCGAAAGAAAATCGTAAATACGCCACTGCCTACAGTATTGATGCTGTATTTTCGAACTCACTAAGTTTCCTTTAAAGTACTCTCCTGTCTTGTTCTGAGCCGAAAGTTTGTTTTCCAGAAGTTTCCCAATGAATATTTTTGTATTCTGTACCTACCACGTTACTATTAACGTCTGACGTCAATTTTACGTGAACAGATTATTATGAACGATATCTTTCTCGCTTTGTAGAGTACATATTATGAATTATGTGTCTCTCTCCATTCACAAATTTATTCTTCTATTCATCTCTAAATATTATTCTCCCGGCTTTGTTTCCTAAACCTCTCAAGTTACATTCATCTCTTCACGAAAATCCAACGCATCCTCATCACCACGCACACTGAGATATAATTTAGTAAAGCTTGTTAGGATCAGTACTGCACTTATATAACCGAACATCTGCTCCTACTCTCCAACAGTTGCATCTCTTGAAAACCTTTCACATACTCAGACTGGCATAGTATCTCCAGATACGAATTACGCAGTTCCCAAATGTAAATTAATTGTCTAGATCTTTCACCAGCTCCTACTCCCACTCTTCTCCACTACTTTCGTCAACTACCTCGAATAATTCTTTACTCCACAGACCATCCCGTTGTTACTTCTCCTTAAACGAGGGCTCTTTTACGCAGTCATCATTTCAATCTGAGTTTGCTTACCAGCTCAATTCCATCAATCAACTTACCGCTCCGATCACATCACGCGATATTACAGCCCTTCTTCTACGCCGCCACAAAACAGCTTCAGGATCAGACTCTATTAGTTATTGCTAATTTCTTAATGCGCCTATAGTGTTTCTAGTTTTACTTCTTTATTTATAAACTGTTGTTTTATCTACAAGCTACACACTGGAAAATTGCAAAAATTGTGGTCTTTCTGAAACCTCGCAAAGATCCAACTGTTGTGTCATCTTATCAAGCTCTTAATTTTACTGATGTGTTTAGCAAGATCCTAGAAACGGCTTCATCACTCACTACAAGTGAAGAAAAACTGCCAATAATTCAAGCTGGATTCTGTCCATCCCAAAGCACTGCTTACCAGTTACACAAACTTACTACCCTTCTTGTCAACCATATTAATTAGCGCTTACCTTCCGTTCTGGTTTGTTTTGATATTGAACGAGTGTTTGATACTGTTTAGCATGAGCGCCTGGTTTATAAACTAAGACGTCTTCTTCCTCATTTATATGTGCAATTAATTGCCAATTTTCTTCAGGCTTTCGTTCCGATCAACATGGCCAAGTCTCACAACTTTCAACTTAGCTGCGGTCAGTGTGGTGTGCCACAAGTATCCGTTCTGTCACCTCTATTATATAATATTCATGTAGCCGACAAACCTTAACCTCAGCCTCCACTAAATGCATTACAATTTGCAGACGATACTGCTTTTCTAACGTTGGGATATTCTGTTAACCGCATTATTCTACTCTTATACAGAGGCGGATTTAGACTTCTGCCGTTTAAGGGCTAACGGCAACTCGCTGCTGCCTCATCAGTTACTTCGGAGCCATCTCCTCTCTACTTGCACCTTCATGCTTCCTTTCCTTCTCTTTACCTTATACTTGCGTAAATATGACACAAAAATGAAGAATGGTGTGCTATATTCCGTCATCTGGCCGTAGAAAGCTACAAAGTACAGAACACACTGGCACGAAACGAAAGAAACTAATATCATTTGCAGGGGAGGGGGATAAATGGTTTCAAACCAAGGTAGTAGTACTATACACGGAACTATACATTATAACATAATAACAATAATAATAATAATAATAATAATAATAATAATAATAATAATAATAATAATAATAATAATAATAATAATAATAATAATAATAATAATAATAATAACCTAATGAAGACAGCGTTTTCTCAGTAATACTGCCACTACTCAAAACACTTGTCTTATAGACTCTCGTTCCACCTATATTTCAGCTTCCTTGGATTGAATAACAAAAATACCTATGATCATAAAGAAAATCTATAAGGTATTTAAAAAAACAAAGTAATATCTTGTATGTCAAGATAAGTTGTCTTCTTTCAAATGCAGCCAGAAACATATATGGAATCAGAAATGTTGTTACACTTGGTTAGAAAAATTCGATTTTTGAACAGTCTCTCCTGAACTAAACTCTTCGCTTTTACACGATTAAGATGAAATCCAAACTTTGTAATACTTAGGCTTAAAGGCTGGCTAGAGAACAGGTTGTGTATAACCAGCTCCCTGAAGTTCATTTGGAACCACAACTGTCACAGGTCGGAATATGTACTCCATACTATATCACTATTGTTTTTGTTCAAACTATTACAAGGGCCGGCCTACGTTTTCTACGAGAAGTAACTGCATTTTTCTACTGCGAAAGCAAACAAACTAAACTTTAATTAACCTTCGAGTAGTCGCGCCGCAGTCAAAAGCACCGCAGGTAAATTATTTTTGACCGTGTGTCCATTCTGTTTGTCCGACAGACTCCTCCGTCTAGCTGGGGGCGCGGTGGCTCAGTGGTAGAGCGTTCACCTCTGGTGCTTGGGGTCCCGGGTTCGATCCCAGCCCTCTCCAAGTGAACTTTGTGGTGGACAAACACCGTGTGCGTGGGTTTTCTCGGGGCTCTCCCGTTTCCTCCCACTTTCTTCATTCCACCATTTCATTCATTATTCATCATCACCGTCTCCTTTAGCCTAACCGGCATAACCGTGGGACGTAAAACTCAAAGATTTCATTTTTTTCCTCCGTCTAGCTAATCTTCTCCCTC
Source organism: Thermobia domestica (assembly GCF_964235325.1). NCBI lineage: Eukaryota > Metazoa > Arthropoda > Insecta > Zygentoma > Lepismatidae > Thermobia > Thermobia domestica. The sequence continues at coordinate 154,531,309 of NC_137455.1, read as the reverse complement.
ACCTTGCCGAACATTCTTGCTTAATCACTCCGTTAGCCGTTGTTTAGTTTAACTGCTAGTGATTGTTTAGTGATTCTGCGCTCGCGACTAACCTTGTAATGTTTTTTCTCAGTGTTTCGGTCTGCACGCGACCTTTGCTTTGGAGATGTTTTAAGCTTTATAAACACAAATATAATTTTAATGGACGGAAGAGAGGTCTTCAGAGCTAACAAACTGATACCAAGTGTGAAAAAAAGAAAAAATTAGAAATGAACAGCTTAAAAGAACGGAGGGAAATGTTAGGAATAGACTGTTGGATAAATCAGCCGAGATGATCTCGTGGAAGCTTTGTCTGACGAAGATCATAACAAATATATATATATATATATATATATATATATATATATATATATATATATATATATATATATATATATATATATATATATATATGAGTGAACACGAAAGGTGAAGTGAGGAGTCTGCGAGCGAGTCTGAAGATCTTAAACCCAGAAATGATCAGCGATTCCCCGAATGTAGTCAGAGCAGGAGAGGACGAAATAAGCGACGACAAAGTGTAGAAAAGTGTAAATTTGAAGATAACTTAAAATAATTCAATGTAGTGCTGTATAGGTGAAGTTTCAAAATAACAGGACGGTCAAATAATTCAATATAAATTTGATTTGATTTCAATTTAGCGCCCCTTTCAGCATCAAGGCTATGTAAGACGTGGACCTATTGCTTAACGTGGGATCCGAACCACATGAGCTTAACGTGGAATCGAACCCGGAAGTCCCACGCCAAAGGCTTGTATGCTAACCGCTTAGCTACAAGTGAGCGCTATGAAGCTTTGTTTTAGTGTTATGTTTATATAGTATTTATTTTACTAATTTGCTATTGCATTTCTAATTTTAGACGAACCAAAGAGTTGACAAAAACAAAAGATCGTCATTAGAATTAGAATTTTCAATAAAACCAGTGCGTAGCTATGTATCTAAAGAAATATGTAACGAAAAAGTAGTGCGGAAAAGTTGTGCCTGCACGTAAGTATTACCCCTGTGAAATTTCAGAACTCTAGGATAATATCTTTTGTTTGGGCTGAAAAAAATAAAAAAAATCTAAAATTTTGTAAATTTCAAATAGAATCGCGGACCCTTTTGAGGCAGTGCGGAAAAGTTATACCTACATGTAGGTATTACCCGTGAAAAATTTCAAAACCCTAAAATGATGTCTTATGTTCTGGCAGAAGGTGCAAAATTTTGAAAATTCGATGCAAAATTCGAAACATTTTTTTTTTCATTTTTGATACTTTACATTTATCACAGCATCTTTCGTGGTACTAACGAAAAGTTACGATTTTATATTTAACTACTGTAAAAAGTGTCAGAACCCAGGGATAATAAGTTCTCTTCTGGCAGTTGACCAGAACTTACATATTTTTTTCTTACTAGTACATGAAACATATTCTTACAATCATAATAACTCATTTGTTTCAAGTAAAGCAGCAGCATTTTGTAACTACCATTATTAGGCTTCAATGTTTCATTCATACAAATACCTGACTGATTATAATGTTTAATGTTTATGTTTTAACAAATAGAAAAATAAACATATACATTTATAAAAATTAAGGACTGTCAACTTCGAGTTTGTAAAAATTTTTCACAATTCACATTTTATACTAACTCTCGTATCTAAATGATTTTATATTCTTTCTCGGATTTCAAGGTAGTCCGAATAAAGCCGTCACGGTATTCATGAAAGCAAACCTTTCTGGAGGCCCCGTAACTAGTTATGTACAGTTCTTTCCACAGTTTGGGTGACATGGGAAGTCAGCGAATGACCATTGAGTTGGAAACTCTTCTTGCAGCATGGTTTGCATATCCTCGGATGTTATGTCATTCAAGACTGGTGGTGGGGACATTTGGGTTGTCTGTCAGTCGATCATATCAATGTATCCTTTGCCTCAAAATGTATTTTAGGAATGTTGAATTTGCCAACACCATCAGCTTCACCTGTTACTTCAACTTCTCTGGCTTTTATAACTCTTCGAACTGCAAGTGTTCCAATGTGTGTTCTTTCGTTGGTTACCATTGTAATCAGAATGTTTTCTGGAGATGCGAACAAAGCATTTCGCGAAATCACAGGGTCGATCACGTCGAGATGAGTTTTGTCTAAATATCTAGAGGTCACTCCAATACAACGGTTCATTTAAATTATTGAGCCATTAAAAAGTCAACTCCGTTGAATAATTTTTCCATTTATTTATATATTTTGTTGTCGTGAAAGACATTCCAACATCCTACTATTTAAAAACATATAAAACACATGAATATATTTTTATATCGATATTATAATTAACATATTTCTTTTTCTTCTTTGAATTACATAATCAGCCTAGTACATATTTTAAAATATCTTACGCCCTAATAAAATAAGGATTTACAAGTAGTAAAAATATACAAATATACAACGTACTGTTGTATATTATGGCGCTCGACGGACTTTTCCTTTTTTATTTACTCAATAAAAAAAGAATTCTGGACCGTTTACCTTTACATGTTAATCATTCGAGTTTTCGAATGCACCTCGTATACTTGAAAATTACAATTCATATAAATATACATATATATCATATTTAATTTTATAACAATATTATTATATTTATTTTAAATTTTATCATTGACTTCATTTATTTATACATTTCAACGACGATAGGGCACATTCGAAATTTGATTTACAAGTTATTTAACTTTAAGTCCTTTTTCGGGTGCATTCCTTTAAATGCTTACTACAAGTTAATAATTATTTACTTGGGCATAATGAAGACGGTTTTGAAAGAGACATATTTATGATATTCATATGGTTGTTCTTAATACGAAAAAAAATCGAGTACATATATCTTCAACAATAACAATAAGACTTAAGATAAAACATGATAATTGATATTAGAACAAAATTAACCTTAGTCACAATTTCAGAAGGAACTAACGTTTTGACTAATTGCATCCACCTACTTCTAGTATACTTTGAAGAATGCCCAAAAAAGTAGCAATTCCAAACGAATGAATTATCGTCACAGAATTCAAATAAAGTACAAATAACAAATAAAATCATAACGATATTTGCAGTGGAATAAAACAAGAATCAATTGAATATGGTTTTCTCTGATGCCGTAACTTTAGCTTAAGTTACGTGACCAACGAATTCATTCAAGTTGCTCTGAAAGTCATAAATCGGAATACAGTCTTTCGCGTTATTTATCTCTACAGTTCTTAGCTTCCTACTTTGAGAATTTGTGCCATCTATGAAATTTTTACGAAATTTACTTCGATGGAAATTAGATCTAATATTAACATGCTTTCTAAGTGTAAGTAGTCGGACTACACTTGGATTAGGTTCAGTTACACGATCACTATCACTGTTATTAATAAGGTTAGGTTCGGTTATCTTACCGGTAAAATAAGGTTCAGTTCTTATTCGTTTTACTGGTGGCGAAATGCCGTGTCTCCTAACGGATCTATACTTTTCCTTTACATGATATGCACGGTAGTTTGTCCTGCCATGGTTTCTGTTCCGCGAAGACTCCCTCGAAACATCTGATGTATCTCTATTTTGCTTCTTAGAAGTAGCCGCTTTGTTGTCAGGGGGATAATTTCTGTTTGACTTCCTTTTCTTTCTGTCAGTCCAATCTTCTCTTCGCCAATCATTTTGACTTCCATCTCTGTTGTTAGGTTTGGTTACATTACCGGTACATGTGTATTTTACATTATCTTGTACACTGGGATCACTCTTTAATCTCACATGAATGTATCGAAGTTGTATTCGATTAATGTTAGTTTGGTTCAAGTTATCACTGTATTGGACCATTGAAGGATTTTCAAAATCTCGTAATGTCATGCTTAGATGATTGAAATCAACGCACTGTATTATGTTCCGTAAGGACATCGCCGAATTGCTCACTATTATCATATTAGTCTTGTCATTAAATGCACAGTTCAACAGATTCAACTCAATCGGCCAATCAATACAAACATTGATGGGAACACACGTCTTCTTTCTGAATTTCACAGATACTGGAATCAACTTTCTTCTTGCTACTAATGTCATGTACATACCATTAAATGATTCTATTATCATTACTTCATCTTGTAACTGCTTGATTTGGTTAGCGTGCTCATTTACCGTTGTCTCTATAATGTCTACAGAGTCTTGAACTTCGTTGAATCTCTGTACTATCTTTCCATTTCTTCATCATAACGCTCGAGCCTAGCTGTAATTTGCTAATTCATTTGACTTAATTGTTGTTGTATTTGGTCCCATTTGCCATCGTTACATTGCTGTAATTGCTCTAACTTTTCGTCAAAATGTTGAGCTTGATCCCGAGCTTGATCCTTAGTCTGTTGATTCATCTTTTGGTCTAATTTCTCAAACTGTTCATCACTTCGTCGAGCTTGTTCCTTAATTTGTTTCGATATTCCCTTTAAAACATCCATCATGTTTTCTGGAAAACTCATATTAGTATGTATATTTTGGTTATCCGTATTACTCATGATATTTATATTTCTATATATTATTTTGCTACTTCTTAAGATAGTACAATTAATATCAGGGTCAATGTTGCTCGTTTTTACTTTACTTCTAAACGATACAACCTATTCTCGGTGTTCCGGCACCAATTTAAAACGGTTCTTTTTATAATTATTGAGCCATTAAAAAGTCAACTCCGTTGAATAATTTTTCCATTTTATTTATATATTTTGTTGTCCTGAACGACATTCCAAAATCCTATTATTTAAAAACATATAAAACATATGAATATATTTTTATATATTGATATTAAAATTAACATATTTCTTTTTATTTTTCTTCTTTCAATTACATAATCAGCCTAGTACATATTTTAAAATATCTTACGCCTTAATAAAATAAGGATTTACAAGTAGTAAAAATATACAAATATACAACGTACTGTTGTACCACCCTCAATTGAATGTTGGACTTTGATACGGAACCAGAACGGAACATACACTCTCATAATAAATTCCACTATGGTGTTTAGATTGTGCGAAGGTTTCGTTGTAGAAACATACAGTCGTAAGATCCTATTCGCTGTTGTCAACCAGCTTGACGTGTTGAGTTGCCCTGGATCTCGTTTGGCTAAAACTACTGGGCGAATTCCTGATTAAATGGCAAGAGCAATATCCATAAGATATTTTTGATCGTTACTAAAAGTGAATGATTCAATCAAAGTCAAGGCACAATTAATTGACTCGTATGTTACTAACGGAAGCTGCTCACAGCCGTCCAAAGACATTCCAATGCTGCCAGAGTAAGACGAAGGGCCAGAAGTGGAGCTATCAAGGAACTAGAACAACTGGCGTAGGGGCAGTTTATTAAAATGAAGCCCATTGAACAGGTTTGACTAACTTCAATTCAAGGAGGCGCAATACTCCATTATGTACTCCTGAGTTCATTGGTGTTTCATCATAACCAAGCACAAGAACGCTGTTGAGACCTTCGGACACTTCTGCTGTGACATAGTTGATAATAATTTCAGATGTGTCCATACTGAATCCAGAGGTAGATGTAACGTGTCCAACGCAGACAGAAAGGGGTTCCTTCACAAGAGAATAATGTACTTCCATTAATGTTTTCTAATAGTACTTCTCGCCAAGCTTTTCTTTTGACAATGTGTTAACAACTATGCCATCAAAGTAAGGGCCTAAAATAAGATCCCATGCATTTTCTAAACTCTCACTTCTAAGCTTTTTCACAGTTCGAGATCTTTCTCTTCATTTTTTTCTCTTTTCAACCACTAACGTTAGTTCCAACGCACTGATTTGGCCTATGTCGTGCAAAACACCTGTGGCTATTACAGCAGTGGCTAGAAGCGATATCCCGAACCTTTGACTTAAAATGGCACTATTTGTAAGGTTCATTCGCATTTGATACGACGCTGTATGAGGCAGAGATCGTGCACTTGCGCCGACGTCCTCCTCCATTTTGTTTACGTCTTCTTGCTCTGAAGATATTGAATTTTTTGTTGTGAGCTGCATATCCTGCTGCGATAATGATGAGCCATGAAAAGAGGTGGTTGAGCCATTATTTTCAGAACTACGAAGAAGAGCATTTGACTTTCTCTTGAAACATTTGGAGCCTAATAACTGTATAGTTATAAAATGTTGCTGCTTTACATGAATAAAATGAGGTATTGTGATTGAACTAATATGGTTCATGTACAAGTAAGGAAAAACATGTAAGTTCTGGTCAACTGCCAGAAGAGAAAATATTATCCCATGGCTTTAAATCTTACGCAACTTTTCGCATTATATGCGAAATATGCGAATATGCGAATTGCGAGGGATGGATGGGTATGTAGGTGGGTTAGAAGTTTGTGGGGAAAGAAGCATTCGCATATTAAATGAGGAAATAAACAATGTTCTTGATTTGCAATGCGACCTAGAAGAAGCTGCTCGGAGGATATCTTTTCATATTAAGTATAACGTTTCCAACTCGAGCATTAAGTGCCTGATTCTTGCATCATCTGATACTGATGCCTTCATTTGTGCCTTGTATTATTACCAGAAAGACTTCAGAAATCACGGATTAGTAGAATTATGGGTATTACTTAGGTCTGAGATCACTTCACGGTAAGTTCCGATCCATATTCTTACTCAATGTTTGCGGGGTGCTGTGATGGTGTCTTACCGGCAGTTCACGCTCTGACTGGATGTGACACTACAATCGTTCTGCTGTTAGCACTGCAAAGAACATGGTACAATATCTGACTGAGGTCGGCAAAAGAAGAATCGTCAGAAACTATGATAATGTCTGCAGAAATCTTTCCAGTGCAGATAATGTCAAGTAAATTCCCATCGATGGATACTATAGAATTCACCAGCATCATCACATGAAGCGTCTGCATTTCTTCAAATCACCATCAACCTCTTCTTCGATACATCTTCACAGCAGAAGTGCTTACTTTCAGTGCTACAAGTGGTATCACATACTGTGCTTGATGAAGCCCTAAAAATTCAATCATCTCAGTATGGCTACACAGACAATGATAATGAATGGATCCCAGAAATAACACTTGGAACTCTTCGTATTGACTTCCCATTCCCCTGCACTTGCAAAAAAAAAGCGCAAGAAACACACCATGCAAATGTCGCATTAATATCATGTCTTGTTGTCAATTCCGCAATTGTGAAAGAAGCGAATGTAAAAATCCTTCACCTAATTTTAATGTTTACATGTTACTTCTATTTGTATAAATCACATCTATGTACACATATTCTTGTAAAAATGTATATGATATATTCTAAACTAAATAACACTTCAATATCACTTTATTTGTTTATCGATTGCAGTTATATTCCAACTTAGTATTGTACCTTGTAAAGAAAAAATGGAAATAAAGTCTGTGTTCGTTCAGTGTAATCAGTATTTGAAGGGATGAGAGAGAAAATAATTCATACACATAAAAATAATAAACAAATATCAGTATATATGACTTCAAGCTTGACATAGTAATAAGCGAGAAAATAATCTGAGTATCTTTATAAACAAAATATGACCGTCAGGTCGCCCATAACAACTCGTTCCTTGGACACACTGTATATTTTCGCCGATTTTTAATCATTACTCAAGATTAATATTATATTCTTGTGAAAGAAAAAGTTATATTCTTGCATTGTTCTGAACGCTATAGAGCCGGTGAGAAACTACTACTTTTCTCTGCACACAGGTGTTCTCTAGACAGACTGGGCTAATAAAAAGGAACCATTCTGTATTGGATTAAATTTTTATCTCATTAGAAAATTGCTTCATAACAGAATATTTTTTGAGTGAAATTACCAACTCATGATTTCGGCTTCTAAGACTATTTTGTGTATACCTAGAGTATTTTTCATATACAAGATTACCAACGTTTGGAAACCTTTTTAAATACGAAATTGTTACATTGCAGACCAGGTTCACACCGACCATTGCAGTCCGACAAATCCACGCTTTGTTATTTCAACTACGGTAGGAACTGTGCTTGTAATCCGTGTGAATTGCAGACGGAATAGTCAAACTCCACAGTTGCAGATCTATATTCTTTTTTATTAAACTGTTTTATATTGGACTAACATGTGAGAATTCATTACTTATAGACTGAATTCTTAATTTTGGTCTGGAACAGTTATTTAATTGCAATCTCGAGTTCTTCGTTTCTCACGGAACTAAATCACGTGTTACCAGAACTACTCAATATATCATAACTATATTTGCATTAATTATGAATCCGCGATAATCAGAATAGAAAAATTGTGAGTTTTCCATACCAAATCTTAAAAGACACTGCCAAAATCAAAGACATTGTGACGGGATCTCCCTGACTAGGGATGATTCCCGGGACCAAGTACCTGGAGAAAACCTATATATCGTCTGGAAGCTCTTGTCATGAGAAATACGAAACCGTTTTCAAATTACGGGCAAATGCGCAACTTCTCATTTTTACAAAAATTGGTTGGCAAGACTGACAAACTGGAGTACTTGGGAGAGGAATACATAAACAGTATATTTTCTACAATGACGAACGATGTTTATGCCACGTTTCATTGATATACATCCAGTGGTATAGAAATCATCTTCCACATTGTATTTACAGTTCGTTGGCAACACTGATCAAATGGTTACGTCAAGGTGCAAAGTGATATTATCAAACCCTTGCCCAAGTCACGTTCTAGCAATGAACCGGAAAAGAACATGATGGGCTCAGGCGCTTAATCATGATACATCTTAAGAGTCATTTTTATTCTGTCATATGCCATACATAGGGTCACAAACACCAACAAAGGGCCCCGTATAGGGTCAAGTTGCGGGTTTTCCCGTAATTTGAAAACGGTTTCGTACTTCTCATGACAAGAGCTTCCAGACGATATATAGGTTTTCCCCAGGTACTTGGTCCCGGTATGGAATCATCCCTAGTTAGTATGGGCAGAAGCAAGGAGTTCGCGCTTGGTGTTCATGAAGTAACCCACTTAAAAATCTCCGTTGGACGAACTTACTTATATTCTAGTATGCATATGACTTCGACTAAGTATTATTTTCTGTGTGTGATTACAACCACAGCCTCAACAGAGAAAGTGAACAAAATGTATTCCATATAATTTTATAAAGTGCATCATTCTTGAAACAAGACCTCACTGGAGACTGGTGCTCTACCCAATCCCCAAACTTCTTTTCCCTGTTTTACAGTGAAAGCCCAACTTTGATGTAAACAATGTTTTAGTGCATGTGATAAAAGGAATAACCATATTGGTTATATTCTAAATTCTTTCATTTGCCATACATATATCTTGCTTTTTCTTGTCGTACTCAGTGTTCCATAGTTCTGAAGTGCGTACATAATGTTGTTCGCTCAAGTGTTCATGATTTATAAAGAGGAAAATTGTGTGCTATCAGTATCCATTTTTTTACTACATACACTGGTATATGAGCATACATTCAATAAATAGGAATTTCTTTAAGGTATTTTTTATTTGTGTGTGTGTGAATACTTATGAAATCATCAGCTTGCCAGTCGTATAAATCCATATATCTGTAAAAAGTAAAATACAATCAAACCTTGATTTCCAAACCACTGAGACTACCCATGTCGTATCACTTATTTTTGTATTGTTGCTAATTTGCGCTTGAACACTACGCGGATTCTGAACCAGGTTATTATCAATTGTTTCTTTAGGGGCTATTCTAGGAGCCAGTATCCAAGGGAGACGGTAGGTAGCAAATTATTTTCTTGCAAGTAAATAGGATTTACTTCAAAACTCAGAAAACGAAGATATAAAAAATGTAGGTTACATACAAAAAGAACTAGGTAGTTAATACTGACTTTCCTAAACACATTACGACCCCTTCTACTAAATAAAATAAAACCCCTGAGAAATTACAGTGACTTACATTTAACTAAGTACCGTAAAAACAAATAAAATAAAATGAAGCGTTTACACGTTATATAGGGGCATTTAACTTGGTGCGATAAAGATAGGTCTTAGGAAAGGGCGTCGCGTCGGAGGGGTGGAAATGGGAAGGTACATGCGCCCACCTTTCTCTCCTGAAATATCTACTTACCTCTTCATCATATGGATATCTGTATGGTCCAAATATTTGTAAAGATACTTTAGGGTATAATGCCCCCAAATTTTAGATCACGCTACGCCACTGACAAAAAGGTAAAAATAGTGAATAGTGAATTAGTGAAGTGAACAACTTTTGTAGAAGACTATTTTTTAAAAAAAAGAACCGTTTTAAATATATTTAAAGATTTCTGATATAGAGTTATTTTCGGCGACATTTGACCTTGGTGGCCATATTACCAAAAAATCTCACGGTTTTCAGAACATGTGGCTAAGCCTGAAATCATCCACTAGTACCATTAGACAAAGTGCAGTAATAATTTACTCTCGACCTTTTCGATCCTTTTCGAACAGGATCTATGGGTATCCCCCGCACTATATGTTCCTCATATACAGAGAACCCAGGCAAAAGGGAGGAGAGGCAAGAAGACTGTTTTAGGAGCGTTTTCCGAATAGGCTACAACATACCCACGCTATATTTGCAAGGCTTGAATATCATTTCCATTAAACAGTCCATTTGTATGCTAATAACTGAAAGTATGGGATTCCCACAAGAGTTTGCATCATCAGATTGGAGGAATAACTGTTCCAATGAGTTGAATCCTTTCACTAGCACCTGGGCGGGTTATCACACATGCTTTGAATGATGGCCTATGACGGTGTGGTACATCCTTCGCGATGAGCACATTCATCCTTATGATCTGCAGAAGGTTCAGATATTTGAGCCACAATATTTTGCTGCATGTGAACAATTCTGTCTATGGTTTCTTGACAGAATAGCTTAACATCGGCAGTTCACACACTTCCTCTTATTCAATGATGAAATTCGCTTCACACAAGCGGGATATTTCAACACAAGAAACAGACAGGTATGAACAACTGAAAATCCCCACACTGTACGTTCCAGAGGCTTCCAATTCCCTTCGTCGATCTACCTTTGGGCTGGAATTGACGAAGACAGATTCATATATTTTACCTCCACGGGTTAACGGACAATATTATATTATATTTCTGAAGGAAGGGCTCCTGAACTTCTGGAAGAAGTCCCGTTGGTAGTATGTAGCCAAATGGATTTTCAGCATGATAGTATGCACACTTCACTGCAGAAGTTAGTGAGTATCTCTACAATATATTTGGAGAAAGATTGATCTGTTACTTGTGTCCAGTACCTTGGCCTACGCACTTATCAAACTTGTCGATTCTGGTCTTTTTCCTTTAGTGTTCCATGAAGGAACTTAATTATGAGACCCCCAGTAGAGACTTTGGAAATTCTTGTAAGAAGAATTATGGCAGCTGCAGGACAAATACGTGAAACGGCAGACATCTTTCAACGAGTTCGTCAGAATCTGCACGGAAAATGTGCAATTTGTTCTAATGTCGATGGAAACCATTCGAGCAGTTTCCTTAATGTGTCATCAGAGACTACGTTATAATGCAGGGTGATTATATTTCAAGTTTAACGTTGTGGCTTTTTTTCTTTTTTGCCTCAGGATAGTTACAAACCGATGTCAGTGCGGCTTCTTCTATGGTTCATGGCCACAGAACAACTATAATCCGATGTGTCCATGTGTCCGATTTGATTTAGCATCACTTGAACGTTCTGAAGAGAATTTATAAGCGATTAGACGCAAGGAGATAGTGCGGAGCTGCTTATGAATGAAATGTTTGCAACACCTGTGATGTGACACTCAAAACACGATCTGCATAGAAGCAGAGCAAACTCCAGAGCATGGAATGGAAATACCGAGGATCTCCCGTCAAGAAGAAATTCAAGAGTCAATTTTCTGCTAGCAAAGTGATGCTCATAGTGTTTTGGTACTCACAAGGGCGAATCTTGGAACATTATCTGGAAAGGGGGTCAATAATAAACAATCAAAGATAGTGATGCGCTGTTAAGTAAGTTGAAGCCTGCAATTCGTAAAAAAAAAGAACAAAGAGGTCTATTGTCGGAAGGCGTTCTTGTGTTACATGACAATTTGCGTCCACATACCGCCGCCCACACCTCTCAAGATCTTCAGACGCAGTCTGCATCTGAAGCATCCTGCATCAGTCATGATCTCGCTCCGTCGGATTACCATCTGTTTGATCAATTTAAAGATGCTCTCAGGGGTCGTCGATTCAGCTCCAATCAACAGGTGAAGAAAGCGATGAATTCGTTGCTTGCTGCACAACCACAAAAATCTTTTCTCCAGACAGTATCGGAAAACTTGTGCAACAGTGGACCACGTACATTAAAAAGCAGGGAAACTATGTTTTCCACCACTTCCAATTTCAATACTTGTAGACAGATAAAAGTAGAAACCAAACTCATTGTTGGATCGCTGAAACCATGTAAAAAGAAAGTTCATTCTCACTACCGTTTACTCTTTTTGCTATATGGAGAAAAATGAAACCTTAACATCCCACGATTATGCCCTTTAAGCTAATGGAGACTATGATTAAGGCAAGTGAGTGATGACGGAAGAATTGGCGTGGAATGAGAAATTTAAACTCAACAGTAGTAGCCCTAAAATACTCACGGACACAATGTTGTCCAACGCAAACTTACTTTAATGGAGATCGAATCAGAGACCCCACGCATCAGAGGTAAGCGCTCTATGCCCCCTTTTTGCTATATGGAAATTAATATTGAAACCAGAAGCAGTAGTAAATGTGTACCACTTTCGGTTTTAGTATAGAACTGTGGCTGAAATACTATAATTTTTTAAAACATTGAATCGATAGAAACCGCTTCTCGATATTTGTTAATTTTTTTGCTTTGATACTTGTTGACAGACGGACAGATATAAGGTTTGCGACACTTAGACAAAGAATCATCGGAAAGTCTAAAAATAGAAAATAATTAAAAAAATATTTTTTTAAAAATAATCTTTTTTAAAATCTTTTATAAAATACACAAAAACGGTGTTTCTTCATGTGTGATGGTGGGGTTGGATGTGTGTTTGTGGTAAAGTGAAGAAAAAATAAATCATTGGGCGCGGTTGATTATAAAAGATTATAAGGAATTACTTCCCTGCTATCCAAAAACACTTTAGCTTTAGAAATTAAGAAGAGCCTCCTATACTTTTAGTCTTTTTTCCAAATAGTAATAATTTATCCTTTTTTAAGTGCACTTAATAAAAGCTTTGTTTAAAGGATTTTTGTGGTTGTTTGTGGTCAGCTGTACATTGTATGCGTATTTTAAATTGCATCGTTTTATATAGTCCAACATTTATAATAGACATTACGAAATTGCTACGACCTATTTATGTATAATTAATTTAGAGGTTACTGTAGAAGCGGAATGGCTTCCTGGTACAGCCCTCAACTTCTGATACGAACACTTATAGGTTTGCTTCCAGGCAATGTTTCTTCCAGATATGTTATTTTGGGGTTTACTGTCCCCCGGAGAAGACAAAAATAATCCGTCTATAATATAATAATACGGTGTAAATAGAATAGTACCATGTGAAAATATATACCCCTCCGAATACTAAATATGACTCCCAGGAACATTTTCTTTCTGAAGGAAACACTGCTTCCAAGTAATGTGAGCTTCTGGTAGACAACATCGTTGCCGTGGTTTTATTCTGGATTCTCATGCTTTTACCAAATTTAAAGAGTTTCTTTTCTCAGCTTTCTTTTCCTTACCTCAGTATGCTTTCCGCAAACCTAACCTTTGAATCTCTGAAAGGTTAGGGGAATAATCATTTGCTCCTTTAAAGGTATTTTTGCATATTATATTTGGTAAATTATCCACAGAACGAGAAATTCTTCTCCTGTGTCGAACTGGACGAGAAGTACATTTTCAAATCCAAGACAAGGCTAGAAATATTATAAATTCTCATCAACTTTTCGTAAAGAGAAGAGAGACAAGACAAGAAATTTCTCTAGTACTGTGGATAACACTAGTTCAACTAAGTTTTAGATCTCAAACGCAGTTAAAGTGTTACATGATTTATAGTATGAAAACTGTAAATTGATATAAAGTGTGTATATGAACATAATAAAGAAAATTTATCAACATTTAAAAACACGCAGGGCATTACACAATATATTCGAATAATGAATATGGTTGTTTATATATCTAGATAGATAGATAGATAGATAGATAGATAGATAGATAGATAGATAGATAGATAGATAGATAGATAGATAGATAGATAGATAGATAGATAGATAGATAGATAGATAGATAGATATAAACCATACTTTTCGTGGTCGTCTCGTGACACAGAATGATAAAGATAATTTTAGATGAAATTAAGAAAAAAAAGTTAGTGCATAAATTTACAAAACGAAAAGATAGGAGCTTTCAGAGAATGAAGATAAGTAAAAGTTCTTCGAGAGCCGAGCCGAGCCGAGATTTTTTTTATAAAAGTTGCGAGACGAGACTAGAAAACATTATTTCTCGTCTCGTCTCGTAGACAACGTTATAGTCATGTTTTCCGTATGTTAGATAGTCTCTGTGAAAACAATGGTAGCCAATAGAAATAAAATTTCACTATAATATGACGAATTGGAGAAGTTGAATCTTTCATCAGTTACCATCACTGTCTTTCCCACAAACAATTGCTGAAAGGGCACTTTTTAAGTAGACAATTCCTTGCTTTAGAAAAATGGTCAACGATTACTCCACCTCTCAACGTGGAGGGCCATGATTTCAGATTGATAAATTTTTCTTATTGAACTTTGAATGCTTTTTTTCTTTTTTTCTTATTTTTTTCTTTAATTTTTCTCTCCCCTGATGCCCCACCTCTCACAATAAATTCTGTTGAATCCCCGTTTGAGACACGAAAAATCGATTATGGCGGATGTCGTACCAATGTGGGAACATCTTCCATCCTACAAAAGTTAAAAAAAAAAAAAAGAAAGGAACTTCCTTTCACTTCTTCCCTCTTCTCCCCCTCCCTTCCCGTTTGCAATAAAGCTGTCAGTAGTCGACTTCCGAAGTCGTAAATTGTGCACTTGTAAGATTGGGCCAATAAAAAAATATATTCCAATGCATTCTTCATTTTCCTTTTTAAAAAAAAATAAAAATAAAAAACTACATATTTTGGACTATTGCCATTCAAAGTTCTAGGTATACAAATTGGAATCATACAAGGTAATATTTCTCTAGGAAATTCTATAGAACTGGAGTTTGTAGGTCATGAAGACAACTCAACTGCAACAACAAATTGAAATACAATTGAAGTAGAAAACAAAAGCATTTCTTTAGGTAGTATGAAGAATAATATAATGCATCCATAATACATCACTTTTTTCTTCGGAAGTCAGTTGAGAAGAACATTGTTTCTAAACTACATGTATTGCAATACACATGATTATCAAATCTACTGCAGGAATTCTAGATATTCTTTTAAGATTTTTTCTCTCTTTGGCTTACAATTTCTTACAACGCAACCGTCGTAGAAAAAAAAATACTTTCTTGTTCTCTATATTGCTCTAACCTATTCTCATAGCATGTCTTGGCATTAGGGATGGCTACAAAGTTCCGGTTCCGGCGGATCCAGACCTGGATCCGTAAACCCAGTTCCTGAACCGGATGTTAGGAACCGGTTCCATACCTGGATCCGAAAGCCCCAAAGACCCGTAATGGAGGCGCAAATTTCACCTTCAAAACACTGCAAAGAGGACCACGCGCTTGGCCCTCCCCGTCCAGACCTGCTTGTGCCCCCCAGAAAAAATGTTGGTCCACCAATGGGTGTTTAGCCAAATTAGTTTGCCTGTTTAGCCAATGAGTTTGCTAGTCACCCAGTTTGTTTAGCCAAATGAGACAAGCAGCCGCCGCTTGGGTGCCTACCTGTCGCTTCCACATTTCTTGCACTCTGTTCACAGCCTACCAGCAGCTCATGTTTAGCGTAGAGATGGCCACAAAGTTTTGGTTCCAGTGAAGATCCGGTTTTCAGAAAGTTTCTTTATGCTTCAGACTTTTGCTACTTAAAACCATTTTTCTGTAGTGGTAAACTGCCTACTACGCTCAACATTTCTAAGCATTTTAAAATCATAAGTATAAATTTAATAAATAAATAAATAAATTATTTATGTATAGTCCCATCCTAGTTTCATTTTATTTGAACTAATATTTAAAATGGAGCTCATCAGAGTTAATATCATTGTATTCCACTGAAGATGAAAAATAACTTTTATTTCATTATAAATACTTCCGTGAAAATGATATGAAATATATCATTTCTAAATCATGTTTACACATGCAAATCACATTGTAATAATGTTTCTTGGAAAGAGAAACATATTTCAAGCATTTATCACTTTAGATATCTAATATCAATTTTAGAGTTAAATTTCAATTTGGTGCACACATTAAGTCAAGATTTAGGAAATTAAAAATTCTCTTATATATTATTATAACATCAAACTTGTTTCTTTCTGCTTTTGTTGGTACAGATTTGAAGGTGCTCGAATAATCATCAGAATTTTTTATATTTTGCAATGAATTTTTTACTCAAAGTGTGAATGTGATGGAAATTCTAAGTATTCAAGTTGCCTATCCATACCATGAGTATGTCGTTATTTACAAATTCAATAGAGATTGTCTCTGGCTAATGGGTAACATACGCGACTTCGGAGTAGTAGATCTTTATTCACTTCCCATGAGATTTCATGTAGTTCAGATCCCGCGTTAAGCAGTAGGTTCATGTCTCATAAAAGGGGTTGTTAACTAAAAAATCAACCCACCAACTACAAACTCAAAAGCGTCTATGCCACCTTCCTTCCGTGTTTTGTGCAAATTTCAGTTAGTCGAGGGTTATAAGTACGAAGAAAACGAGTTATAAAATAACAACTAGATGAATAATTGGAGCTGCAAAGCCGTTCCCCTTTCAACGGCACTGGTGTATGGCAAGAGCGCGTTTGCATGGCATTATGTGTTAAGTGAATGACGTCTGTTTGGAGGGGGAAAAATCTGAATTTCATGTGCAGCTTATCGCTGTATATAAAAAAATTTAAACAGAAAGTGATACACCGTTTCACGCTTAAGTTACACATATATTTAGATATGTATTTTAATGTCAAAATCAAGGCTATTGTCGTGGGAAAATTACTGGTTACTCAAATTGCAGCGACCTTGCTGAATTGCTTTAAAAGCTAAAGTTCGTATTATTTTGATCATATATGAGGGGATATTTATAATTCCCTAGAAAACTTCAAAGCAATTCATAACTTATTTACTGAAGTTTGGTGAGAGTCAGTTATGTACGCAGGGAAAGGATCCTGAGGATTTGAACACCCCAAAACCCCGATTCTTCTGTAAATTTAATCTAATTTCAGAGGTAATTTTACAAATGTTAATATAATTTATCCCCATATTGATGTTCGATCTCCGAAAAGTTTTCGACCTCCCGAAATAAATTTCTGTGTATTCCTGGTGACGGCAGCCACATTAAGCTGAGCGGAAATGTAAGAAGGGCCACAAGTTGAATGTATGGGTGCCGAAGGGAATAATTATAACAGCGACCATTGTTTATCTATCTATTAAAATGCCACAATGGCAATAAAATCTTTTTTTAGTGCTAGCAGATAGGCTAGCCCAAAGGGTTACTCCCTTTATATGGGAAGTGGTGTAACAGGAATATGTGACAATTGGTATAGGTGGTTGGTCTATGAGTATTTATCTTTATTACTATTAGTCATATTGCACAAACAATCAAACAAAATATACGTATATAAGAGATAAAGAACACCATGGTTATAAGTATGTATAGAGCAGACATTATAGCATTGTACTATAATCATAAGGTTGGGTAAACGATATAAGAGGATACAATTTTATTTACAGTAATTGATTATCGTGATTAACGAAGGACATTATAGCATTTACGTTATAATCATAAATGAGGGGAAAATGAAATGAAGGTGAGGTTCACTGGGCATCGCGACACCTAGGATATGTTAGAAGGACAAATGAGCTTATCTTCCGGTCTTGGGGTAGCTCAGGATCATGATGTAAACAGTAGGTACCCTGTTAGAATACATGGACTACCGTGCAACATAAGATGGAAATATGAACGATGAAGAGAAGTCATGCATTGATCCAAGCTACAAACCCGTAAGTTAATACTGGCTGCACAAAAACTTTATAGGTATTTATGACGATCGATGATTTGAGTCCCCAAGTTTTGCCAGTTAGTCGCCGTAAAAGATTCAGCCTATTATAGGCTTTGGTAGCAACTGTCTTTAAATGAGGGCGCCAGGTGAGGTGTTTGTCGGTGGTAAGGCCAAGATATTTTACAGAATTGGATGGTTTTAAGCGTGTGTCATGAACTGTTAATTTGAGGTGATCTGGATTTTTCTGAACTTTACTACGTATCTTGGGAGGAAGAATAAACAATGTTTGTGTTTTGTTAGGATTGATCTCTAACCGCCATTTATTGCACCATCTATCAAAGGAATTTATGGCAGATAGCAGTGAGCGGAACATTGAGGCACGCCAGAATGTAGAAATGTGGGATGGGATAGCGAGTTATTGATAGAGATGTAGGCCAATCTGCAGGAGAGGAAGTTAAAAATAAAGCGTACATAGGCAAGAGGAAGTTTGAAGTTTAACAGTTTTGCAATAGTCCTTGATGCCATACTTTATCGAAGGCTTTTTTCTAGATCAAACAGTACTAAACAGGATGGTTTGAAAGTATTGTCATGATCTGTTATGATAGTGAGCAATCTCAAGGGTTTGTCATTAATACAATAGTTAGGGCGAAACCCTGCTTGATGATGCGGAAGGAGATTTTTAGCAGGGAGGCGGGGATGAAGTCTCTGGACAAAAACCCGTTAAAGATTTTTACTATAAATAGATGTAAGTTGGATTAGCCCATAAGAAGTAGTACTATTGGCAGGTTTGTCCGGTTTGAGAAACATTAAGAGTTTAGATGTTTTCCAGTATGATGGAATAAATCCTGTTCTGAGTACAAAGGCATATATGAGAGATAATAAGTAGAGAAGCATGTACGGTCCTTCTTTAATGTGACGATACGTAATCGCATCTATGACTGGTGCAGTGTTTCTTTTCCGGACTATGACTTTCATGATTTCGTCGGTGTTGATAAAAGTGGTAAGAGATTGGTTGTATGGAAGGGAATAAGAGGTATTTGGTTGAAGCTGACTGGATTGAAAATTAACTTTCTCTACGGGATTATCTTTGTACGGTCTCATTGCCGTTATAGGAGTAAAAATAGTTTGTAAATAGTCGGCAAAAGAGTCAGCCTTTTCTTTATCAATGTGAAGAGCTTTGTCCTCATGGATTAATGGATATGGCATATGCGACTGTTTACCTGTGAGGATATTAAAACATTTCCAAAATTTCGTGGAGTGAGTTGTATCAGAAAGCGTATTGCAGGTGTCTACCCAGCGGCGTTGCTTATATGCTCGTATGTAGTTACGTACAGCCCTTTGAAATTGCCTGTGAATCCTTAGAGATTCAACATTCCCAGTGCATTGGTAATCTCGATAAAATTCTCTGTAACGTCTAATAAGTGGAAGGTAATGTGAGGGAAGCTGAGGGTGTAATGGGTGAATAGTTGATTTAGGGATGTGGCGATCAGCGGATTCATGGATGGATGTGGTGATAAAATCGAGTGTATGATATAGTTCGTCTTCGGTAATGGGTGGTTCCAGGTTTTCAAGTTTGTGTGCGAGAGAAAAGAGATACGATTCTCAGTCTGCTTTATCAAAACGTATGACTTGACGTAGTGATATAGGATGAGAAGAGTTTAAGGTTTTGCGTGTGATAGTGAGCATAATTGGGAGGTGATCACTGCCCATAGGATGAAGAACTTTTACTCTACATCGATTAAGAAGATTGTGAGAGACTATGACGATATCGGGAGTAGTGTTTGAGAGATGGAAAGTTGGTTTGAGTAGTTGCAGAATAGTACCTGTAGTATGTGTGATAATGAAATCTTGGAAGTGGTGTTTTTGACGATCAGAGCGGCTGTGAAAGTTGATGTCAGGCATGATAACAAACATACGAAAATTGTTGGAAATATATTGAATAAATCCATAAGAAAGCTCATGACCTGGTCGTATGTAGATTGTTGCAACAGTTACATAAAGATTAGTAAAGTAGAGCGTAGTAATCAGGTTTTCAGACAGGTGTTGGATTGGCGATCGAAAGGTGCGATAAAGTAGACTTCGTGGGAAACCAATAGCTACCCCACCGTTTGCTCTATGAACTGGTATGGTACTGTCATGATACATAATAGTGCATAATAGTTACAAACTTTACTAGAGCGTTTAGCGGTAAGGTGACTTTCATTGAGTAAGAAAGCATGGATGGTTTCCTCAAAAAGAAGTTGTTCGAACAAAGTACGATGGTCTTGTAAGGAACTGATATTTAGAAACAATAGATTAATATAATCCAAATCTGAAAACTCAAGAACTGTTAGCGGTAAGATTAGTGTCAATAATAGAAGAGTGATAGTACACATTTTGACCAGAATAAGTTGCTTCGAAGTTTATATTAAGGATCGTTTGGCTGCCAGTTGAATCTCTTGGAATACGTGTATCATTTGAAAAGGAAGAATGTTTTGGAGTGCCGTGGTGGTGAGAAACGAGAGAAACTGGTTGATTTGAATAGGCTGAAAAACATAGGTTGGCATATCCGTTTGTATTCTCGGTATTTTCTGTAACCCGTAAGGGCACAACTAGCTCTGGTTTGTTGGGTTCAGGAAGTGGACGTGGTTTGCACTTGTAACTGAATGTGGTTTGGGAAGGTTTTTATGGAATGAAGTTGAGAACAGTATCCGCATTTCGCAGGGTTATGACAATCCGCTGTGGTATGCGAGTTATAGATCTGACACTTTTCACAACGCAATGGAAGTAGAGGTGGAGTATGTGATGGCTCCACTCGATGGCGTTTTTGTACATAAAAGCTTCATTGCAGAGTAAATCGTCGATGGTTTCCTGGGAGTTAGTCAAAATGCGCACCATGTAAGTTACCCCATGCGTGTTTTCAATGCGTAAGCACTTCAGAATAGAGTGTCCTTCAGCTTTAAGTTCCTTCTTAAGTTCTTTAAGTTCCTCCTACAAGTGACTTCATCACTGATGCTTGGTTCGACTCCACGTATGACAACGGATAAAGCTGGTTATTTTTATAGATGAGGTGGCTGTTTAATGTGCTTATCAGTTACTTTTTGCAAATTAGCGTTTTTGCCAAAGATTTCGAAAGAGTATTTATTGCGAATAGTGATGGCGAAGTTGGGATCCGGAGACTTGATGATTCCTTTTCTAGCTTTAGTAATCTGACTGACTTGCTCTCGAGTGAAGTATTTGGTAAGTTGAAGAAAGATTTGCTTTTTGTTCTGGTACTTTGGATCATAATTAGTGAGTAAATAAGTATGTAAAGCTGGTTTCGAAATGTCCCCTAGTGAGGGAAACTGCTGCTCATCGTCGGGAGACGGTACATCATCTCGGTAGACTTAGATGGAGTAGGTTGTGATGAGTGGTTTTCTTTTGGCGGTGGTGAATTAGCTTCTCGCCTAGGGGCGACACTAGGCATTGATAAGGGACAGTTGTAGCCCTGTTAGATACAATAGGTGTCACTGTACATGTGATGGCCAAATGTAAGGAAGAATGTCGTCGAAGCCATATTGCTGGTAGTAATCGAAATCTGGGTGATCTGGAAAAAAAGTAAAGCTTTAAAGAATGAACAGTAAAGCGAGAGGAGTAAGAATAGTCGGTGTAAGCAATTTAGGGGGACTGCAAGCATGGGCTTCGAAAGTATAATTGAGAAGTGGTTGATTGAGAGCAAGGCGGCGACAGATATATTTGATGCGAAAGTCTTCAAGATGGTATAGGATATGGGGAAAACTGAGGCGCTCATAGAGTTCTCGGGTGTGGCTGGGAAGCTTAATTCGATTGGCAATTCGTAAGGCATGGCGTTCCAGAACTTTGAGTTTTTCGTAATACTGAGAGGAAGCAGACAACCAGGCAGTGAAACCAAATGTAAGGATTGGACGAAGGAACACTCAAAGTGACTGAATATTATGACTGAAACGTCTGACAGGTACTACTTGGGAAATTCACGCCGACACGCTTGTACGTTTTCAGAAGCGTGTCGGCGTGAAGTCCCCAAGTAGTATCTGTCAAACGCTTCAGTAAGTTGAGGTCTCTTTACTAGTAATGTCTTTTAAATGAGATTTCCAGGTGAGGTCTCGATCATATGTTACTCCAAGGTATTTAACTGTTTTTGCAGGTACTACGTGTGTGCTGTCAACTGACAGAGTGAGAAGAGTGAGTTTGTGATGAATTCGGGAGCGAGCGTGAGATAAAAAGAAGACTGTTGTTTGTGTTTTAGAGGCATTAATTTTCAAGCGCCAGTGATGACATCACGTGACAAACGTATTGATGGCTTGTTGCATACAGACATTGATCTGGTGAACAGTTTTACACGTAGCTAGGAGGGCAGTATCGTCGGCGTATTGGAACAAGTGGGCATTTCTTGGAACATTGGGAAAATCAGCGACAAACAGAATATAAAAAGAGGAGAAAGTGCAGAGCCCTGAGGGACACCAGAGTGGATGAATATCGGAAAAGACAAGGTGGAGTTAATGCAAACGTAGGCCAGGCGACAGGTGTTAAAGTTGAAGATGAATCGGATGTAAGAGATGGAAAGTTTAAACTTATGGAGTTTATAGATCAACGCTGGATGCCATACCTTATTGAATGCCTTTTCGAGATCAAAAAGAATTAAACAGGAAGGGCGAAAAGTATTGTAGTGGTTGGTATTTGCTGAGCCTGAGAAGTTGATCGTTGATACTATAATGTGGACGGAAGCCGGCTTGTTGAAAGTGGAGTAGGTTTCGAGACGACAGAAAGATATGTAAGCGTTTAACTATAATGCGTTCGAGTATTTTACTAAAGGTAGATGTAAGTTGTATAGGACGGTATGACGTGGTGTCGGTGGGAGATTTCTGTGGTTTCCAAACATAAGCGTCTTCGAGGTTTTCCATTGAGTAGGAAAGTAACCAGTAGGTGGGATGAAGGTATAGATGAGCGATAGAAGATATAGAAGAGAGAACGGACTCTCTTTGATCTGGCGATATGTAATGTTGTCCAGGTCAGGAGTAGTTTTGAGTTTGTTAACGAGAATGGAGGTAATGTCCGGTACTGTTATGGGTGATGTTGAAGGAGTGTCAGGAAGAGTATGGTTGACATGTGGTTGAAGCTGAGGAGTGTTTAGATTAAGACGATCAACTGGATGTGGACGGTGTGAATTTGCAGGCGGAAGAGGAGTGAAGATACCCTGTAGATGAAGAGCAAAGGCATTGGCTTTTTCAAGGTCAGTATGTAGTGGTTGATTTTCTACTATGAGAGGATAGGTAGTACGAGTGTTCGGTCCAGCAAGAGCTTTGAAGAGGTTCCAGTACTGACTGGGGTGTGTTGTAGTGCCTAGTTGGTTACAGGTTTTGATCCAAGAGCGTAGTTTATATGCCTTAAGGTAATTTCGGACTGTGCGAAGAAGTTGTCAATGATGTTGCAGGGACTCAACATTCGCAGTATGTATATAATCTCTGTATAGCTGACGGGAGCGCTGGATGAGAGGAAGATAATGTGGAGGAAGGGGAGGGCGAGTCAAAGAACGTTTAGATGATGGGATATATTGGGTTGAAGGAGAGGTGATAGCATTTGTGATAGTATCCACACAAGAATATAGTTCAGCCTCGGAAGTAGGAGGATAGATAGTATTGATGGTTTCCTGTATACAGAGTCTGTATTTTGCCCAATCTGCTTGATCGAAACCCAGCGTCGTACGGGTAGAGGTAGTGGAACGATCGATGGTAGCTGGTCTGGGATGAAATTGTAGCTAGAATATGTATACGCTTTTCATGAGGACATAGTTTATATTGTCATCTAGTAGCACCAACGTAAATCTGCAGATATGGTGGGTGGGCCATATTAGAGACCCGGGCCATAATCGGTACAAGTACCATAGATAGTTATTAGCAGATATTCAGGAAGGTTGAGGACAATTGGAAAATGCTGACGATATGGAATAGCAGGCGAAAAACCAATAGCAACACCACCACTGGCACGGCGCAAGACATGTGAATGATCGTGGTGGATAAGCTGGTATCCAGGAAGACGACATTGGAGTTTAGAAGTAACACGAGTTTCATTCAGAATGAATGTAAGAACATGTTCTTCTTGGAGTAAGGCTTGAAACAGTAGTTTATGCTGTTGCAAGGAACAAATATTAAGAAATAAAAATGTAAGCCCCATAATGAGAAAGAACGTGTATTGGATAATGGAGTAGGAATTAAACTGCTGTTTCCTGAGCACTGGAGTGAAAGTAGACATACTTTCCAGAGTATGTGGCATGGAGATTTGCATGAAAAACATATTTGTCGGCTAAATGAATATGATGTAGGACATGGGCTCGCAAGAGCGGATGTATGTTCTGTAGTGATAAGATAAGGAAAGAAAGCAATTGTGAAATGGTGACAGATTCGTTTAATGAAGGTGGTGGCGCTGGTTGTGCTTGTTCCGGAAGACCTAAGGGTACAACATTCTTTGGTTTGGTCTGATCTGGTGAAGGTTTAGATTCACATTTATAACTAAAGGTTGGATGTTTCTGTGGGCATACAGAGCACTGAGGTGGCTCAGTGGTAGAGCGTTCACCTGTGGTGCTTGGGGTCCCGGGTTCGATCCCAGCCCCCGCCAAGTGAACTTTTTGGTGGACAAACACCGTGTGCGTGGGTTTTCTCGGGGTTCTCCCGTTTCCTCCCACTTTCTTCACTCCACCATTTCATTCATCTCTCATCATAACCGTCTCCTTTAGCCTAACCGGCATAAACGTGGGACGTAAAACTCAAAGATTTCATTTCATTTTTTTCAAACTAACCTAACCTAAATGATATTTTCGACATATCGATGTTTTGTGTTCCGTTGTCTGTGTTTTTAGCGTCGGTGTATTGAATTCAACCCCAAACTTACACAATTCATAGTATTCCTCAGAAATGAAGAATGATAAAATTTATTCTAAATGATAACACGATATTCACATTTTGCAGTAGTTACATTTCAATTACAGTTTTACCTACTTCTTTTTCAATGTGAACACTGTGAAGGTTCATGAGAGTTGACCAGTTTTCCAAAGTCAATAACGGTAATAAGTCAACAGTAATAAAGTCAATAAGTCGATGACAGAAGAAAACAATCGTAACAGGACACAGAGGTGGGTATCACTCAATCGATTTCTTTGAGCACATTTTATTGCTTTCATAGAGGAAAATGTACACTCAAACATATAAGTACTTCAGAATACGGAAGCAATCCTTGCAAAGTCGCTTAGCTTTGGGAATTTATCACCTTGTACCAGTTTCCAGAACTGTAGACCACCTGTTGCCTTGATTGCAGAAATGAATTACTTTGCAGATCCCTAACAATCCTAATTGAACATTTTAGTCTTGTTCTGAAAAATCACACATCATGGGATTGTTAAAAACGTTAACTGAGACCTCATATCCTCGAAACTCATATATCGATTTGTAAACTCTACCAAAAGCTTGTCAAGGAGTTCGCAGAAAGGGTCTCCAAATTCTTCTATAACTTCTTTGCACGATTGAAAATGTGTGAAGTTTCTTCTTTCAAACGTTGATCTAAAAAGCTTCAAGCGACTAATGAACCCGTCTAGATGTGCAACTAAGTCTGAAAAGCTTTTGTTTCGCCCTTATAAATTTAACTTCTGTTCATTGATGTTGTGTAATGTCTGTTCGGAAAGCAAGACTGAAATTGAACTCTGGATTCTGCAGCTTGACTAATACAGCCTCGAAACCTTTGTTATTGATTTCACCTAGAAACTCGACAACTTCCTTTCTTAAGTAAAGAATCGCTTGAGGCAATATCTTTTACCAACCAGCGAACTTCGGTATACAGAACTAGCGACTCAAGTCCTAGGAAAGAAAAACTTTCGATGGGTGAAAGATAGGTTTCCTCCTCTTATGAAATAACCACACTTTGTCCCTATTTTCATAACATTTTCCACCTCCAAATACTTGGCACACAGAACTTCTTAGTGAATAATAAAATGCAGAGTTGGACAGATAATACCGTCTTGATGCAGTAAGCCAATTAAGCATAATGAGATCCCTGCATTGATTTAGCGCCATCAGTAACTACTGCAGAACGTTTCTTTGCACCACTAATCATATATAACACTTCCTTTACTGTTGCATATATATCAATGCCTTTTGTAAGATCATGAAGTGGAGTAACAGCAAAATCTTCATGAACATCAAAATCCTTAGAAATAGTTAAAATGCAGATTAGAAGCTGATCTGTACCCTTCACATCGGTCGATTCATCAATAGCCAATAAAAAAATACTCAGACAAACCAATGATGTTTTTAATTTATTGTGAACACGAGCAGTTAATTCCTCAACATTTCTGGTAACAGTTTGTTTTGGTAAGGGAACGTCATTCACAAATTCACCATAGATAAACAACGTTTTGTCTTCGCTGTTTCTGAACTCACAACAAAAGAAACGAGGAGAGAATGACTTTGAACTGACGCGACTTTGTCGGGAAAAAATCTTTTGGCACTTACCCCTTGCTTCAAATCTGCTACAACTGTAGCGTGTGTCTGTTCGCAGTAACTCCTGTATTTTTCTACATGGTTCTGGTTGTAATGGCGGCTGAGACTCTATTCCTTGTAAAAGAAAAGAATTGTAAATACATAAAGCACTGTGTTTTATTATCTTATTTGTTCATGAAAAGAAATTTACTTTTTTATTTATCTTGAAATCACTAATCTTCCTTTTCTTACTCATACTGAAGTAGCACTGGCTCAAAAGACAATTCAAAATAATATAATTCTGTACTCTAAATAACCATGCACTTGATAGTTTGTTTCCAGAAAACCATGTATATTCATCAAACCATTAATCAAACTTGTATTAAGAATCATTCATGTCTCCTAATCAAACGTCTTATTAGCCGATCCAATCAAACAAACCGGAAAAATCCTTCCTTCATAAACTCCCGTCCGAACTTTACTTTCTAACGACAGCCTAGATGCTAAAATACTGCTTTGGTTTGGTTAACATGCATCAAGCTACTTGTTTTTGGTTACTCCTAATAATTAAATTACGAATAAGTACATTAAATTTTTTATTTGTTACTTGAGATTGTTTCAACGACGTGATTCATTTTCTAAAAAACACAATTGAAAACCTGAATTGCAGGACATCCCAAGTCCACCGGAGTACAAGAAGATTATAATGGGCATGTTATTCTGTTTAGCTAAAATTATTTGTAAAAAAAAAATTGATTTGGACTTACGTATTATGC
This sequence comes from Thermobia domestica, assembly GCF_964235325.1. Taxonomy (NCBI): domain Eukaryota; kingdom Metazoa; phylum Arthropoda; class Insecta; order Zygentoma; family Lepismatidae; genus Thermobia; species Thermobia domestica. The sequence continues at coordinate 154,503,919 of NC_137455.1, read as the reverse complement.
AAGTGAATGGCCCTTAAAACATAGATGCTAACATAAAAAACAAAAAACGCAAAATAGGAAGAAAAAGAGTGGATTTGGGATGTTATGTAATTGAGGTTTTCAATTACTATTTAAGAGCGGAAACATTGTTAATGTGTAGAACTCTTTTGTGAATTACGCTGTGTAATAGAAATAATAATTATTAATTACGAAAGAAGATTACCCCTCATCTTCCAGGATAAGTTGCACATTAAGCTTAGAATATTCCTGACAATAAAAATATATGTTAAATGGTACTCTTCTAATGGATGCTTCTTTTGCTAGTAGAAGTACTATTTTATTTAATTAATTTATAGATTAACATATTTCACTTAGGCACAATTAAATGTAGCATTTCTTTTGTTTAGTCGAGATTAACCGTGCAACTCAAATTAAATCTGAATAGCTTATTTTAATATAAATGTAGCAACCGTATCGTATGAGGTGTACAAAAATCTGAAATACGTGTTATGTACTCTGTATGTTATTTGTACTCTGTGTTTATGTGTATAGCTTTTCTTACTCCACTTTCAAATAAGTGTCCGGGTAAGTTTATAAAAACAATAAAAATACTGTATTAATTCCCACTCAAAAAATATAATGCTGTTTTAATCCATTAGTGATATTGTTTTCAATTAACTTATATTTTTAAGGGAGTTCTAGTCAGAAAATGTTTTTGGATCTTTACTTCATAACATCGCTTACACAATGAAGCAAGTAAGGGGCGACTGCTTTTCGTAATACAAATGGAAAACAAATGACTGTTCAATTAGCAACGCACTAGTAGCTGGAATCACATAGACACTGGTGCCAATTGAGCATCTAGTAGTTACTTTATAATTCTATGGAAGAAACAAAAAGAAATTAAAATAAATAAGACAATCGTAGAGAACTGTTAGAAAAACGAACTCAGAAGGTATGTAAGTAAGAAAAAATTCCGAGAATGAAAGTGCTTTCTCTTAATATAAAGTCATCGTTATCGCCATGCATATGTTGCTAACATTGACAGGTCATATAAGTGACAGCTCTTATAGCTAAATACAATAATTTTCTGCTATCAAAACCATATTACTGAGATTGAATATAATAGGGATTCAATAAGAGATTCCAAAATAACCTTGTATAATTATTAACATATTAAGTACTAGCTGAAATGTCAGTCTTTCGCACAGGGAAAATATTTGAATTCGCCTTCTCAATTAGAATACGCATTTCAGTGAAACTGTAATGATAACAATCAGTAATAGATTTTTCTTTCAGCATAAACGTTGAAGAGCCTATATATATATATATATATATATATATATATATATATATATATATATATATATATATATACGAGCAATGCCTAGGCGCTGTCTCCTGTCAATTCCGATCCAACAGACATATGCTTTAGCGTTGCCCATGTTATAAAATAAGGAACGAAATAGAATAGTAACGACCGGAAACACCTTCCATGTTACTCCCCTACATGCTCGAGTCACCTGACATGCAAGTTCTTGCCTAAACTTGGACTTAAATGTCATCGACATAGCCTGTAACAGCTATAACGAGATACTTTGTATAAATTGATAATTACTTGTATTTTTGGGCAGAAAGTGCTTCTACATAAGCACTATACCAAATATAATATTAATTTAAAAATAACAAAAGAAGAATGTTTTCAAAATATATAAAAAACATACATTATAATATAGTTAGTTGCTATGTAGTTGTTGATAGATACCTAACAAACATGTACGATTGCAATTCAGTCTATGTGCATATTCGTTCAAAGAAAATCAACGAATAAAATTGTTTAATACGTATCATCGTTTTGTGATTTCAATATAAAAGGTGAGAATACTAGTAAATGTAATCACGGAAGATATTTTAATGTGTAAACAATTACTACCACTCGAAATCTACTTATATTATTATTAGACGAACCAGGTTGATGACTACCTTTGGTGAGTCGTTGTAAAAATTTTGGTTTACCTCACCCGGGACTCTTGTAAATTCATATCCCGAAGTAAAGTAAGGGTGAATTTACTTCTGTAATAAGGTTAATGACTACAAACTTGACAAGACTTAGAAGTGGTAGAATAATCACGAGAAAAATGAACGGTGAGACAATGGAGAAAGGAACCAGTGATAGTGATAACGGTGAACAAAATCCAGCACCAGAAATGACATTAGAAGACAGAATCATACTAGCTTTACAGCGGTATGAACAAAGCCTAAAAGACGATATGGAAGCCATGAAGCAGGAATTAAAGCAGATGATACAGCAGAAATCCAAGGAATCCAGCCGACAGTATGAAGAAATTAAGACGTTGCTGATTAAAGATTATGCATGTCATAACAACATGGTTAATGATTGTGTGGAAGTTCCTTGTTCACAAGAGATGACCTCGCCTTCACCCGTATCTGATGAGGACATTATTTTGGAAGAAATCCATCCGAAGAATACAATTGAGCGGAAAAGAGACGGTGGATCTACACATCATGCCGTAGATAGGAATGGTCACTCAACAAGAACACGGAATGATAAAAGGATGGTAAAGTTAAGCGTAAATATGAGTGAAATACGTGTTATGAGTAAATGCATTGGTAAATGTAACGAAAATGCTACTTCTTTCCTAGAAAAATTTCAGGACGAGTGCAATATAATGTGTATAGATAGATCGCAATATTTGAAACTAATCCCTCATTTATTACTCCCACCGAATCATCAAGCGGGAGTAGATAAAATTAAAAACAATTCAGATTATTTTGTACTGTTCGAAATCTAAATATCCGTAGTGTGAACGATACGGAACAAAACTTAAATCGAGTAAATTCAAGCAATCAGAACGAGCAAAATAGGCAAAGCTATGTTGGGAATCAACCTAACCTAACCAATCATGACAATAATTATGTCAGATCACTCAACCGAAGTAGACACAAAAACAATCGAAATACATGGCGAAACTCTAGAAATGCTACAAATTCTATGTATAGACATAATCGTTGTTCAAGAGATGGCACTTCGTATCAAAATCAGAATCACGACGCCATACATGTACAAAATATTGCGGAACCTAATCATGATAGTGCAGTACAATGTACTTTATTAGAATCATATGCTAATACAAATTTAAACTGACTCTAGTTAATGAAGTAAGGGTTAAACCCATACCAGCTATAGATTCTTGTGAATATTTATTTTTAAGTCTATGTGTTAATATCAATAATGAAAACAATTCTTATGACTTCGATATACAAGCATTATACTTGATAGGATTAGTTAATGAACTCATAAATATTTTTTCACATTTGTTTCAACAAATGATAATTTTCAAATGATTTTAATTCTTTCTTGTTAATATGAAGAATTATAGTTCGATTCATTAAAAGCAAAGGTTATTTATAGTATATTTGATTTATGTTGAAACTTAATTGTCAAAGATTATGTTAAGTATATGATTCATTCTATTAAGCTAATTATTCAACGACTGTCTTCATGCGCAATCTTATATGTTACTTGAATAAGATTCTTCTATATTCTGACGCCTAATTGATACAATGCATACTGTAGAATATCAGCTAAAATAACTAATATATAATGCGCCCTTGATCATGGTGACTCATGTTTTAAAATGTAATTGCTTCTTACTATTTTGAATTCGTACCCTTCGTTAATTATATAAATAAGCGACGACGTTTTAATAATAAAATATATATTAATATAATAAAAGATAAATGATAATGAAATGAAAGATTTATTATAAATATATTTATACGAATGAAAATAAATAATGTTATATATATGCGAGGGTCGATCAAAATGTGAAGGACGTAATTATGGAATATTGTTCTTATAAACGGACCAGTGGTTCTTAAATATAAAAACCAAGCTCCCTTGTAACTTTTATATTCAGTCCCATCGTCGGGCGACATTTTATATAACGAGATACTTTGTATAAATTGATAATTACTTGTATTTTTGGGCAGAAAGTGCTTCTACATAAGCACTATACCAAATATAATATTAATTTAAAAATAACAAAAGAAGAATGTTTTCAAAATATATAAAAAACATACATTATAATATAGTTAGTTGCTATGTAGTTGTTGATAGATACCTAACAAACATGTACGATTGCAATTCAGTCTATGTGCATATTCGTTCAAAGAAAATCAACGAATAAAATTGTTTAATACGTATCATCGTTTTGTGATTTCAATATAAAAGGTGAGAATACTAGTAAATGTAATCACGGAAGATATTTTAATGTGTAAACAATTACTACCACTCGAAATCTACTTATATTATTATTAGCCGAACCAGGTTGATGACTACCTTTGGTGAGTCGTTGTACAGCTTAGCGACCCCGAAAACACAATAATTGATGAGGTCCCGGAATAGATTCAACGGTAATCTGTCATCTTAGACAAAATGTTTATTTCACCTCTTCTCACTCCATACCGATGCGGACTGAGTTTGGACTTCAACTATATTGGGAAAGTTACTATTCATCAAAGCTACCTGGAAACTATGGATTTGACACTAATATTGAGATTATTTTTACATAACCCTTTTCATGCACCCGTAGGGGTGCTAATGAAGGCTGAACGTAACTTTAAATGGCATAGAAAGTGTCATCATTCACCTTAGTGATCCCGAAAACTATAGATAGACACTAATATCGATCACATTATTCTTACACATTCCTCTTTTCAACATACCTCTAGGAGGGATAAGGGATATTACCCTCGCTGAGGATTGAGTTTGAACTTAAGGGACACCTGAACTGCCATCGATCAACTATAAACTCGAAGTTAATATCGGATGTTTCCGATTATTTTTTCATGTCACCATTTCACCTCAACAAGTGCTGAAGAAAGCTGAACTGGGACCCCAACGCTATCAGGATTGTCACTATTCATCTCAGCTACCCAGAAAAGTATAGATTCGACATTAATATCGATCATTTTAATTATGTCACCCCACCCACTCTCCCTAGGAGTACTCTTCCCTTCACTTTGCTGCCACGCAACACGAGATAGTTTTTTGTAGACTTTTGTTTTGGCCTGGATATCACTGCGTAAGTACTCTGCCAAGTTCTCTGGTTGTGGTCTGTCGTTCTGCAGAAGCACTGCGAACTTTGCAGTATATAAGACTCATACGTCTGATTGGAATGTTAGCTATTAGATGATTAACGTAACATGGAGAGGATAGTTCAACCTAAAGACGAGTGGATACGAGGTACCATATTATATACCGTCTATTGTCGATCAGGCTTCTTAACCACTTCTGGACCACAAACGTGAATATCATGAAGAGAGCAATACGCCGTAACTACACATACGTTGGCTCTTTAACACAAGTACTAACATATTGCAGCATTGCGTCCAGTTGATACATTCACTGTAACATTATTTCATACGCCTGACAATTATACGTAGTCAACAGTCAACAAAATATACAGTTACTCACTTATGTAGGTCTTCCTAAATAAACAGTAATTGATATAAACAGTGATGAAAATGTTCCGATTCATAAAAAGGTACTCTACTTATTCCTACATCGTTCTTTAGCCGTGATGTAAGGTGGAAAATTTTCTTCTATATTTTTCCGGAAAATTTTCCGTTCTTAACAAATATCAGTGATCAAGTAACAATCCCTCAGTATTCATAAAATTGATTTAATTCATGTATAGAAATGTTAAAAAGTGAAAGATCGTTTAGAGAATCTGAAAATTTTCATGACAGACAATTTTCAGTACTTTGTAAGAACAAGTGAAACAATTTTTCATGATTCGAAAAATTGTCTGTCCTGTACAGTGATGAAAATTTTTCGGAAAATTTTGAAACGGAAAATTTTCCGATTCATAAAAACATACTCCACTTATTCCTACATCGTTGTTTAGCCGTGATGTGAGGTGGAAAATTTTCTTCCATATTTTTTCGGAAAAATTTCCGTTCTTAACGAATATCAGTGATCAAGTAACAGTTGCTCAGTATTCACAAAAAAAGATTGAAATCATGTATAGAAATGTTAAAAACTGAAAGATCGTTTAAAGAATCTGAAAATTTTCATGGCTCAGACAATTTCCAGTACTATGTAGGGACAAGTGAAATATTTTTTCATGAGTCGATTTCATTTTTCTGTCATATATGGAAAAATTAAGAACTTTTTATGAGTCGGAAAATTTTCATTTTGAAGCAAAAAGTAAAACTTTTTGTGAATCGGAAAGTTTTATTGCTCTGTAGAAACAAGTGAAAGGAATTTTCATGAATCGGAAAATTTTCATCACGATGTAGAAACACACTGAGAAAAATCCATTATCCGGACAGCGGTATATTGTACAAATACAAGGATTCGTTATGTTTACTAAGGAAATCTGTACGGAGCGTACTTTATCCATATGCTACACAGGTATTGCCTTTTACCCGCTTAGATATTACATCATGTCGCTGCAGAATGTCTGACATCTAACAATCTTCTGTATTTTACATACGTATATGTATGTTAAATACTTCAGCTATATGTTATATACGTCTATCTGTGTGTGAGGTCCTGACCTTCTATAGACACCTCTTTCTTGCACCATAGATGACGTCATGAAACAACGGTCGTTTGCTTGCGAGTTGGTTTATAAACGAGGTTGTTTACAAACGGAAAAGAAGAGTGGAAGGAAACAAAAGCCTGGGTAAGTGCAATAGTAAACTATCACTTTAGTTAAATATTCCATTAATTATATATTCCTTTAGTATAACTTGCTTTAATATAGTACTAAACAAGTAATGTGATTTATGACTACAATTCTTACTATTGTAACTCGTTAATGGTTGAGGAGAAAGGAATGGGTTAATCTGAATTTTGAGAAATCTTTGAATATTAATGTTTTGTAACTTTTTATATTTCAATGTACTCAAAATGAATGTTATGTGTTTATTCATTCCTTTTTATATGTGACGGTTTATTACTTGATGGAGATTTACTACAGGACTGCTTAACATAATTGCTAAGAAACCGTTTTTCAGCGCGAACATTTTCTTGTGTAGTGAATGAAGATTTAGGATTTAGATTTCTGGGCTTTCGGCATCAATGACCTTGTTAGCCCGTCACATGTGAGTTATGACGTCCTTCGGTGAGCACACTATCCGGGGAAAGGGAAGGAAGCAAACGGCCTGGGACCTATATGTTGGGTACCACCCGGCATTTGCCTGCTGTGAAATGAGGAAAACCCAAGAAAGCCTCATTCAGGATGGCTGGACTTAAAAGCTTTTGATACTTTTTCGACCGAGTGCCCCTACCGGAATCGAACCTGGGTCCGCTCGTACCGAAGGCGAGAGCGTTAGCAACTACGCTACGCGGAGCCACTTGTGTCTAGAAAATTTATTTTTACTAGGATATTTGCAACAAAATTTATTTCATTTCTTTGTTTATTTTTCTTTTTCTTTTTGTTTTTTAACAATAAAACAAAACATATTTTACAGCCTCACTAAAATTTAAAAACAGCAGTCAGTTCTTTTTGTTTTGTTTTGTTTTGCTTGTTATGTTCTCTAGTTAACTAATGTTTGAGTTACTGAGAATTAAAACATTATTATTATTATTTCATAATTTTGGAACCAAAAATTAGATGTTTTTATTTTTTTCCTTGTGTTGACGTCATTGTGGCAAGTTGGGGTGTTTGTATCGTACCTTGGCATTAATTTGGTTACTAGCACTTAGTTTCAAGGTCATAAGTTGCAGACCGCTTGAACCAGCTACTACACAGCTTGAAAAGTTAGGAGTGTCAGGCGTTTGACTTGCAGCTTTCGTTACAGCGTCTAAATTGCAGTATTGGATTGCGTCCAGCTTCTATCGCTGGTAAAAAAGTTATATCGCTTTCGTAATATGGTAAGAAATACAATGTAACAGTTAGGTATAGTATATATGACTAGTTTAATCAGTCGGAAATTACTCTGTTTCCTTGTCTTATTCTTTCGATTATGTTTAAGTACTGTTACTTCATAGTATTGTTTCACTATTTCTAGAAGGAATTAAGTATTAACGAAGTAAAGAATAAGCAGAAGCCCACTTTGATTGACGTTTACTATTTCTCATACTTCATTGAGAATGTTTTGATCCCCAATTGCGCAAACTTATAGTATATGTATGTATGTATGTATTTATGTATATATGTGTGTGATTGATTGATTGATTTTTTGAGTTTTACGTCCCGTTCAGCAGCGAGGCTATATGAGACGTGGACCTACTGATTAACGTGGAATCCGAACCACATGAGCTCCCGCCGGGAATCGAACCCGGGTCTCCCGCGCCAAAGGCGCGCATGCTAACCGCTTAGCCACGAAGGAGCTCTCTCTCTCTCTCTCTATATATATATATATATATATATATATATATATATATATATATATATATATATATATATATATATATATATATATATATGTGTGTGTGTGTGTGTGTGTGTGTGTGTGTGTGTGTTTGTTTCTTTTTTGTTGTTGTTGTTGCTTACACTGCTTTAGAGATGAGCTCCTTCATGGCTTAGTGGTTAGCGTACGCGCCTTTGGTGTGGGAGACCCGCGTTCGATTCCCGGCGGGAGTGGTTCGGAGTCCATGTTAATCAGTAAGTCCACGTCTCATACAGCCTCGTTGCAGAAAAGGATATTAAAATCAACTCAGCACTGCTTTATAGATGGAGTTGTTTGATTCAGGGTTCGAATGAAGCTTTTTACGGGAAGCAGGCACGTAGCCGAGGGGTGGGTCCAGACCCCCCCTTTGGATCCAGAAATGAAAAATATTAAGGAAAGATGAAACAGATGAATCAGCCTCAAAAATATAAAGCTACAAGAAGCGTTTGGTTACTCTTTCTTACGAGGAGCTTTGTGTGGAGGAAACGGGGGGGAGGGGGTCGAGTTGAAATTGGATATTATTGTAACGGAACATTCCGAATTCCATCTAGCTCCATGTTAACCCTATGCAGCGGCGCAAATCTGTCTTCAACATTGAGAGGGACGCGTAAGACAGTTCTCATAATTTTTTTAAAGATGTTCAAAATATTTATGAAGTTGAAAAACAATGCTGCGGAGGATCAGGGGAGCAGAGTTATCTTCAAAATTGTGAGGCGGGCAGATTGAAGGCTTATTCTGGGGTGGGGACATCATTTCATCTTACTTTCCTTTGTGGCAATCGGACACAAATCATCACATTTCTCCCCCAAAAACACATTTCAAATCGGATTATTGAGGGGAAAGTCCCCCCCACACTTCTAAGATTGGAGGGGACATGTCCTCATCCCCCCGGGATTTGCGCCGGTAACCCTATGGACTAAAATGACGATCGATAAACCGGTTCTTTCAGATAGCCTGTCAGTTAGAACTTAAGCAATGCCCAGAATTACCAATAATATGAACCATTTTGAATTTCGCGGCAACACTAATCCATTTTATAGGATTTCTTTACTCCCGAAAGGGATCTCGTTGCTATCCTTGACGGCATTAAACTAAGATAAGAGAAATAGAAAGAAGACGAGAAGAACCGAGTTCGAATGACCTCGGAAGACTATGTCTTTGTTAATACTTTTTTCTATTCTTTTACGCAAGATTTCTTCATAATTCTTTAATTAAAATACTTACTAACATATCCTCATTTTATTGTCCTAACAAATCAATATGGATATGTTGTCAGTAAAATAGTTTAGATTGATCGATCCCCTGGTGTTGTAACCACAGTATTTCAAGTCACGCACCCCCTTCCATTACGAAATCCTGGCTAAACGAACGAATATATGCTACCAGTAAAATAGTTTAGAATGATCGAACCCAAACGAAGCAGGTAATTAACATTAGTACTAGGTATGTGTAGACTAAATGAGGTGATTTGCTTCGTGACCCTTCGAACAATGTACGAAGCGGATGCAAGCAGTTAGCTTACCTAAATTTAGATTTCGCTTTCCGAAATCTTAATGGATGTATTAAGTGATTTCGTTACTTACACTCTCAGTCTCTAAATACAAGGATTCAAAACACATTTTCGATTCCAAACTATGACTCTGCTAGACAAAGAAAGCATAGGCCAGTGTATGTTTTACTTCATTTTCATATACGTGCTTGTAGGTTTTCTCGGGGACTTGGTTTCCTCCCACTTTCTCATTCCACCAAATATTCCATAACCATTAACTTGCTTTAATCACCGTCTCCCTTAGCCTAACAGCATAATCGTGGGACATTAAACTCAAAGACTTTATTTTTATTTTCAAGTAATTACTTTTCTCTCCCTTATTTATTTTTAATTTAATTTCTCTTTCAATTTCCCTCTTTTAGGAACATCAACATAATTTGCAATTCTTTCTCATTATAATAACACTATTAAAAGTCCCATATGCAGCTTACCACGTTGTAACCCAGCGGAAACGGATGAACAACGAATATTGTCGAAAATATGTATTGCTTACAGCGGCGTAGCGAGCATTACAAGATTGGGAGGGGGATGAAACTTGAAATTGCCAAGTCTTGGTTTCTTTTTTTAAAAAATGTCAAGTCTTGATAAAAAAAAATGCCAAGTGTTTCGAAAATCTTACAAACCCTGTGGAAAACTATTACAGGAACCTTATTTTCATATTCGTTCCATTTCATGCCCTGTCTGAGACACGAATAACATCAGCCCTTGTTCCGCTCTCGAGTCCAATTTAACATCTAACCTCAGGATCATTATCATCACCCACGATGCACAACTGTTAATTTGATAACTCATGGCTATGTCAGGTAACCTCCGCCAGCTAACCTTCACGAGAACCTTTAAAGTTACAATCAGTTGTAGAAATGCATTTAAAAACGTAGAATAAGGTAGGATATATTTCCCGTTTGTGATGTAGGAGTGCCTAATTTACATATTAAACATTCAATTGAGGGGTTCAGTGAGGACCAGGCTAACCTACATCCAGGTCAAGATTGAGATTTTGACGGAACAGCATACCAATGTCATTAATTGACCTTTGCCTCAACCACTTGTCGGTGTAGCTTGTCCTGAGTTAGGGGCGGATCCAGGGAGGGTCTATCGCCCCCAAGAAGAGGAAACTTTGTGTATTTTAATATAAAATAAAATCCACCCAGAGTTGAATCTCTTAAAAGTAGCGATAGCTTGTAAGTAGTGGCATTACAACCCACCGCCCCCCAGTAGTCCATCCTGGATCCACCCCTGTTGTATACTAAGCTAAACTATGAATATCAGACGTATCCTTTGTAACGTGCTGTTTTCATTTGTTTCCTTTTCTTTCAGAAAGTTAAAATTGTCAGTTAGCCTAGTCTCTCGCTAAACTGTCAATTGTGACAAAACACACCAATAATTGTTGATGCCAACTAAAACATACATATCCAAAGCCTACAAAATATATCACATTATTTAAGTTTTTTTTTTTTAATTGCTTGCAATGTTTTTCTTCGTGCCAAGCATCCGAAAGTCATCTTGAATTCTGACCTTCTCATTTCACTACAATTCTTTGAAGTGTAAAACTGCACAGCTGTTTTTTGTTTTTTCCTCTCTCTCGCTCTCTTCAGTCCTTCAGTCTCCCCCACTTTGATTTCATGATTTCGCACTCTGATGAAAAGTATTAAACACCAAAACGGAAAAGTGCTAATATATAACCTCTCTTTTAGTAGCCCCTCCAACCACGCGCCCAAGGCACGTGCCTTGCTTGCTCGCCCATAGCTCTGTGAGCTATATAAGTAACATACAATGCGCGCGTATATGTAAACTTGGTGCCAGCTTTGATTCTCGCTGAGAGAGTATACATATAATGTCGGTTCGAATTCCATCAAAACCGTAGGCTCATTTTTGTGTAACCTTGGTAGTGAAGAAGACAGTAGACTTCAACAAATATTCCTGTCGGGCCTCGATGGCTCAGTGGTAGAGCGTTCACCTCTGGTGTTTGGGGTCTTTGATTTGATCCCAGCTCGCGCCAAGTAAACTTTGTGGTGGACAAACACCGTGTGAGTGGGTTTTCTCGGGGTTCTCCCGTTTCCTCCCACTTTCTTCATTCCACCATTTCATTCATTATATCATCATCAGCGTCTCCTTTAGCCAAGCCGGTATACCCGTCGCACGTAAAACTCAGATTTCAACAAATATTCCCTTTCCAGCAAGACATTAGGTTAAATTGGAAACAACGATCTAGATCACATACTTCCAACTTCATTATTGATACAACTGTTATATACAGGATGCATCAGAAGTCCCTTGTCATCCTTTCTGAAAACTACAGGGATGTAGTTTCATTGAGTGCGAGATAAGAGATACACATTAGGCCCAGAAGGATACTTTCGGATTACATCACATGGACGGTCGCCATCTTAGATTCGAAATTGTAATACGGATGATAAGTGGGTAGTGTGATACATGGCCATGCACTAAAATGTTCTGAGGATGTCAAATGTGCAATCAGATATCATTTAACTTATTCTGGTGAAATGTTATTGGCAGTGAACCAAGTGAGACTATATGTAGTATGTCATATCCTTCTGTTTTTTTTTTTTTTTTCAGTGATAGGGACATACCGTTTCTGTTTTTTTTAGTGATCAAGATATACCTTCAGGGAAGAATAAATGCTAAATACCTTTAATAAATCCATTTTTATATATTGACAAAGATTTTATTTCTCATGTAGAAGTAACTTCTAAGTTGACAATACTGACATTTTTTTACCTTTTGTTTGTAAAATGAGGTGTTTTCAAAGAAGTTCATTAGTTTATATTTTGATGTGCCATATTGAATTGTTTCTTTCGTATGTTGGTATGTGTCGTCTTGTCTGAAGTCTTATAAGCGTCGTGGTTTGAGCGTGGGCGGATTTAGGGGATTGCAGTGGGGGCGAATCTTACGGGAGTTTGAAATACCCCTCATTCGAGTGTGTGGTCCAGGAGTTTTCCCGCTGGAAATTGTTAATATTAAAAGTCGGTTTTTGAGCACTTTCGTGTATAATTCTCTGATACAAGGTAAGGGGCTATTTTTTGTTTTTCAGAAAGTTGTTCACGATGGATGGATCAGTCTCTCCATTTTTTCTCCGTAACTAAATAGGCTTTCCAGTGGTTTTCAGACATTATTTAAATAGAAATGCAATCTTGTAGGCTTCACACTTCACTGCATTTGAACATTTAGATAGCCGATATGTCGAGTCAAAATCGTAATAAAACGCACCGCCTCTGATTGTTCCCACTTCGAACACATTTCCCTGTTATAGTCAGGGGTAAAAGCGAGGGGGAACGCGGGAGACACAGTTCCTCACCTCGAAAAACATGTACGGCGTCTCCCAGACCCTAAAATGGTACAATGGGCAAAGATAGACAGGAGGAACGGCGTGGAGTGATGCCGCTACCTACCGTCCCCCCACCTTTTCAGGTCCACTTTTACCCCTGGTTATAGTATATGTTCCACATGTTCCTACTGAGCAATAAACATTTGCAGAAGCTTCTTCCAATTAATGTGGACACAAAGTAGGATATAGGGTCAAATTCGTGCACAGACGATGGCGATACTTTGTTCTAGATGATAAAAATTATGAATATTTACTGCACAAACCATAGGCTTAACATGTCCACAAAGCTAGAAATTGAACAGCGTTAGGTCCGGTGATCGGGCAGCCATTCAACTGCCTCTCGTCGATCAACTCATGTTTTAGGGAATTGTTCAAGTAGTGACGCACCACGAATCCATAATGAAGAAAGCGCCATGGTGTTGAAAAAACTGCGAGAATGTACCATCCTCGGGCATCGCAGCTCGCAATATCTATCCCTGTACGAGCGTGAGGTATTATTCCGCAGTTAATTTTATGGAATGAAAAAGTGACTGATTAGACGTATTCCTCATTTATCTGCCAACACCATAATTAATTTTCTTTGCGCTGGTCATGTTGGAGGGGTCTTGCACGCGGGGTTGTCAGGTGACCAATTGTGCATGTTCTGCCTATTAACCTTCCCATTTACGTAGAGGTCAGCTTCATCTGAAAAGAGTATTTGCATAAAAATGTTAGAGTTTAACCATAATTACTCGATAACTCGGTCACAAAACTGCACTTGGCGACCAAGATCGTTCTCGTGGAGATGTTGCTTCATTTGCACCTTGTACGGATGCACTTATACACGCGCAGACCCTATAACTCAACCCACATTGCATTAATAAATGACGTGTGCTCCTTTGGGGCCACATCGAGAAGGAAGTCAGCACTGCCGTAGGCGTTGCTTCATCTGTAGCTGTCTACGATCGTCTGCTACGACGTATGTCCACGAGTGTGCCCGTCTCCTCAAATTTAGTTAATTACTGTGACACTGCAACATGTAACATAGTCACATTGTGGATGATTCTGTTTGCAATCGGTAACCACTGCACAGGCACTCCTCCCGCCCCACAGTTTGAATATTTCGATACATTCCTCACGTTCTAACGGTATGGTTCTACATCTAGAAGAAAGAGGTAAATACAACGTTCAATTGGCAATAACTTTTCACCAAATTAAGCTCCATGGAATCTGATTGCATATTTGACATACTGAGAAAATTCTAGCCCGTGGCCATATATATATATATATATATATATATATATATATATATATATATATATATATCACATTACCCACCAATTTATAACAAACAAATTTAATCCAAAATGGCGGCCATCTGTGTGAGTATTCCCAAACGGCCTAATGTATCATCCATCTCACATTCAATTAAACTACACCCGTGTAGAATTTAGAAAGGAACTTCGTATGATGTATAAAGGGTGTTTCGAAAGTCCCCTGACACAGAGTAACTCTGTTATCAGAGTTACAACAAAATGTAAGAGGAAAAACCATTTCTAAATATGTTGTTTTCAATCTAAAGTGAACACTTTTTAAATCGGAGGAGCCGTTTGGGCTGTACTCTTTATGCGCCCAGGGGGCGCGGTGGCTCAGTGGTAGAGCGTTCACCTCTGGTGCTTGAGGTCCCGGGTTCGATCAAGTGAACTTTGTGGTGGACAAACACCGTGCTCGTGGGTTTTCTCGGGGTTCTCCCGTTTCCTCCCACTTTCTTCATTCCACCATTTCACTCATCTCTCATAATCACCGTCTCCTTTAGCCTAACCGGCATAAACGTGGGACGTAAAACTCAAAGATTTCATTTTTTTCTTTATGCGCCCAATGTGGAATGAAAATGCAATGTTACCATTTACCTGGACCCACAACATATGTGAATGAAGTTACTGTTTGAAATGGGCCATCGACATGTTAACGTAAAAGACAGTAACTTCATTCACTTATGTTGTGGGTCCAGGTAAATGGCAACGTTGCATTTTCATTTAACATTGGACGCATAAAGAGTGTACAGCCAAACGACTCATCCGATTTCGAAAATTCCTTCAACTTACATTGGAAACATCATATTTGGAGACGGTTTCCCAATTACATTTTGTTGTAACTCTGATAATAACCGAGTTACTTTATGTCAGGGAACTTTTGAGACACCCTATATATCTTATGGAATATATGTTTGATGTCCCTATAACTGTAGTATAATTTTGTTTAAATTTACAAGTTATTACAAGTAGATTCTGACTTACATGCGTAAGAGTTTGTATGTAACTAACTAATGAATTGTATTTCATGAAATTTACATTGAAATATTTAACACAAAATCTTTTATATTCATGCTTAGTGACTTAGCTTTGGACTGCAACTCATTATTGTACCCCATTATTGCTTGAAAAGAAAGCCGATGTCCGAATCTTCATTTGGAGAAACCAAAGTTCTATTGGAATGCTGAGGATTGCAATTATTAATTTCTAGACTTCAAGGTGCGTAAATTATATCTAGGTATATTCTGTGTTTATTGTTATAATTACTATTACTATTATTGGGTTTAGAATCAATCAAGTACTTCGTGATATTTTAGAGGGATCAAGATGGCTGCCAGATAGATAAATATTTGAGCGTCAGGCCCTTATTTCTTTTCAATTTTATATTTAATCAATGTCTATTTTTCCCCCTCATTATTCCACCAAATCGTATTCCAAGATCATCAATTTTCAATACTCATTTGGGACTGTCAGCATACACAGCATAACCGTAGGACGTAAAACAAAGATTTATTTTTATTTTTCGTTTTCATGTCTTTTCTTCATAGCTGTGAAAAATAACGCCTTCAACATCATAAATTTGTATGCTACTTGCCTGCATTCGAGCACAGTAATCAACTATTTTGACATTAGGAAGCAAAGCAGGTCTACTTTGCAGTTAGCATAGTTTTGAAAGGATGTGACATAATGATATTGGTGTTGCGATGTTCAGCACCGTAGATAATTAAACAGTGCTAGTAAATAAATTTGTAACAATTGTATTGGTGTTTAGCTTGCATGACCTCTAGACGGGCCATTTTTTTTACAACATATTGTTACTTGTACTCTATATGAGGGGCCGCGGGGGCTCAGTGGTAGAGCGTTCACCTCTGGTGCTTGGGGTCCCGGGTTCGATCCCAGTCCCCGCCAAGTGAACTTTGTGGTGGACAAACACCGTGTGTTCTCGGGGTTGTCCCGTTTCCTCCCACTTTCTTCATTCCACCATTTCATTCATTACTCATCATCACCGTCTTCTTTAGCATACCCGGCAAAATCGTGGAACGTAAAACTCAAAGATTTCATTTCATATAAACTTGTCTGCATAATTCATTTCATATAATGTTTGTCTGCAATGTTTTCTCTCCTGTATTTATACATTTCACTTTTTACACAAAACTGCATGCAGTCTACAAATATTGATGTTGGAATTATGGTACCGGTATCAGTACTTAGTATGAATTATCGATATTTGTAAAGAAAATTATGTATTTTCTGGTACCGAAATAGGAGCCACATTCTGATAGTTTAGCATGACCCACAAAAATGGCAACTGAAAAACACAAAAAATCTCCGTGAACAGATTTGCCTTGGCTGCTCTTTATATCCAAGAATATCTTCTCAACCGTAATCAGTGGAAGATTTACGGGATTTGGGGCTTTCAGGCTGAAGCCCACCCAAATTGCAGGATTTCTTTTTAAAAAATCTAATTTAGTCATTCCTATGCGTATGCCCGTCAAGCCCTTCAAAAAGTCTAGTGATTTCTAAATAAACGAATTATTTCTGTGTGAAGTCCCTCTCAAACTATTCTTCTGAATCCGCCGCTGTTCGTAATTTATTTTCCAACAAGAAATCCATTTCGACATCTATCTAAAGAGGAAATTTTCCTAAAGTTAGACGGGAGGAGGTGCCAGTAGTAAGAATTTCCCATTTAAGGGGTTACGTTGACCCGGTGCAAAGTAACCACGATTTGAGGCTCAAAACAGCCTTCTCCCAGTGTTATTTTTCTATGACTTTACAATGTTTCACCCTTCAGTTTCAACTATTGTTTGGAAGTCCCATCATACACAGTAGAATTCTACGAAACCGACTTAACTTTGACGGAAATTCTTGTAGGTGATATCTTCCAAATTTTGTCTGCATTTACAGTGAGTGCTTTCCATACCTCTACAACAATAAACCCTTCAGGTGATTAGAACTGATGTTAACCGCCAACATTATAGCCAAAATCCAGTTAGATGTTCTATCTTACGGTGGCAGTTGAAACTTTCTCTTTACAGTTCATGGGTTTACCGACGGAAGACTGTGTAACTTTTTTCGTATTTTGTGCGAAGTTAACCCTGAAGTGCAAAGTAACCCCGTCTTAAGGTACTTACAGATTACCTAGGTAGTTAGCAATTTTCACATTCTTTTTTAAGGTGGTAACAGTTGGAGCCAAGGGATGTGCGACATTTCGATCGAACGATTAATATTTTCAAATATCAAACTATCGATATCGAAATTTTTGACCGATATATCGATGTTTTTGATCTTTATCAATTTCTATATTTTCGATTTTTCATATTGCTTATATTTTGATATTGCTGTATTTTTTGATATTTCGAACAAGTTTCAATAGTATTTCAATATCGATTATCTATTTCAAAATTTGGATATCACAAAGCCCTACCGAAACCCCTCCGAAATGAAGTTTTTGTCTATGGCCTGATTAGGGTTGCGCACGGCACGAGACTAGACAGAATTTTTGTTACGAAATTCGAGACGAGACATAGCTCTTCCAATAGAAACAGATACAGATTTCGAGAGGAGACAACTTTCGCGACATCTTTGCGAGAGGTGACAGTCTCAAATCATTTCTCGTGCGCACCCCTAGCCCATATCGTGCGTTATCAAAAAGCATGTTAATGAGAAATAACAACATGTAAATACAATATAGGTAGTTAAAAACATTTTTGTTTTCATTCTTCAGTAATGCATTATTATTAACCTCAGTATTTTATAGTCCATTCTTAATCTTAAGGTGATGTATAATTAAGTTTTGAATTCGGTTAACTTATTTTGTTTCTCAAATTGTTTTAAAAATGTATGTACAAACATGTTTATTTTCATTCTTGAGTGCTTAAAGTCACTATAGTTATTAAACATAGTATTTAATATTGTACTCTTAACGTTAAAATAATATACAGTTAACTTTTGAATTCAGTTAACATTTTTCTTACTGAAATTGCTTTAAAAAAGTATGTAAAAACTTTTTATTTTCTTTCTTGAGTGCCAAAAGTGATGCACAGTTATTAACATTAGTACTTTATTCTTAATTTTAAACTGATAAACAGTGCGTTTCTGAATAAATTATGTCAAGTTATTTGAGTGGCGAACACTGGTAGAAAATTCTGACTACTACTGGAACATTTTGATTTTAAGCTGACGACTACTGGTGCAAGGATTTTAAAATATTGGTTTTCCTTCAACGGCTACTCCTTTTTGAATTCTGACTACATGGTCATTATAGGAAGGATCAGTGAGTCTTTCCAACTATGGTACAGCTCCGACAGATTCACGATGCTGAGAGAAGAGACAAAATAGTATGTTTTCAACCTTAAAGTGAGAACCACTGGCGTTTTTACCCTGCTATGCAAAAGTAAGTGGGTACTCCAATGGGGTTCCAATGCGGTACCTAATTTCTGCATTTTAGATATATGTTAATGCATGTGTCTAAAATGTAAAGAACTGATATTTGTTTACTGAAAACTGCAACTCGGTAAGCCTTACGGATACCGAGATATGGGAAAATAAAGAGCGACACGATATGTATGTGGGACTTGGGGCTTGCATACTTGAAGGTACAATTTGGAAAATGAATTAAAATATGACTAAGGCTTTCAAGATATTGTCAAATAAAGGGAGGACCATTACAAGTATGATATTTTCGTGTTAGATGATAAAATTTCCGAAACCGGTCATGGAAAGTTAATAAGCACCAGTAGCAGTTCCATCTTCAAGTAATTAGATATTTCTATGGGGTGTTAGAACATCTTACAGTCTACTAAGATTAAATTTTAAAAGCTTTTGAAAATATAACTTGACATTTGTAAAGAGTATTAGAAATATGTAAGTATAAATATGTTTACCTAAAACTTCCAGCCAGTACATCTAACATATAGAGAAACACCGTAAAATAAAAGAGTATGAGATGTTGAAACTTCGGAAAAATTATTGGTCCCAACAAAATTAAATAAGATGGTACTTCTATGGGTTAAGTGAGTACCTCATTACAATTTCGATGGAAAGATTAGTTCTAGGTTTTCTTCAGGCAGTTCCAAAAGTTCATCGAGCTGTGTAAGAGAGTGAAAATTCCCTGTGAATATCTAATATAGTAACCAAAATATAACGAGTCATATGTTTTATGACGTAAAAATAGAGATCTTTTAGGATTTGTACTTCTGGGTCTTTGCTATAAGAAAGAAATTCAAAAACCTACTGTATATACCTTAATAGACAATTAAATCAGTGAGGACACAGTAACTTCGTGGTGGGGTGTTTACCTAGTATGTTTTGCAGAAACTACACTGGAGTATTCTCTTAATCCACAGAGATACGATCACACTTAACTGTCCATTTAATTTTAAAATGAAATTAAGGCAAATGAATGTTGATGATAGAATTGATGGAGTGCAAAGGTGGGAGGAAACGGGAGTACCCCGAGAATACCCACGAATACGATGTCGACTACAAACTGACTTGGCCGCGGATCGAACCAGGGACCCAATACACCAAAGGTACGCACTCTACCACTAAGCCACCGTGCCTGCACCCATTTAATTGTCTATTAAGGTATATACGGTAATTTTCTGAAATTTCTTCTTCTTACAGCAAAGACTCAACAGTACAAATCCATGTGGGTCTCCATTTTTACGACGTCATAAAATACATAATTACTTATATCTCGGTTGCTATATTAGATATTGACAAAGAATTTTCATTCTTTTTGTACGCTAGGAATTATCACGCTTGGATTTACCCGAAGAAAACTTCGAGCTGAATTAATCTTTCGATCGGAATTGCCCTGACGAGTGTGAGATACTCACTTTACCCATATAAGTACCATCTTATTTAACTTTTATTAAGATCAAAAGTTGTTTTATGAAATTTCAAGATCTAATACTCTTTTATTTCACGGTGTCTCTCTAGCTGTAAGATGTACTGGCTGGAAGTTTTGGGTAACTCTATTCTCTTTTCTAATACTCTTTACAAATGTCAAATTATATTTTCCAAAGCTTTTAAAACTTAATCTTTTTAGACCCATGATGTTCTAAAACCCCATGGAAATACCCAGTTACTTTAGGATGAAATTGCTACTGGTGCTTATTCAGATTTCATGACCGGTTTCGGAAGTTTTACCACCTAACACGAAAACCCCATAACTGTGTGGGTCCTCCCTTTATTTGACAATATCTTGATAACCATTAGTTATATTTTCATTAATTTTCTAAACTGTACTGTCAAGTATGGAAGCCCCACATACATATGGTGTTCCTATTTATTTCACCATATTTCGGTAACTGTTAAACGTACCGACTTGCGGTTTCGGTAAACACACACCTGTAACGTTCTTTATAAGTTTATTAAGATATATTTTAGAATGTTTAGAAATGGGAGGTCTGTGAATGCCATAGTACCCGAAAACCCCCATAAGGACGTGTGTGTAGTGTATTGAATTGAAACTACTTTTGAGGTTGTTGTTAGCTCTCAGTAATTACGTTTTCGAAACTGCACAATCTGGTACGCAAACCTCACACTTCCATGGTGTTGTTCTTTATTTTCCCATACCTCGGTATCCATAAGGCTTACCGAGTTGCGGTTTTCTGTACTAAACAGATATCAGTTCTTTACATTTTAGAGACATATTTCCACATATCTAAAAATGCAGACATTAGGTACCCCATAGTACCTCGAACGCCATTGGGTACCCACTTACTTTTGCATAGTAATACATTTCGAGTTGTTCAGCATCAATAAACACTTTTTTTTAATTAATCGTTTTTCTACCAGAAACCCAAAAGTCCATACCTGACTGAACAGATTTTGTCCATTTAATTTTAAAAAATGTTAAATATTTTAAAATGTAACATTTTAAATATTTTTTGGATTTTTGTTTCAGGTATTTCATGCATCAAAACAAAACCAGGATTCTGCATGAAAGACAGCGAAAAGAAGCAGAGTAATTTGTGGCTAAAAGCACGTCCTTTCTGAAGACAGACCCGATTATATTTTCATTCTTTTGTACGAATATGTAACCTTAATAAATATACTGCTCCACAAATTATTTCTTTCTTCCATAAATTAGAATAAATGTATGTCTGTTTAAAGAAAATGTTTGTTAGCGTTAAGTCCTTTCAACTCTTTTTCTCTGTAAATAAGAACATTATACCTTGCAACATTTTTTTTTTTATCATTGTGCAATTCCGATTGGATAAAGTATCTGCACGAAGCACTATTATTTCAGACATACATTAATAACTAATGTATTGTTCTGTGAATAAGGCAATGGTATAGTGAACATGTTTTAACATAAAATCCGTAACTCAGCTTTTCAGTAGTCAACTTTATTGAGAATCCGAAGAAAGAAAGAAAAAATGTTGGACTTAACAACGAATTTCAAAATTATTTTTGTTCGAATTCTGGACTAATCCAAATTATCCAGAGAAATCATTTATGTTGCTCTCTACAGATGTATCCTTTATCCAAATCGTATGAAAAGGAGACTTCATACATCGCTATATTTTGTATGAACTATGTTTCGTATTTATTTAATCACTTTGTACCTTTCTCTAGTGTCCGCAAGTGTCAATCGAATAATTTAGTGTTTCACTCATGTAACCTTGTGACTAATGTACGTCCTGTCGGTATATATATATGTTACTGGGTTCGATTAGCGACAAACAATTTTTAGCGTTAAACAAATACAAAAATCTACACGCAATGAGATACGATGATATTTGCCTCATAGACAATACCAAGCAACTAACGGTACTGAGTGTGGTTGAGTTTACTAGTGATATTATCTGGCTATAATCAGTGTTCCGAGAGCTATACTTCTTTTTGTACTCTGAATTGCAAACTTTGATATAACCGTTTTAAATTATTGTATATCTATATATATATATATATATATATCATATAAAATTGTAAACTAGAAACTTCCGAGTAGTTCTGAGAATCATCGCTCTTTCTTTAAATAATGTATGAGACTATTACACTGCTCGTTACTTAAAATGTTGAACTAAAAAGGATACATCCAGGAAAGTCCAAATTTGCAGAATGTATAGAGCAGGGAAGGATAAATATGTTTGGTCGATGGCTGCACAGCTTCTCATACCTGTGAACTCCGCCAGCTACAGTTGATGAGCTGTGGCATTGGATCGTAAGACGCATGGCTTACCATACCAGAAGAGAACATCCTCTCGATGTCTCGCTGTGTTACAGTCGTTCTGGTTGTCAATGTTGGGTCAGTTCTGCTCCTTTGTCACCACGTTGTCACACAGCGAAAACAGCGGTAAGTTTAACCCTTAACGTACCAAGCCTAAGTCGTCAAAGTTGTTTACCAAGCTGGAGTCTTCTGGAGACCCCAAGTATTATTTTAATTTCTCAACATAGTATTGCAGAGGGTTACTCCAACTATTATTTTTTTGGATGTCTAGAAGCATACTTAAGTTAAATGAACATTGTTGACATCAAATATTATGTATATTTGAGCACTATGCAGTTCTTCATACAATTTTATATTTTTGTGTTCGTAAATTTGAAACACAGGTTTAACAATGGAGTTTTTACATTTTCAAGTGTGTTTTTATTTTTTGTATTTTTTAAAGAAACGAGTCGTTGATCTAATCATGTAATTAATATCTCAAAGGGTTGCAGGATACATATAAAAATTGAGAAGAAATGGATTCTTATGATTGCGGCAGTATCACTAAATATCACTCTCTGGGGTCCCTAGAGTACCCCGCTTGGTATGTTAAGGGTTAAGCATATTCGACACTTACTATTAGATATCGGCTTGGGAACTTTGGCGTAGCTACCCTGTCTCCCTGAAGTTGCATTTTTAATGGCGAGTACTGTGTAGGAATCATCTTGTGAGAGAACACGTTTTCAGCTGACACCATGTTTTTAATTATAGCGTCATTTAAAAAATAACTTATCTGTTAATTAAAATGTGCAGACAAGTTATTTCTGGAAAATCCTATTCACGCCTCTTGTGGTAACAACTTCTGCATTTTGGAAGAGGATATTATTAAGGAAAAGAATGAGGTAAAGTCGTCTTTATATAGTACACACGGAAAAGAAAGTATTTGACAGTTGACAAATTTTCTTTTGCCAATAGCTCGGGAACAAATGAATTTATTTGGATCTTTTTGTTGTTATTCTTCGAATAGTTATAACTTGACAACCTGCCAAAGTCGGTACTCTAATAGGTTAATTTATTGTTGAGTTTTTAGGAAAACAAATTTTGTCAAATGAAGAATATTTAATTTCGTGACTGTACAAGCAATGGATGATAACGGCTTAATAAATGACTGTACGTAAGTTTGAGTTTGAACATAGGATTGTACATGGCTGTGCATTTTGCATTATTATTGAAGTGCTGCAACTAAGTTATTGCAAAAGGTATGATAAATTCTTACAGTAATATTGTCACATATTGATTTACTCTGTATGAAAACTAAAATAGTTTAACATATGGTTAACCTCCTTTGTGCCAATAATTTTAAAATTAACGCTTGTGACACTTTTCAACACTTGGCTTTGCAGTAGCTTTCCAAAGAATTAGCAGGAAGTCCAAACTTACACCCTGCAGGTAAATACATTTCTCTGGACAGTTTCACTGCTCCAAACTAAGATTGAAAAGTGTAGTATTTTTATTATTATTGGCACAAAAGATCAACCATATTTTAAGCTATTTTTGTTTCCATACAGAGAAAAACAATATGTGACAACATTACAGTAAGAATGTATCCTGCATTTCTCAGTATGTTGCAGCACTTCAATAATGGTGCACTATACGTACAATCTAGATCCTGAATATGCCCAATCCATATATTACAACAAGGCAATACGTATGCGATACAGGTAAAATCCGTATATTTCATACGGACAATCTATAAGCTACATACATCCAATCCATACATTACATATGGCCAGCCTGTACGTGACATACGTATAATCTATATACTGCATGCACACAGTCTGTAAGCTGCATATGTGCACTCTGTATGGTGCATACGGATATTCTGTATGCTGTATCGGGACAAGCTGTGTGCGACATAAGGAAAATCTGTATAATACATACGTACAATACGTATACTGTATCTAGTCGTACGTACGGGGCACAAGTACAATATAGATGCTGCCTCGGGGTTGAACGCAAGAAACACACGTACAGAACGTATATTGCATACTTCTTGAAATTATGCTCCGTCCTGATAGTCAGTGAGTGTCGTCATTATTAACCCACATGCTACATACGATCGTGACGTCACAAAGCTAGATATTACCTCCGTATATACTTGTTACTGCAGATGACGTCACACGAATGACGTCATTGCACTTATGCAGACAGTATGTATAATACATACTTTTTCAGCTATACGTTTGCTGCAGGATGTTATATACGGTTGTACGTTAAGTCCGGAAACTACAGGAATTACGAATGTAACCTACGTTTTTAAGTATGCCACCTACATTTTTTTTTCTCAGTGCAAGTGAAAAAACTTTGCATAATCCGGACAATTTTGGATATTATGTATAGTGATGTTAGGTGAAAAAATTTCCACTATATTTAACTGCACATTCAGCTATAAATTCAATTCCTGTAGAGGGAAGTTAGATAGCAACAAATTATCATTTTACCAATTATCTTTCGGAAACCAGAAAATTTTGTAATATTTGAAGTTGGGAAATAAAAATATACAGTGTTTCTCTCTTTCTTTCTCTCTCTCTCTCTCTCTCTCTCTCTCTCTGTGTGTGTGTGTGTGTGTGTGTGTGTGTGTGTGTGTGTGTGTGTGTGTGTGTGTGTGTAGGTGTGTGTGTGTGTGTGTAAATTGCAGGGAACATACATCGAGTTCGCAGAGAACAAATATCCCAATCCAATATTTAAAATGTAAAAACAAATGGAAAAGAAACATTTGTGAATTTATCAATTTTAGAAACAGAAAATTCCACTATTTCTTTACATGTAGGACTGCCTATGTAATGAAATAACTACATAAAAGTTCCTTATGAAGATTATTTTTGTAACAGAAAATAAGAAAAAATGATTTTATTGTGTTTAACACTCGTAAATCATAATTTTGTGTAAACAACATCTTAGAGCAGATATTTGTATTGTAAAACTACCATTATTGTGTATAAAAATGTATTAAAAATAATGACGATTCCATAGAACAAGTACATACACACTCACACACATATACAGTATATATATATATATATATATATATATATATATATATATATATATATATATATATATATATATATATATATATAAGAAATATGTTTTTTTATTTTGTAAATTAAAGTGAAGTTACTTGTTGCTTTTAAAACACAGCCCTAATACTGCTGCTTTTTATGATTCTTTTATTATTTTATTGGAAGAACAACTACACAAGTCAGCTTCCTTATTATTTACATTTCACTTTCTCTTCTGAATAAATAGATTTTTATTTCCAGAAAATAGTCAGTATTTGCTTTCATGAGTTACTTAAACTCGAATTTTGGGTAGTCAAAAATTTACAGTAGGCACTTTATATTATATCTATGAATTCATAAATGTTGCAGTACGCAAATTTATAAAAGTAGTAAAGCTATGAGAAAACCGTGTTATGTATATTAAACTGGCGAAATCTAATATTGTAAGATCAAAGGTGGATTCTGAGGGAAGAACGCATTGAAGTTTTTCAAACATTCTTGAAATGAAGAATAGTTAGATTTTCACATCATGAAACTTTTTAAGGACAGTATTTATTACCAATAAATTTTACGGCTAAACAACGATGTAGGTATAAGTTGAGTATGTTTTTATGAATCGGAAAAGTTTCCGTTTCAAAATTTTCCGGAAAATTTTCATCACTGTACAGGACAGTGAATTTTTCGATTCATGAAAAATTGTTTCACTTGTTCCTACAAAGTACTGAAAATTGTCTGAGCCATGAAAATTTTCAGATTCTTTAAACGATCTTTCACTTTTTAACATTTCTATACATGATTTCAATCAATTTTTTGACTACTGAGGAACTGTTACTTGATCACTGATATATGTTAAGAACGGAAAATTTTTCGGAAAAATATAGAAAATTTTCCACCTTACACCACGGCTAAACAACGATGTAGGAACAAGTGGATTCTTTTTTTATGATTCGGTAAAGTTTCCGTTTCAAAATTTTCCGGAAAATTTTCATCACTGTACAGGACAGTGAATTTTTCGATTCATGAAAAATTGTTTCACTTGTTCCTACAAAGTACTGAAAATTGTCTGAGCCATGAAAATTTTCAGATTCTTTAAACGATCTTTCACTTTTTAATATTTCTATACATGATTTCAATCAATATTTTGAATACTGAGGAACTGTTACTTGATCACTGATATTTGTTTTAAGAACGGAAAGTTTTCCGGGAAAATATAGAAGAAAATTTTCCACCTTACATCACGACTAAACAACGATGTAGGAATAAGTGGAGTATGTTTTTATGAATCGGAAAATTTTTATCACTGGTGTGCAGTTAAACATAATAGAAAATTTTCCACCTAACATCACTATACATAATATCCAAAATTATCCGGCTTAGGTAAAGTTTTTTCCAGTTGTTTCTACATCGTGATGAAAATTTTCCGATTCATGAAAATTCCTTTCACTTGTTTCTACAGAGCAATAAAACTTTCCGATTCACAAAAAGTTGTTTTACTTTTTGCTTCAAAATGATGAAAATTTTCCGAATGATAAAAAGTTCTTCAATTTTTCCATATAAGACTGAAAATATTTTTATTCATGAAAAATTGTTTCACTTGTTCCTACATAGTGCTGAAAATTGTCTGAGCCATGAAAATTTTCAGATTTTTTAAACGATCTTTCAATTTTTAACACTTCTATTCATGAATTCAATCAATTTTATGATTGCTGAGGAATTGTTACTTGATTACTGATACTTCTTTAGAACGGAAAATTTTCCCTATAAATATAGCGGAAAATTTTCCACCTCACATCACTATATATAACCACGACCATCTGTAAGTACAGCTCACAGATGACGAGAAGAACCCTAAAACAGGGGTAGCGGGGAAAGGTCAAAGAAATGGTCAAGTCCATTTTCGGTTTTCGAGGTATGGTCTATATTTAGATGTTGTCTGCTACTCCGGGTAGTTATCTGTGTGCTATTCTGTGGTGTCATTTGAAATCCTCGTGCGAAAAGTGGGCGAGCCCATATCTACATCACACTACTTCTGCTAGGGTTCTTCTCGTCATCTGTGAGCTGTACACACTATCATCAACTACATGACAAGTAACTGAATTCCATCTACAGCACGAAAGAGAAATAGAATCTTATTAGGTGTTAGCAGATTTGGTTAGGGATCTCAACTGTTTACTCGAACATTGTATTTGTATAAGTATTAACTTCAAGACCAAATATGTTTATACCAATCGCTATTGTACTAGAAAACAAAGATACGTGGTTTAACTTATATAATTAACTTACATAATTAAAACTCTTAATACTGACTTCATAACATTAGAATTCCATGTTCGTACATTCTGTCTTTACAACTCTTTGCTCTTTCTTTTACATATTTATAAATAAATTTTAGATTCCATGTTAGAAAAGAATCTTGCATTAAATTTACAGTAGATAAGAATGGAAAATGTATAATTATTTTTTTACGTCATTTTGATAAATATTTGGTTAGAAAATTCTATTTTTATTATATAGTTCATTATTTCGAATCTGCATGTTTACTAGCAAATTGCACATCTGAACATAAATAATATTTGAATTGATGGTAAAATATATTAAATAAAGAAACTATTTAAGCTTTCAGATATGCAGCTAAAGCACGAATTGAAATATTGAATTTACATTATGAACAAAATAAAACGGTAACGACTATGTACCAAATGGTTCGTTGAACCCGTACACACATTTCACGATAAATGCGTGAAATTAAATGTCATATCCGGTCCATTAAGTGATGTCGCTAACTTTCCTATATCCTCCGTTACCACGTCTATGGAATCATAAAGTAATAATATAGTATAAGAGGTTTCAGCTGCTCT
This sequence comes from Thermobia domestica, assembly GCF_964235325.1. Taxonomy (NCBI): domain Eukaryota; kingdom Metazoa; phylum Arthropoda; class Insecta; order Zygentoma; family Lepismatidae; genus Thermobia; species Thermobia domestica. The sequence goes on along the minus strand of NC_137455.1, from coordinate 154,475,245 downwards.
TCCCGCTGAAACTGTGGAGACTGTGGCGCCGCCACCCATGGAAGTTGGGTACTACGAACTATTAAAAGCAAGAACGAATCAAATTATTCAGAGCGCGTGAGTCTAATAAAATTAGCCAATGATACACTTAGCTACTGCCAGCAGCAGACGATGCAGTTAGTTACAACACTAGCCGGTAGTGTCGCAGTCATTCTTGTTGCATTGTGGGAACGATTTGAATTTCCATTAGGAATATAAAGAGTGGTTCATCAAGGTAATCAGTGTACGAAATTGTTTTGCCGACCTAACAAATTTTCCTTTTTAATATCTACATCGTTAGTTTCGGTTCGTTTTGTTGAAACTATTATTAGTTTGGCCAAAATACATTTTTTTTATTTCATAAATAAAGTTGGCTGCCAAATACAAATTTAGGTCACCCAAGCATTGGATTCAGCGTTCTCAAATTAGTGTAAGAAACGCAATTATAAACGTATCCAAACATGGGAACTTACACTTGATGCAAGTGGTACTTTAAAGATAACAAATTGTACTTTCTTCTCATGACTCCATGAAGGGCTATATTTAAAAATAGTTTCAATAGTTTTAGCGTCCTCATATTAATATAAAAGGTACAATTAGAAATGTTAAAAGCATGGCAGTTTCCATTATGACATAAGTAGAAATTCAAAAATTGTAAATTTGAGGTCCTTTTTATCGTGATTCCACGGACGAATATGTCTTAAAATAGTTCTATTGGATTTAGAGACTTGAAATTAGCTCAAAAAGTAGAATTAGAAATTTGTCCAAGTGTGGGTACTTTTTATTAGTGACAAGAAAGTTAGTTTTTTACCTCACTGTTGTAGAAAAAAACTGTCTACTTGCTATCTTCCTACATTAAGATATAGTTCAGATAGTTTTGTTAATTTTACTCTAAAAATCTTATGAACAATCACTCAAGTACTCTAGAATCTGCTATGCTCGTTTGTGCACTAAAAAATAAGTGTGTATTTGCAGAATTAAGTACTTTTTCAATTAATGTAATCTGCTACACGTCTTGTAAAGAGAAGTTATAGATATTCATCTAACATATAGCTTATAATTTACAGCTGATTATTGTTTTCAGATTTGGGCATCATATATCATAAAGTTGAATTCAATGGACCTCTTATGCTTTTCGAATGTTGCTGGTAAGCTTTCAACTTAAAAAGGTGTAGAGGGAGGCAGAGAGGCTGTTCGTATGAAAGCGTCCCTCGAGGCTGGTAGTTCATCTTCTCCCCAGTTCTGACTCTTCGCAGATGATATATTGCCTCCTACCTTCGTCTTCCTTCTTCTTCCTCACAAACACAAACACACGGTTTACACGTGCGTCTATCTCACTACACTAACACCGACTCGCGTACAAGGAATATGAAGGTGCCGCCGCCACGCTAAGATCAGAGATTCACTTCTCGTATACGATCTCTCGCGTGCTCAGGGAGAAGATGGGGACAGGGAGGTTTGTGCGTCCCAGAGCGAGCATCAACCAAGCATATACCCTGGGCAAAACCACGTGAAATACCCCAGAATGGTAGAAACTAAAATCCGTGAGTAGAGAGATTTCGTTTTTTTTTTTTTTTTTTTTTTTAGACGAGAGGAAAAGGTGCAGACGGCTGAGGAAGGTAGAAGGAATGTGTGGTAGAATATACAGAATTTGTCACAAAAATAAAGCAAAATAATCGCATTTATGATAAAAAGAAAATCTATCACGATTTCTCCACTCTGCATGACACCTAATCAGTTAACTTCCGAAGTGTATTCAAAATTGAAAAACACAATCGATATACATTTCCACTTAGTGACTTACCACTTCAAGAGTCATGAATTGAAGAGCTACATAATATTTTGGATTGAAAACTAAACACTGTTACATCTTACATCATAAATATCTAGTCGAAATAAAATGAAATCTTTCATACTAACGTTTATACCCTTTAAGCTAAGGGAACCGATGATTGAGACAAGTGAATGATGATGAAAGGATTGGTGGAATGAGAAAGTGAGAGGAAATGGGAATACCCTAAGAAAACACACGAACACGATGATATTCACCACAAACTTTCTTGGGCGGGGTCGAACAAGGGACCCCACACACGAGATCTACCATTGAACCACCGTGCCCCCCAAATATCTCGTTGAATATTACATTGAATATATATATATATATATATATATAATAAGTCTGGAACTTTTATTATATACTTTCATTTTTAAAATCTATCAACAAATTAAGAATGAAATGAAATATTTTAATTTTATGTCCCACTGTTATGCCGGCTAGGCTAAAGGTGTAGGTGATGATGAGAAATAAATTCAATGGTGGAATGAATAAAGTGGGAAGAAACGGGAAAACCCACGGACGCGATATTTGTCCACCATAAAGTCCACTTGGCGCGATCTGGGATCGAACCAGCGGCTGCACGTATCAGAGGTAAACATTTTACTACTGAGCAATCAACAAATTAAATACAAGTAGATATACTCCAATACAGTACAATGTAGCATGTATGTATGAAGATTTGTTTCCACTTTGTGCGCAGTTTTCATTAAGTTTATGCTATCGACAAGATTAAGAAACAGGCACTGCTTATTACGTTTCCTCATCACAACTGAATTTCCAGAGAAAGTGAGCTCTCTCCAGTTTGAAGTTCTGCTGCAATTGATAACTAGTAAATCGCAAAAATTGAACGGTTCCTCTAGTGTCTCTTGACGAACATCTATCTCTACGAGCACAATAAATTTATCATTTTTTTTTCTTTTCAGAATGAAACATAAATTACGTACTTCAGTAAAATTTGCATCGTAGAACTAAATAGACAACAAAAAAGTTTGAATTTTTTTCAAGGTTAAATTTTATCGCTTTTACTTTGATATGTAACAACAAAAGGCGAACAAATAATCACTCACTCGACTGGATTCACCTCCATACATTTCCTATAATACATGATACCCACTCTATGCTTTTGTGGAACATAAATTGTCATGGCCTTCATGAAAATAAGAGAGAAAGAGAAAGAGAAAGAGAATGAGAAAGAGAAAGAGAAAGAGAAAGAGAAAGAGGGGAAAGTAATTTCTGGCTACATGTTACAAAGTGAACTTTTGCGGCTTTGAAGGTCACTGCAAACATAACTTTTCCTCTCATCCAAACTATTGAAATTCATGCAGAGAATTCACGGACGAGTACTGCTTCCAAACTGTAAGATTTATTTGTAACAGATAAACAACAGAGCACTTGGTACATGCGCAGTTTACTAACCACACTGCATTGTGAGGTTCCGGCTCTTTCACTGCTGACGACAATTTATAAAACGATTGGCTGTATGAAGTAGATGGTCCAGTAAACTACAAACAAAACAAATTCACTCGAACCTTTACGATCCATTTCTGTCACACTTTAGTTGGACAGTTAAAGTGCAAAATATCGAATAGGATTCACAGAAAATATCTTCCTGAAGCATATATTTGTTCCTAAATGTCTAAAATTGCTTGCATTGAATCATGCACAACACAATCAAGTTCCAATAAATATTAATTTATTTACTTACTTCAAGATTATAGCTTGCAGCAGTAGACACGAAGTACTGACAATTGATTAGGGGGAAGATTTGGAGCGGACGAACAAGGAATACATTCGCTATAATGTCAAACTACTAAAGGTTGCCTATGAGTTAAGACTTAAGGATGTCTTGGCCTCAAAGGTGCAGTGAAAACGTCTAGATTAGACAAGTACGGGAGGCATGCCGAAAATTTTTAGATATTCTTTGAAAAATAAATTCATTTACATAAAAATCTTTTACAATTTTTTGAAATAGTTCCCACAATCATCAATATACTTTACACTTCTGCATTCTTGAAAATCAAGAGTCAAATATTTTTAAAAATTCGTTTTTTGGATATATCAGAAGTTTCATTATTCTACGTTATGATAACCTCTTCACTTGTTTGAAAGTGGCGGCGTCAAAGCTTTTTCTTAAGTTTTGGGGAGAAGACAAAGTCACACGGAGCTAAATGTGAATAATTACCCGGGTGCAGTAGAATGCAGACTCAACTTTTGTGTCGAAACTCCAAAGTTTTCGATGCTGTGTGTGATCGTGAATTGTCGTGGTGAAGAAGTAAGTGAGACAGTAGAACTTTCGGTGGGCAGATATCCAAGCTTGAAAGACACTTGGAAGCCAAAAAGTAAGGTACTACTCTAATACCATGGTACATCGATCATCTAACTGCGTTGTTTCTACATGGCCAGCCAGAGAGAAAAAAGATGACATCATAACTTACCAACGCTCCGTGCTTGTTTGACTTTCAAAAGTGGAGTTTCATTTTGAAAACACCATACTGTCGATTGATGTTTTGTTTCGGAGTCGCAGCTGTAAATCCATGTTTCGTCACCTGTGACAACATTATAAACGTCTTTAATTTGTCCCTTCGAAAACCTTTTAAGCATACAGCGGCACCGCTCGACGCGTAAGCACATGTGGAACCCAGCGACTGCAATATTTAGAAAAGCCGAGATAATCTTTTATTATGGACTGGGCTGCAGTTGATCCAATCTTCAAGATTGATTGAATTTTCTCGTATGTATATGGCGATCCCCTTTCACAAGATTTCTTACTGCTGAAACATTTTCATCCATAACTGTTGTGCTAGGGGGCTCAGAGCGAGGCTCATCTGTCAGGTTTCATCGGCCGCATTTAAATTCCGCAAACCAATTAGAAATGGTTGCATGTGAAGGGGCAAAGTCCTTGAAAAATTTTCTAAACGATCAACGCAATGCTTTTGCATTATCATCATCATTATCATAGGTATTCTGCCTTTATTGGCAGGTCACTTGCCGCAGCTGAGAAGCTTCCATGCTCCACGGTCCTCCGCTAACTTCTTCGTCTTCGCGTATGATCTTTCTGTTTTTATATCATCCATTAATTGTAGTCTCCTTCGCCCCCTCCCTCTCTTTCCCGCCACCATACCCTCTAGGACGTCCCTCGTGATACAATCTCTTCTTAGGCAATGTCCCAACCAGTTTCTCTTCCTCTTCCTAATAATATCTAAAAGTGTTCTTTTCTCAACCACCATTTCTAACACTCTCTCATTCCGCTCGACCCAACTAATTCTTTCCATTCTTCTCCACACCCACATTTCGAAGGCTTCCAGTCGATTTTCATCACCCTTACGCAATGTCCACGTTTCTGCCCCATACAGTACAAAACTCCACACGAAGCATTTTATGAGTCTTTTTCTCAACTCTTTATTCAAGGTCCCACAAAACAGACTTTTCTTCCTCCTAAAGGCTTCTTTCGCCATTCCTATCTTTGCTTTTATTTCACGTTCGCACTTCATGCTATTACTAAGAATACTACCCAGATATCGAAAACTATTCACTTGTTATATTTTCTCCCCTCCTACTTTTATATTTGACACCGACCCCTTCGTTCCAGTCACCATGGCTTTTGTCTTTCTAACATTTATTTTCATCCCATATTCTTCAAAGCCCTTTCTCATTTTTTCTAACATTTTATTGATTTTCTTTTCAGATTCTGCAACAAGCGACATGTCGTCTGCAAATCTTATGCATCTAATCATTCTACCTCCTACCGAAATGCCATCATCATCATGTAAACTCTTTTTCACTATCTCTTCTAGATAGACATTAAATAGTGTTGGCGAGAGGCAGCATCCTTGTCGAACTCCCCTTCCAATTGCACTCTCTTCCGTCAGTTCTCCCCCTATCCTAACACTTACTTGTTGGTTCATGTATAAGTTTCTTATGAGTCTTCTATCTTTCCATTCCAAACCTACCTTCGTTAGAACTCCCAACAACAATTTCCAATTCACGCGGTCAAAAGCCTTTTCTAGATCAATAAATATAACATACACCTCTTTCCCTTTTTCTATAAATCTTTCACCGATCGCCCTTAATAATCCAATTGCATCTCTTGTGCCCTTGCCTCTTCTGAACCCTTACTTCCTTTTGCATTAAACGGTACTTAAATTCGTAAAAGATGATTGCATGAAAATCATGTCGCTCGCGTTCATTCTTACCGACTGCCTAGCTCAAACTAACCTACACTTCCAGTCCTCTAATTTTCTAAGAAACTAACTTGTAGGCTTTCAGCTATACCTCTCATTACTAGAGGGTATACGCTTTAAACGTGATACGTTTCAGTACCGCAACACTATTTGAATTTCAATATCCAAAATCTTCCGGCGTGCTCATCGTACATCAGTTTCTATTGGTAGAGCTACATCTCCTTTTGCACATCGTCATAAAAATTTTGTCCCGTTAATGTCGTAAAAAGCTATCTACAGATGACAGTAATGAAAGTTTGAAAGGAATGTGGTTTTCTAACTCTGAGTAATTCACGACTGTACAATTTACTTAATTCAATGATAGAAATTAGATATATTCCTGCATAAATTATATATGTCAAAGTAGACCTACAAAGGTATTAATTTTACTTAGAAACTAATGCCATGGTTTGAGAATTCTGAAAGGTGTAACGACTCAGAAACAAACATTCGCTAGTAACTTGTCGTATGTTAAGCTCTCGCTAAAGTAAGAAGTTTATTTCTTTTCTTTTTTCAGCCAGAGTAACATCAAAAGACACATTTCATTTTCAAATTAGAACTAACTACGTGAACCCCTGATCCGCCTGGTTTGATCCAGCTTTGAGTTAATTTGTTTGTTTCTATATGTGTGTGGCAAGCAAGGAAAAAAATAAAGTAGTAAACCATATCACAGTAGAAAGTCTATTGTTTGGGGTTATCCGCATATTACGTAAAGCGGCAAGGGGTTCGGCCCTGCGTAACGAAGTGTCACAAGGGTAGAGGAGGAGGTTTACGTCTTCATTACGTATGTTTTTACTGTAATTTTTGTTTTTATTCTCAGGGTTATATCCAGTCTTTTAAACAAGTAATTTTATTTAGATTTTTTCTTTTCTGTAAATAAATAAATAAATATTTATTTTGTTTTGGAAGATTGCAAACATATAGCCTATATACTCGTAAAATGAATCATGCAGAAGGGATTTGAAGAAACTACTAGGCGGTGTCTTCCTGTTCTCCCTAATGACCATCCAGCATTTTGTAACACATTTTTTTATTTAATCTTATCTTTAGGCAGAACAGTGATTCCTATTCTGCCTAATTCTCTTTCTGCCCGATCTTCACAAACAGGGATATTTAGATTTAAGGCAAATTAAATACTAATTATTTTCCTGCAGTTGCTTTCAAGACCTCTTGATTTTCTTATATTATTTCAGCTTCTATGAAATTAAATTAACAATCATAGGTCATCATTTTTTTACTACGAGTATATCTACTTGATATCTGTTCGCCGTCTACGACTCCATCGATATATACAACTTCACCGAGAAGATCTTATCCTTCTGGTTCCGAGCGCGCAACTAACTGAACAATAACATAGTTAAAGTCGTATAACTTCCCCTGCGAATATGTGGATTGATTCTCTCTCATGACATGCAAAATTCTTTAAAAAATAAGAAGAAGAAGAAAATTTGTACATTTTTTAAAGTGATTTTATATTAAGATAATTCAATCAACATTTCCTCCTACAGAAGTTGAAAATAGGAATAATAGTAACATAAATACATAAATTAGAACAATAGACCTAACATATAAGGTTGCATATTATACTCTTCAGTTGTGTAGGATTTAAGTCTTATAATATGCAACATTTTAAGACGAGAGAACAAACACTTAAATATAAACGTGTTTTACCAAAGGATCAAGTCCTTACAGAGTAGATTCAAATCAGGTCATTTGAATTTGGTTTCATACATAAACGCTGTCGATTACTGCTTACATTTAGAACAATGAAGGTTGTGTGTAAGCAAATATGTCAAAATATGTGTCAATTTTATGTGTACATAAGTACGATTTTCAAAGTAATGCAAACTTTGATCTTGTAAAGCTTTTTGCTGCAGATACTTGAAAGTATTGATCTATAATTTACGTTATCATTTTATTCTACGTAACTATAATGTTTTGCTTTTACATCACATTGGACATTTCCACTATATTTGGTATACTAAAACTGATTTTTAGAGCTGTTTGATCACATAAAACATTTTCTCCGCTCGTGAGTTCAATCTAACTAACAAAACTGGACGTTCAATTAATGTACCTCACTCGTGCTTTCAAAACAATGATCGTCATTTTTTGTACGTCATCGGTCAGACCGAAAAGTTCTCTTATGTTTCCGAGTAGGAATACAGTGCAACGTAGAATAGCTTACTCGCACGTGTTCCAAGTGTGCACTGCACTTATTATAAAACGAAGCAAAAAATTGAAAATCTATTCATATAAAAAAAAATAGGTGTTACTTTCTTTGGCAATACAGCGCAATTAGTGCCAACCAACTTATTAATCCGATTTTTGACTTTGTTTACTTTTTATTTTCCTCAAAATAAAAACTCCAAGATACATACTTACAAGTAAACCTTACGTTTGGGTGAATCGAGTTGCTGACTGAGACACATATGAGAAAGTAGTACTAATTGTGGTCAGTAATTCAGTGAAGTTATAGGTGCGAAGCTCCAGGGGTTTAGGAGATATAGCTACCAGAATATCACATGGAAGTACAGAATAGTCTTCATACAGTTGGAGGTAAAAGCTCTGTAAGACCTCTTGTAACGACAAAAGGTGAATAAAATATATATGGGTACATATTAGGACTAGGGGGAAGTCATATAGTAAGGGTATACTTGACGGCGGCCATCTTGAAATCCGCCATTTTGAATTAAGGTTAAGTTTTTAAAATAGGAATAGGGTCATGTGATACATGATTTAAGGCGCAAATTTAATCAGAAGAACAATGGTGACGTTAATTTCGATTTACGCGCAATTGGTAAAGAGTTACAGGGAAATTAAATATTGTTGCAGCATATGTATAAGTCCTTTACCCCACCTTGTAAATTTTTGTGTTAATGATAATAATTAAATAAAAAGCAGGTGGATAAATATTAAGTCTATGGTAAGAGTTGCCTTGATGGCGGCCATGTTCAAATCCGCCATTTTGAATCAGACAAAAGTTTTAAACAAAACGCATAACATTGACACCTTATTAATAGCAAATTTTATCATAAATCCAACGGTATAACAATTGTTGCTTTATCATTAACCAGCATTTGTTATCGCATAAACAAGTTGCTAATTTAAGGAAAAATGACCAAAGTGGAATTGAGTCATAATTGAACTTGGGTCTTTCTTCCAGAAAAGTCCTCAGTTAGTACAATCAATATGTAGTTCAGAAAAGAGTGCATGACTTGCACAAATGCTCTGCTCACAGTGAGCACACCTGACAAAGCCAATCGAGTTACACTTGAAACATTTGTCGTTAACATTTCTGTCAAAGCAGTAGTCGTAAGGAGCGATCCATTTAATTTTGTGCTGGTTAATGATAAAGCAAAAATGGTTATACCGTTGGAGTTATGGTAAAAAATTGCTATTAATAAGGTGTCAATGTTATGCGTTTTGTTTAAAACTTTTGTCTGATTCAAAATGGCGGATTTGAACATGGCCTCCATCAAGGCAACTCTTACCATAGACTTAATATTTATCCACCTGCTTTTTATTTAATTATTATCATTAACACAAAATTTACAAGGTGGGGTAAAGGTCTAATACATATGCTGCAACAATATTTAATTTCCCTGTAACTTTTTACCAATTGCGCGTAAATCGAAATTAACGTCACCATTGTTCTTCTGATTAAATTTGCGCCTTAAATCATGTATCACATGACCCTATTCCTATTTTAAAAACTTAACCTTAATTCAAAATGGCGGATTTCAAGATGGCCGCCGTCAAGGATACCCTTACTATATGACTTCCACTTAGTCCTAATATGTACACATATATTTTTTATTCACCTTTTGTCGTTACAAGAGGTCTTACAGAGCTTTCACCTCAAACTGTATGAAGACTATTCTGTACTTCCATGTGATGTTCTGGTAGCTGTATCTCCTAAACCCCTGGAGCTTCGCACCTATAACTTCACTGAAATACTGACCACAATTAGTACTACTTTCTCATATGTGTCTCAGTCAGCAACTCGATTCACCCAAACGTAAGGTTTACTTGTTAGGTTCGACGCAGGTAGCTCCTAAATAGCCTCAAGATGTTGGGTCGATACTACAAAATGTTAATGATTCTAACGAGATTAGAATCAGGTACCAGTCACAACGAAGACACGCGAGCTGAGAATTCAGTTAAACTAAAGCGCAGTAATGAGGCTAAACAAAATCTCGAACATCCACTTTCTTTTTAATGTTCTATATTCGCACCCGCAGAGTAAAATTTGATGTATATTATAATGCAAATGAGTTGAAATAATTAAATTATAGTTATATGGTATGCGTTATTCAAGCCAACAAGTTGAAAAATATAAAGAATACATTAGAATATACCGGTACAACCAATTTGTCGAAATATTGTGTGGGGTTGGAGTTAATGAGAGGTGATTTTTTTAGCATGACTGTATGGCTTATTTTTTCGTAATGAATTACAGTATATACGTATATTCCCATTTCAGAGCACATATACATTAAAATGCTAGGTTTATATGTTTGTCTCCAATCCTTTTGACAATGAGATCTCTAAAACCACAAGTGCTAGAAACGTGCCGTTTTCACTGGTCGATTCCAAATTTTATGTAGATTGTCCAGTTCTTATTCAAATTTTCAGAAACCGTGTCGTTATTGCTCTATTCAACATTTTAGGGGCCGTTTTGAGCCCATATAAGATTAACATTGTTGCAGACCAAAATTACGGTGTTAGGCAACTAGTAGAGAAGTTACGTATGGCGGGTCGACGGACATTGCAGGCGCTTTGCTTAAATCTGAATGGCAAAGCCCATTGCCTGCTGGCAACTTCAAAGGCCCAAGAGATGCAATGAGGAGTACTCTGATGGATATGGATTTACTGTAAAAATATAATTCCACTTGATATTGTGTTACTTCTACAAATTTGCTATAAACTCACTCCAACATAACAATTCACTTCCTTTGTAAGTCTCCTATTCTTTACTTTTATAAGGAGACTTGCACAGTGGAAAGGAGATTTATGGTCATAACAGAACGATGCGCTGAGTAGATACTGCAGGTTCAGCAAGTTTAATTTAAAGGGTTCTGGAATAACACTTGAAAATCAAGGGAAAATAGGTATTAATAAATTTCCCTCAAATTTCCATATCCCTTTTGCGAGAATTAGGCAGAACAGGAATTCCTGTTTTGCCTAAATATAAGATTAGATAAAAGCTGTGTTACAAAGTGCTAGAGGGTCATTAGACAGAACAGGAAGGAACTTAGTAGACATCAACACGACCGGTGACGAACCATGCCTGTATTACAATACCATACAACTCAGTTTTGTGGCTATCGGCGCGCATTGCCTTTACGGCACATGAAGCTTTTCTGGAATTAGTTGTTAGCAATTGGAACCACCGCTTAAAAATGTCGCGTTCCCACTGTTATCTCTATTTCTGAGAATATGATTCAAAACGTTTTATTTGAATTACTATACACTCTAATGAGTTTCGCATGTAAATGAGAAGAAAATTCTTCGTCAAATAATATTTCCCGCGAGGGAACGATCCACGATTTGCAGAGGGAAATAAGAGATTAAAAGCCAAACTTGTCAAATATTTATCTCGTACTGAATTTTTTGCTCTTTGGATTTAAATTTTCCTGAAGAAATCGATTTTGTTCGCATTCTGACACTGATTTAGAACAAGAAAAATTTGTCAAATGGTAAACTGAATTCCGAAGTCCAAACAAGATGCTCGAATGCTTGTTCACAAACGAGATGCTCCTAATCCTCCACATACACAAACACGTCAAGTCTCCGTGGTCGACGAGGAATAGAACTTCTTTGCATCGTCGACACTGACGAACTTGAAAGACAGGAAGCATCCTGCATCCCGGAAGAAGGAAGTCGACGTCAGTTCTTTAGATCCTGTTTTCCTTGCATCTTCCGACAGTACTTCCTCCTTGGCAATCATGATCTTATTATCTACTGGATTCTTCGGAAGATTACTTCGAAGGCTCTAGATGACCTCTGAAGTTCATGGACAACTGTAATTTTACTTGTAATGATTTGAAATGTTGTAATTCGAGGTAAAAACACGTATGAAACGAACGATAAATCAACACGAGTATCCAATTGCCAAAGCTATCCATTGAATATATCGTATCTCAGTGGAAGTTCTAAGATCAAAAGATATATATTTAAGTAAAATGAAATATCAATTGAACTGTGTATAACATACATTCTAATTCTGTAGTAGGCGAGCTGTTGTTAGGTGGTACGTCAGTGGCAAAGATTGAGAAATCTTGATCTACATACAGGAAATAAAAAACGAATGTGATGTACATAAAAACGTAGGTTACATGCATAAACCCTGTAGTTTTTGGACTTAATGTACGACTAAATGCAACATTCTGCGTCAAATGTGTAACTGAAAACGTATGTATACGAAGGCAGTGTGTATGTAGCATATGGATAACATATGCTAAATACAGATTTCCGTAGTAAATTTATGGATTTCATATATTTGTAAAATATATCGCTATCCAAATAACGGATTTTCTCATTGTACAAATAACAAAAATCTTTTCACTATCCAAGGTAGTAGCAATTTTTCTATCATCAATTTGTCTAAAATTGTTTTAGCAAATTTCGTTAAAACAATCCCATAAGCATTTACCAAAAACATCTCCAAAATTTGAAACAAAAAATTGGAGTTTACGGATTAAGTATTTCGTCATCTGACTGATATGTTAAATATGTATGTCTTTATTGTAACACTCTTTTTTTTCTCTTACGAAAATAGTTTTAATATCAACAACATAAAATGATTCGACTCCATATTCAGAACTGATTTCTTTTTTTTCTGCGTTTTTTTCCGAATTATAATTTGAATTCCTAAGTTTCATTTCTTTCTTCTTTTATCTCCTTCCATCTATTTTTCTTAAGACTATGTGTTTGTGCTTTTGTGACACTGGAATATATAATAAACTTTCCCTCAAGAAGCATGACAACTTCATAAGCGAAACTTTATATAATACTGAAAAAGAGAAGAATTTTGAATTCGCTTTCTGAAGTTCAGAGTTTCAATAATTCACTAGCTTCCTCCCTCCACCCTTCCCCCAACCCTTGCAATGAGGGCTAACCTTCTATGCTTAATGGATAGAAAACCACACAAACGAAGAGTATGATTGCTTCCACGCGAAGGGAAGACCATTAATTGTGTGGTTTATCCATTTCCCTATTCACTCCCCCTTAACCCCATTCCCCTCACTCTCGTTTTAGAATTTGCGTTGTTTGAAGTTCGGACACGTACTCACTTCCTTTGCTTCTCACTAGGCCCACCTTCGTTTTCTCCGCCTACTTTTGCCCTGCTCAAGAACTTCCTCAGAATTCCAACGAAATTCTCTAATTTTCCATTGGGAAGAGACTACATACTACATGGCATTCGTGCATACCAGTCTATGGTTCTTTGCCTCATTTTATTATTATTATTATTCTATCTCTTATTGTAAATTTGAATTCTTATGACACGATAATTCTAAGGCAAGAAGTATGTTGGAAGAATGAAACTTTACATAAAGTTACAGAAGGAATAAAATTGCTATAAGTAGGAGAAAGGAGAAATAAAAATTAGAGAGCAGAAAAATGCAAAGAACTAGCTGTAATAACTGACTCACAAATTTACATATAAAATAAAGTAGGCAATATATGTTGTTACCTTAAAAAAAAACTATGTTTTCACGGAAACCCTTCATGTAACTGTTGTAGTATACAAAGTAAAAACTTAAGAAATAATTATGTTTAATTTTTATTAATTTCATATTCATTTTTAATAATGTTCATTTGCAGACATAAAGAACTGTGGCGAAAAAAGAAAATATATTTTGTAAAGAAATTGTTGGCCTGAAAGAAACTGAAGCGATGAGCTAGAAACTAAGAAATATGTCAAAAACTATATCTTTATGATCTCTCAATAAGGTGAAAAGGGCCTAGAATGTATGAATCAAGGGTGTATCCTGCAAGTTTTTCTTGAGAGGGGGAAGTGTTTCAGGGAAGCCAGATTTCTACATTCGAAAATCCTGCTTCAGAATGCGAAGGCATTAATAACTCACCATGCATAAACTACATACATATTACACATATTATTATTATTATTATTATTATTATTATTATTATTATTATTATTATTATTATTATTATTATTATTATTATTATTATTATTATTATTATTTCCTGTTGAAATATGGGTTTGACACTGTGCAAAATTAGAATCACAGGTTGTAAGAAATTTGCCAATGAACTATTTATAACAAAAGAAAGAAAAATGTTGTAGGGAGCAGTTTGTTCCATTTCGCCTTTATGTGTTTAAATATAGGGAATAAACCACCACACTAAACTCTCTCACTCTAAGTTCTTAAACTAAATCATGTTATGCTAAAGCCTTTACTGAAACATTCATTTATGAAATGCGAACAAAATTGCTTTTCGGCCATTTTTTTTTAAAGAAAATTCAGCCTAAAAGTAAAATATTAGGGTTATTTATGAAACTTTTGCTTATAATACATCAACGAAATAAAAAATTGCTAAAAAAGGAAACTATCTTCCAAATATTTTCGTGACAAGTGATTTGCACAACATTATAGGGTGGTATGAATAAAATGGAGCCTAGACTCAGCTCACTTGAGGTGAGCATGCTCTATTCGTGAGCAAACTCTAAAAATTTCGTATGAATAAAAACTATCAATAGTTTTGAGAGCTTACTCTTGCAGAAGCCGAGCATGCTCATAGAGGTTGCTCCACTCCGCGCTGGGACGACGAAGCAAGCAGTCTGCAACTGCACTTATTTCTGCAATATTATTTTTAAAAGAATAGCATGTATTGTCATTTATTTTAAGAAGTGTCAACAGACATAAATGAAACAAAAAAAAAGAGAGAGAGAGAGAGACATTTATTTCAAGAAATTTGTGTTGAACTTTCCTATAAAACCTCATAGATGCTATAAGATTTCTAAGGATTACTAGGTCTGTAGTATAACATGAATATTTTATATCAAGTATTTGACAAACTACTACTGTAAATAAACTGTACTTTTCATGAAAGCTCTTACATTTTAATGACCAACTATCATCCTGGCAATTTCATTTCTCCTTTGTTGCCCACGTTGTCTCACGCGCGGGATGCCCTCGTTATCCTCTTCCATGTCGTCATCGTCTTCAAACGCTCTCTCAACAACGTAAAACTCGCCGTCTTTCAGATATTTAGCCACATTATGAAGGACAAAACAGGCTAGAATCACCGAAGGCACTTTTGTTGGTCGCCAATCGTATTTTATTTTCCAGTAAAGGGAATCGCTGCTTGACTTGACGAAGCATCTTTCTATTATAACTCGTTCTCCTTTGAAGCAGTTGTTGATCTCTTTCTCCTTCTGTAGCTGGATTTTGGAAAGGAGTCATAAGCCAAGGAGCAATGGCGTATCCAGAATCGCCCAGAAGCAAGGCTCCTGACCTGTTTTCTGTCATGACCACACGAACAGCTGAATGCATCCATATTCGGGAGTCATGCACCGAACCTGGCCAGGAAGCATCAACGCTCGTGAATTCCTCGTTACAATTACAAGTGGCTTGAACATTCAAGGTGAAACGTCCTTTACGATTTATGTACTCCTCCGCGTGTACATGAGGCCGTTTAATTTCCACATGTGTGCAATCGATGACCCCGATGGCAAAGGAAAAATTGTATTTTTGGCGCCACTTATTCATTTCTGCCTGCTGTTCAGCAACAGTTGTTCTGAACTTTATCCACAGGGGAGCCTTTTCGATTATTTTGTCTAGAACATTTGCAAATGTCACGGACACCGTACTCTGATCCACACCTATATCCTCCCCTACCCCACTTTGAAACCCTGGATCACTCAAATATCTCAAAAAAATTCGCATGGACAAAATCGTCTGTGGCGATTTTTCTCCAACTCAACTCCAAGAATAAATTACTCCTGGAGAATTTTTCAGGGCAAATGATTTATGGTATATTGTTAGTGTTGTTAATAAAACATCTACTATGAAACATGAACAAAATCACCTAAATTGTTTTTGAGAAACTTGCCCAGGAGAAATTCACCCCCAAGAATAACTACTCTTCTAAATTTTTTGAGGCAGATGAATTATGCCATATTATTAGGTTATTAATGAAACATTTATTCACGAAATATGAACAAAATTGCCTTATATCACTTTTGAGAAAACAATTCAGAAAACTCATTCGCAAAAATATACTATCTGGATTTTTCCTTTAAAAAAACGAATTATGCAATATTATAAGATTGTTAGTGGACATTGCTTTATTGAAATATGAATAAAATTGTTGGAGCTGTTTTATAAGAAAATCACAAATTTTAATATTCATCCTACCCTTGTTTTAGGGATATGAAGAAAATTTTAAAACACACCTAGAAAATCTTATAAAAACTTTAAGTCTTAAATTTGGTTAAGTTACGTTGAACAGTACGATAGAACCTGGTTCGCCTAGGTAGGCCTATGGCCTCTAAGCGAGTAAACGTCTTTACATCGGAACGGCAGACATCCAAAAATCCGTTTTCCGGCTTGTAGAAGTCATGAAATATGTAAATCTGCTGAAATCTAGAATTTGATATTTTTTCACGATCAGCGTACTTTATTCTCTTATATCATCGCTTGAAAGCAACTATGGTAAAAAATGAAGAAAAATCTAAGAAACAAAAAATGAGATCACACTTAGACAGTTATGCAATAGCATAGTAGCTAATAATATAGCAACTGTGTGCATCTAGTTAGGTAAATGAGAGTAACAAAGCTGACAATTAATCAACATCAATGGCGTAGGCAGGACTCTGATTCAGCAGGCCTTCTCCTCTTTTGTACAGTGATACCGAAAATGAATTCTGAATTCCAGCAGTATGTTCCATTAGTGACTTTTTCTTATGTAGACATCTTACGACTCTTATATGTGGATAATTTGGCACGAAAAACAAGTTTTACAGAGAATATTTTAAGAAATACTTAGTTTCCATAAGCTCTATTCTTATTTCTATACAAGATTTCAGTAGATAAGTTATATACTGTATCCTTAATGCTTTTCAACTCGTTTTCGTCTCTTACTGTCTCTTGCGAGACAAAAAATACATGCAGGTGGGAATTTCTGGGAATTTCACTGCCTTTCGCGCAGAAACTCTGCTAACTTTATCTTTAGTCTACTTAATTTAATAGCGTGCACATGTATTCGCTCAGCATTGTGTCACCTTGATGTTTCAACAAAACCACATTTCGTAGTGCATACTGTAACTCGCTTTAGATTGTTTGTAGGAAAATTCATACTCGAGCGATGAATAGTAATTCATGAAATCAAATGAATCTAACCTTTTGGGTAAAGGAGAGCGGTTTAGTTAGATCTACACTTTGACAAAACTCATTCATCTACTTTCTATAACCTTCAGTTCGATGGCCTTGAATCATTTTACATCAAATAGAATAAATCTAATGTTTCCTGCGGCTCTAGCCATTTTCATAAAATGAAGCAAATCTACTGTTTCCTTTTGAGAAAGACATATAGTTAAGTAAAGAATTCCCAAATATCGTGTCTTATTTGCAGAAGTTCAGAAGAAACATGCCATAATAAAATTGCCCTTCCCACTCCTATTTAGGTGAAATTTCTTAAAGTCGTACAAATCAACGAGAAATTTGTAATTTTTGTATCCAAAAGTACTCATATACAAAAAAAAAAAAATTAAACAATTCCTTTCCCCATACGTTTACCATATTGAACAGAATTCGTCGCTTTGGTGACACAGTTCCAACATTAGTTGAAGTCAGTGAAATTTTCGTTTTGTCAACAAATTCAGACAAGTGGTTTTCGTTTTACAATGTGAAATTGTAGTAAAATTCCAAACTACGTGAATTAATTTCACCTGGAAGTAGCACATCTATAAATTTCAGTTGTAACAGACGGGAAGGTCAGAGATGGTACTTATTATTACGGTACCGAATTCATATTAAGAGACTGTTTCTCGCTATATGTTACCGTTTTTTTCAGTATGATGATCAATTTTGCAACTAGAAATCGTATTTCTAACACTTTTAATTTTAAAAGTGTGATAAATCTGCAGTTGAGATTTATTCTTAGAACGCTCAAGGCTTATTAAAAGCCATTTCTTACAATTTTCAGGCAAAGAAAATCAATATTCAAAACTGAGGTAGAAATAAATTTCGAGTTTTAGTGGAGACTACAGACAGACTAGACAGAACCCATTCTTGAGACGCTAAATCGATTCCAAGAGACCGTTTCTTGCTATATCTTAGTGCTCTATGGTGATCAATGTTAAAATTGGAAATGAATTATTTCTTCCACTTTTGGTTGAAATAGAGGGCTAATGGAGCAGATGGGATCTATTGTTGCGACGGTATAAACTCTTACAATTTTTGCTCTATTGGAAATCAATTTTGAAATCGGAAGTAGTAGTAAGTTTCTGCTATTTCCTGTTTAAATACAGAGATGTGGGTGAAGAAAGTACCTTCCGTTGAAGTACTGAATCAATTTCAAAAACCCTCTTGTCACTATGACGATAAACGTTGAAACCGGAAGTTGTAAACTTTTACCACTTCTGGTTTGAATAAGATTAGTGGATGAGATAGAATCTATTCTGAAGACTTTGAATCGACTCTAAAAGCTGCTTTTCGAATCTATCTCTTACAGTTTTTGCTCTGATATCTGTTGACAGACAGAGTGACGGATATAAGCCGCTCTATAAGACTTCCCATATTTATGCATACCATAGTTTGGAAATGTATATCAAATTTTGTTCAGTCATTGGTATATAATAATTGTCAAATTCCAATTTTTCCTTTCCTGTTTTACGACGAAGTTTCTAAATATTGTGCAAGTTAATGAGATATTCATTCTAAGCATAAAAAATCCCACATTGACAAAATTTCATATTTCCAAGTCAGACGTTTGGGAAGTACTTTTCCCCAGCTCTTCCATTCGCCTATTGAATTTGTCCCTCATTCCTTTAAGGTGGAATTTTCGACCTTCATTCAACTGAAGAACACATTTGTTCCTTTGTGTATCAAAAATTACATTACATTTCTTTATAATCAACGGTTCAATAAAAAGAAAGAACATAAGAAAAAAGACTCAACTTTAATATAGATTTAATCTCCCACCTTTTTAAATGAAATTTCTAATTTCTAAATGAGGAAATGATATCGATGAAGGCTAGGCATCAAATCACAATCATATACTAACTTCTGTGCACTTCGATTCAGGAAAAGCTTCCGAGTGGATTTATTAGAAAATTGTATAAGTACGTATAATGTTCATTTTTTGTGGGTTGAAAAGCTCCACCTACGCCAAGTTTTTTGCATATACATCTAGTGATTTAAAAGGAAAAGCTCTGCATCTACCTAAGCTTTCCATTATTGACTTCGTGCAAGTAGTGGATGTATTCGTATACCGTGAAACAAAAAGATTCAATAAACCAATGTTCATGCTATTACGTATTTCCAGCGGTTCGAAAGAAACATGTAATAATAGCAAAGTTTTACATATAATGATCTAGCATTCACACACATTGTTCCACGCCTAACACTACTGGCTTGTTCATTGGAGGCAAAATGTATGACTATAAGTATCATGATGTACCATTAAAGACGTTCGTGAAAATATCATTGAAATCGGTGGACAAATTTTGATGGGCAAGTATTCATTCATACATATTACTCCAACCATTAATGCTTAATTATACCAGAAAAGATATAAAAATAGAGATATAGTACTTACCTTTCTATTTCCAATGTTTAATAGCCCTGAATAGTCATAGAAATTATATTTAGTTTGCTCTTAACTTCTTTCGTAATTAAAGTCTTCAAAGCAAAAAAAAAAATTTTTTATAAAATAGTGTTTTGAACTTTGTCCTGGAAGTATATTTTAAAGTTATCTTTCACAAGTACTTTGTATTTTGGACCAAGATCATTTTTAAGGATTTTTCATAATATTGTAAATACAATTGTTTATCGAATGTTTTAAGTAAAATAGTTTTATAAAATAGTATACAAGGATTGAAATAATCGAAATACAGAAAATAACATGAATGGTGAAACGATTTTTTTTTTTACTTTAGTTTTATTTAAAAAATTAGTATTATGTAAGTTTTGGTTACTTAAGCAACTAATTTAATTGCTGTAGTTCATTTGGTTTTATGTCTTATTTCGCTTGTACGAAAACAAACTGTAATAAATGATGTCGTTTTAGTGCGCTGCTCTTAACTCGAAGATCTAGGTGATTTTAACAATCGATTAGTGGTGATCTATTACCTCTACAAACTAGGTTTATCTCAGAAGATTCTTTTGTATATTGTGCAAGCAACTTCTGCTTACACAGAAGGTTCTTACCAACCAGCCCACAAGACCTTCTACGTTTACACTCATTATTAACAGCGTGACATCTCAGAAAATGCTTAGAAGCAGGAAGGGAGAGGAAAAGGATCAAAGTAAAGTAGGCCACAATTAGAAGAAAGAGGGTTTCACCAGAAACTTTGGAATCTTCCGAAAACACCCAAAATGAAATGACTTTTGCGTCGCTCCTGTAATGAGTCCCATTCATCGTTCGTATCCATTTTCCTGAGTCAGTTTACCTTGGGTAATTAGGGCTGACCAAGCACTTGCCTCGGGCGAAGATATCCTATCCTCTGGCCTTTATCCTCCTTATCCTCTGGCTCTTAGCGCTCAAACCTCCTTCTCTATCAAAGATTACTTTTTTGTTTTTTCTTGCTTTCCTCTTACTGAAAATACTTATCCCTTGCACCCTTGGTGTTGTACTTTCTCTCTGTCTCTCTTCCTCTCTATCTCCACACACAGACACACACACACAAATACATACACACACAATATTACACAGTTTGAATATATAACATGTTTTCTACAATTAAAGATTCCTGTAGATGATTGCGTTCATATCTGAACAGTGAAGAATTTAATGACCACGTTTTACACTATGCACTAAAACTACCTTTATGCAGCACAGTAGTGTACTGCTTGTTAATGAACGCCGAGTTGAGAGGTGGTTGTGAACACGAATGTGCGAAAAAACAAAGTTCCATATCAAACATTCAGTGCACAAGAGAATCAAGTCCACTTTTTGGTCATTTTGGACTATTTTTGTTCATACATCTTTAAGATCTTTATCTGAAGCTCCTTTCAGAGCATACATGACTCATGTCCACACACTGTAAATAACTTTTATAATGTAAAAAATGATAACTTTTTCATGTTCTTGAAAGTAACGTAAAACTTTTGTCTCTCTCACATCATTGGTAATTGGATCTGATTCCCTTATGCTCTGAATGCCCCATATGTCATATACCGGTACCGCATAGGTTGGGATCGAGAGATTGTTGAAACGGGAAAGAGGCAAATTTAGAGCCACATTTCTTTAGCAAACAATTAACATGAATTTGAATGACTAAGAGCTCGTTCGTCACTGAAAGTAACTCTGTTCTATCTAAAACTGCATATGGCAAATATACCCAGTGTCTAAGTAAGGAATTCTCCAAAGGACGTGACGGATTCCTCAAAACCCTTTAAAGTGAAGATAGGTTGAAATAAGCATAAAGGGAAGAGCATATCACTTGGAAAGAGAAGTTCGTTGTCGGCAAGTCGATATTGCGATTGGGTTCAACATGACGAAGTTTTAAATGTTACCCGTGATTGCATACCCACAAGGCATAGATAAATATGTAGACATGCAACGAATCTCACAAATCGAAATCATTTATAAGCCAAGGTGCAAGTGTATGGATTGTTAGACGTATTTCTGGTGTATATCTGTCGTAATATGTAGGTGTAACTTCGAGGGCGAGAAATCATCTGGGCAAAATTGAATGAATGAACACTAGAACCTTAGTGAATTACGATACCATTAAATCGTACGAGATTATTTTTCAGCTCACTTTGTATATACTTAGAACTTTATGCCAATAGGGTACAGAAAATAGAAATGAAGAAGACAGTGTGTTTCTTTTCTGGTTCAAATGGCATATATAAATTAAAAATTAAGAAACTTGGAGAAGAAGAATAAGTTGAAAAGTAGATTTGATGATTTCATGTATACAGAAACTGAGTAATTACAGTTTCAGTAGACAAATATTCATTTGCACACTTTAAATAATGTTCCTCCAATGTAAGACACTGTCACTTCATTTCGTGTCAAGACCCAAATGAAATCCGTAATATATTATAGATACAGTAGATAGATAAATTGTCGATGGTGTGCGTGTAAATATTTTTACTTTTCAATCACCAGGGGATAGGAACATCGGAATTTTTAAATCTTAAATTTAATCTGTGCTACTGTCGAACGCAGGACCACAAATTTGCAAATGTTTCAAAGAATTTAGTTATTTTAGCAAGAATAGTGCAACTGCCCTGTAATTGTGCAGGCTGGTATGAGTAACAATGAATGATTTTGAGAAGAGTGAGCTCTCCTTACTTTCTATAAACTAAATAAAAGTGGAATTTTTAAATACTTATTTGTACTTCCGATATTATTTTATATGCTATTATATTTCAGATTATTTTTACTTTCGAGCGACAATAGGACAGAAGAAATTACAATGATCGTGAAAATAAACGAATTCAAGATTTCAATGAATTTACAGGTTTCATGGTCTGTACATGAAGTAAAAAAAAAAAAATGGTTGTCTGTCTATCTTTGCATCCATCTGTTCGTTCGTCCGATATATATATACGTGTAAGCTCGCCTAAAGGTCATTCCATTCAACGTATCCAGATAGAATTTTAAACTTGAAAATTTTTATAAGGTTCTTTAGAGTAATTTTTTAAAATTTTCTTTCTATTCCCAAACTAAGGACAGTATACTGGAGGGGAAAACTTAAAATTTGTGAATTTCTCAAAAACGGTACAATTGATTTGTTTGTGTACTATTGCATAAAGCAATATATTATTAAGAATTTTTATTATAAAGTATCGAAAATAAATTCACGAAAATTATTATTTAACTCTGGGTGTTTTATAATTTGAAATAAGTCGTTTTTTCTAGGGAAAATCCAAGAGAGTAGTTTAGTCTTGGGAGTAAATTCTTTTTTCTGTAGATGTCTCAAAAAAGATTCAGGCAATTTCGTTTATGTTGCATAAATACACGTTTCATCAGCAATGCTATACTTCGGTGTAAAGTCATTTCTCCTGAAAAAAAAAATCACAATAGTATTTAGTTAAGTTTTTTTTCGAACGATTAACTCGAATTCATCGCAGGTGATTTTGTTCAAATTTCATAAATAAATATTTCATTAATTACTCTCTATTGTGATGTAAGCCATTTCTGTTGGAAAATATCAAAAACAGATAGTTTATTCTTGTGGGTGAAATTACATAGAACGGTTTTCTCAAACATTCCTCAGATGATTTTGTTTATAGTTTATAAACATATTTCGTTAACAACGTTATAGTGTGGCATATCCGTTTCTCTTGAAAAAGTGTACAAGGGATTGTTTGGTGAAGTTTTATTCAGACAATTTTCTCTAACGTTGTTTAGTCGATTTTTTGCAAATAGATGGTTTCATCAAAAACTAATCAGACCATTTTGTTCGCATTTCTTAAATAAAATATATCATTAACAGCCCTATAAATATGACGTTATAAATAATTTCCTGTTATTTTGAAGGCTTTGTATAATAAAGTGGAAACTGCACTGAGAAAAAAATGTATGTAACATACGTTAAAACGTAGGTTTCATGTGTAAATCCTGTGATTTTTGGACTTAATGTACAACAAACGTATAACAGAAAAAGTTTATTTTATACGTACTTTCCGTATAAGTGTTCCGCATAAACGTACTTTCCGTACGAACGAAAGAAGTGTATATAGGCATCAGGATCTCACATACAGACGGACGTATGTAACATATAGCTGACGTATGTAACATACGCATATGTATGCAATATACGGAACACTGCTACATGTCATATATCCTGCAACGGCATGCTGTAACGTCTAAGTGGGAATAGTATGTAGCATATGAATAACGTATGCTCCGTACTGATTTCCGTAGTAAACATAAGGATTCCGTATATTGTATAATATATCGCTATCCGAATGACGGATTTCTCTCAGTGTAAGTTCCAATAATAACAATAGTTGCAAACTCCATCAATAAATATGGAAGTAGTGACATTTTAAAAATCCCGACACGGCGAAGTCGAGACGCGGGATATTTTACTCCAAAATAGGGTCTGTTCTGATAAAATTAAGACGGGGGCAACCCTAAATACTACCTCAATTTCCTTTTGTTTTGATGGATTCTTGACAATGTTCTCCAACGCATAAACGTGTGAAAAGAATATTCCTTTTTTTTTTAAAAAAAAAAAAAGTATTATTTGAGAGAGTTTTCGCTAAACAATCTAGTAAACGTGACACTTCCTTACACCCACATTGAAAATCAATCTATTTAGAAAAAAAAAATCCAATCTTCCAAGCATGCTGCAACAAAATAATTTAACATCGCCTTTACTTCTTAAAACTTCGGAGTTTTGATATGTGTCAAATCAATTAACAGCTTCCGTTTGCTACATGCAAATTTTAACCTCTTAGGAAACGGGATTTAATCTTTTAGTTAACATCTCTTTCTCTCTTATTATTTCTTTCTCTCTCTCTCTCTCTCTCTCTCTCTCTCTCTCTCTCTCTCTGATTCTTTTTCCGTCACACTCGAATTCATACGTACATACAAACACAAGTCAGTAAGAGCCAGGAGCTGAGACCAACTAGCTCCTAGTATTGATTTTAGAGTTTACTCCCAAATGAACAGAAAACGTAATGTATAATTAATTTACTTTTGTGGAAGCAAAAGAAATAAGAGAGAGAGGACGAGAGAGGAGAAATGACTTTATGTCAATCATAGAAGAAAGAAGGGAGAAAGCGAGAAATATTCAACTGGAGATACTACGAAGCTGAATTTATATTTTCTTTCATATATGGATAACTGTAAATTAACTGAAGCAGAGAAACCCGTTCTGTGCAGCTTTTAATATTTCATTTATACACGTTATATATATAAGGGCTTTCATTATGAGAAATATACGTGCGTTATGCAAGAAAGTTCTACTGATGTTATTAGATTAAGCTAAGCGAACAACATAAAAATAATAATAATTAACCGCTTTATACTTTCACTGAATCTCATGACAGATGACTGAAAAATATAGCTACTTATTCTGAATGAGCTAAAGTAATTTGATTAAGTAAAACTGGTTACACCGACAAAACTTGTTTTTAAGGATTAATTTTTCATGAAATATATTTAGTTACAATGGTTGATGTGGATAAATCACAAGCTCCATTATCCAGTGTACTTCATAACACCATATTTTTCTAGCTAATTATAAGCATTTCTTTCGCAACTTGTTTTTATTTTTAAGGAGTGTATACGTGTCTTATTCTGCCTCTTAAGGTAGGGGATCAAAGATGCAATGATTCATCTCCTACCTCCCCTAATTCAAGAGAGTGTAGTTACATTTATAGTGAAGTTGCATCATCCGGTCGTGACGTAATATCACGTGGTAATTAGTTCACTTTGCACACAACTTTATTGATTAAAAAAGTTATTTACGTATGTTACGAAACATAGCTGAGCTTGCGACAGCGAGCGAAGGGAATTACAAGTCTCCAAGGGTTTTTTTAATTTCATCTTTGCCCCCCATGACAATACCACCTAACATTACGTCACGCTCGAGTAGTGCAACTTCGATGTAAATCTAACCTTACCCAATTAAAGATAATATATTTCAACTCACTAACTTGAGAGGGCAACAGCATCGACTTGTACGTACTGCCATCTAGTGAGTGTTGCCCTGAAGTAAAGAGACACTTGTTTTTCGTATCAACAGATGTCAGCTGTTTCTTCTATTGAGCCGCTATAGACCGTTGCTTCAAAATAATAGAAATATTTGTTTAACGTCCCACGATTATGCCCTTTAGGCAAATGGAGACGGGTGATTAATGAAAGTATATGACTGTGAAATAATTTTTGTGCTCTCCCCCTGGGAACCGAACCCGGGACTACGTGCAACAACAACACATCCGCTAGTACGATTGCCAACTCTCAAAAATAAGATTACCGATAGCCGCTCATAATAGTCAAAACAGATGAAGGATAATTGTATTTTAAACCTTGAAATATATAATTCAGTCTGACAGAAATACCGGCCAGCCGGTAAAATACGGTCAGTTGTCAATCTAACAAGCTAGCCACCAGACCATCGAGGAGGTCTTTCCGTTGATTCAAATGCAAGGTGTCAGTAAAGCTATGCAATCCGAACTTTGAAGCATCAGATCTATTAAACCATAAGTGCAAATAAAATGAGATTCCTACCCAGGGAAATCCTGTATTTGTAAATATTTATTTTACATATAAACCGTGTAATGGGGTTTCGCCATTCATCCTCACGAATGCCAGAAACAGACGAAGAACAAATAACATATTTGCAAATCTTTCAGGATATCATAGTCAGAGATAAATGAAAGCAAATGATTACAGTTTCTAATTGATTTGCAAGTTCTATGTTTGTTTGTAACAGTTTACCTGTAACATAGTTGGTGGTCAGCTACATGTGTTCACACTGTCTGGTACCGGTAATGTCAGTATTGCCATATTATGGCGGAAAACAGATGTTTTTGTTACAACCCGTTATTATGGCCGTGTGCCCTTGGTGTCAATATGTCGCTCTTGCTTCAGAACGACACACTTCTACCCAGCCTATCTATTAACATTCCCATTTGCTCAATAAAAAAGTAAAACTGCCTTTATTTTTTTTTATTTTATTTTATTTTATTTTTTTTTTTACATTTTGTGCGAAAAAATTTCTTCACGTTTCTGGTATTCGTGAGAACGAACATCAAACCCTTACTTCAGAGTGTATATCTCAATAACATTTACTAAAACAGGTCTAAGTGAAATTTTAATTTCATTCGCACTTATGGTTCAAAAGTTCTGATGCTCCAAATTTCGGGTTGAGCCACTTTACGGACGTCCTGTATTAACGTTAGTACGTTGTGAATTACGTGTAAAGTGAACGGTGTAAAACTGTTCATTTTTTTAACTATTGTGGTTCCAATAATCTAATCATTCTGTACAAGCTGTGACTTTACTCAATATACGAGTGCTAATGTCCATTAAACTAGATGAAACCACAGATTGAACAGTATAATTCTGTTTAACCACATAGAGTGTAAAAACATGCTTTTCTGGCTTCTTGCTCAATAGAAGAATAGTCCATACATTTAATCACAAAACTTACCGTTGTGCAGACGAAATATGCTATATTTTAAAGTTATACGTGCAAGAGCCAGCGATACGCTTTTATTTTATTTTATTTTATTTATTTATTTATTTTTGTGCAATATTCACCAGATGCTAGTGCATGCGAAATGCAGACATAGTGTGTAGCGTAGCGTTTACTATAATGTCCCTTATCTATTAACTCTATGAGACCTGACAAAAGTTAACACAAAACCCATTATGCCCGTTATATCGTTTCGAAATGCTATTGTCATTTTTGTTAGCTTTCTCACCTAGTAATTGGAAGGCGATTTAGCCATGAGACTATTAATTTAAACCTAGAAACTATTGTAACTGGAGTCCCATCGAACTCCAGTAGACTTAGTTATTAGCATTATTCTGAAAACATAGTGGGTTCGAGTCCCACTCAAGGAATCATTAAAAATATTCCAAATTTTCATAACTGGTTTAATTAGTGTTGCTGAATTGATTGTATTTTAACCTTCGAAAGCTAACCATTCTTAAATCTTATGACAGGCATGAGTCGCATTTCGTGTTTCTTGTGTTTACGGAAGTGGATTGATACGACAGTCACAGTACTTTCTTTTGTCTAGCAGAAGATTGCACGTGGCTCTCCTTCACTATTTGAATTGTTGGTTAAGTAGACAGAAGGTTTTGTTTTTTTCGGCTGTCGTACATTTGACGAATGGTTACTTAATTTTAGGTTTTGAAGGTAAGATATTTCCTGTATTTTACTGGCTGGGAGAAAAGTGGTAAGGACTGGAGCACTGAAGAACTGCACAGAATTCTTGAAGAAAGTGATGATGAAGCGTTCAGGGAAATTACTGATGAAGAGGATCAAGTTGAATTTGAAGAAGATTTAGATGACAGTGTTGTTGAACCTGATTTCGTGTTCGAGGTTGAAAATAATGAAAGTGAAGATGAACTGCGATTTACATCTCCAACAAAAGACATCAAAATGAACATTCTCGTGATCGTTGTTCTACGCATAATAGTAAATCAGTAAAGACATCAAATCCTGTGTTGTAACGGTATGTGCCACCTAAGTTAAAAGCCATTCGAACATGACGGTTGGAAAATGAAAATGGGAAATTACAATTACAGCAGGACCGGGTCCAAATATTATTGTACTGAAAACAAAAGTGATCAGAGGAATAAATGGACATATGTAGTCTACAAGTATCCCAACCAGATCAGGTCGTATCTCTGCTAGAAACATACGTACTTCGTTTCACACAGGGATCAAGAGAAATTGTCAAAAATTCAACATCCCAGAAGGAATGCTTTTAGCTATTTATCAATGAAACTATTGTAGATAAAACAGCTTCATACAAATGAGCAAATTGATCGGGTGTCTGCTGAGTACAAGGATCAGAAGAATACTGCCTCCAAAGTAGCAATACAGGAGCTAAGAACATTTCTAGACCTCTTAGTTTTATCCGCTGTGGTGATTGTTTTTCAACATCTTGAGGTGCGCGAAATGTTCGATAAATCTCTGTGTTGAACAAAGTTCAAAGCAGCAATGTGTGCTGAAAAATGCAAGTTCCTTGTCTACTTCGTTTCGATGATAAAGCCACGAATGATGAATGGAAAAAAACAGATAGTTTTCCACCAATACGTGAGATATAGGATAGTTTTGTACTTAACTGCACGAAAATGGAACAACCAGAATCATTCGTGACTATTGAACAGTTATACTTGCAATTGATGGACAGTTACTTGCATTTCGTGGGGACTGTCCGGATGTACATCCCTAGTAAACCAAGTAAATACGGGATCAAAATTGTAATAATGCGTGACGTTGTTACAAATTATCTGGTAAATGCAATATCATATCTTGGGTAAGAGTACAAGTTCAGGCGGACTTCCTTTGGCCGAATATTTAGTGAAAAAGATAATAAAACCAATCCACGGCTCCAACAGAATCGTGACGACAGACAGTTGGTTTACTAGTGCCAAGCTCTCAGGTGATCTCCCAAAGCCCCGTTCAACTTAACCAGTGTGGAAACACTTTGATCGAACACAAAAGAGATACCTACAGAGTTGCACAACAGAAAGAAGAGGAATACATCATGGTGTTTTACGGTAATTTGGGGCATGGTGGGAATTCCTGATAAAATTTCTCCCGCCCTTGGTATTCAAGATAGAAACTTGAAATTTGGCACACACATTCAGTATACCAAGTACTATTTCTCAGATTTTTTAGATGGCTACGTTCACACAGGGCCGCTCCAGGGGGGCGGGCAAAGTGCAAGAAAAAAATTTTCCCTCCGAAATTTTCCCTTTGACATCATTTTTCCCGCTCCTGGTATATGGTATGAGCATGCAAGTGGTACCATTTGAAATCCAGCTCCATTCTGAAGAGAATGAGGTATGATCCATGATCTTAGGATAAATAGTGACGATGCAGTAGCTGCTTGACTGAAAGTCTAAAAAATAGCCCAAAAAACCGGGTACCGGAAAGGGATAATGTAACTTGCAGCAGGAAGACAAGCCGGGGGCCTCTTTGTGTGTTTTATGGGATGGTGAGCATTGCATTCGTGAATCCATGTCATTTATTGCACCAGCATGTTTTCAAGGCATCAGAAAACTCTTTCAAGGAAAGAGTTCATAAAAGTCCTAAACCATCTCCTCTCATGCAAACTCGTCTGACAGTCCTTACATTGCAACGTTCAGTTCTTTAGGTCATTATCGCAAACGTTGGAGAGCAGCTCAGGCCACAACCACCTGAAGGTCCAAGTCCAAGAAACGTTTGCTTTTTCTACCCATCTGCAAAACGGAGAATGACTACGACGTACTGCCATCACTGCAAAAAGCTTATGTGTGCTGAACACGGGGTACAAAGCTGCATCTCGTGTGACGACAAGGGCTAAAATGTGGAATGCGAAGCTGGTTTAAAAGTTAAGATCTAATAAAAAATACACAGCAATTACCAAGGTCATAACGTTTAATTAACAAAATGGTGTTCTGAAAAGTAACTTGTGTCAATATTGTGTAATTGAAACTTTTGCATATTCTGAGTTTTAGAGATTTTCGCAACTAATACAAACCATATAACTTTTTTCCTTCATGATCGTAAGAAACTGGAAAGAAAAATGTTATTTATAAAAATATCATGTTTTTTTAATTTAGTTAGAAGGGAAATGTTTCCCTCAAGAGTTATTGTTGCTTACTTGTATCTTTTTTGCAAATAAAAATTTTAGTACACTAAAACTTCTTGAATTGTAAATTTTACGAATGTTTAGTAACAACTTAATTCGAAGGAAAGCTAGCTTTCCAGGTTTAATGCCTGGCAACTAAAATTGCTTGCCTAAAATTTTCGTCAGATACTAATAAAGAAGTAGGCCTACCATGAATCATAATGAAGGAAGCACTTTCGTAACATACGTATTGTCTTCGTACAGCCTTTCATATAAATAAATAAATAACTTCATATTTCTAATTCCCCTGAATGTTTTTCGAATGAGTGTTATTTGTGGGACTGTTAACCAGTATAGGTTAATAAAACAGAACTTAATTCAGTGTTGTTTTCCTATTCTGAGCTTTGATTGCCAACCAAAGTCTTACAATGTCAGTATGTATATGTGAGTCACTTAATCAAGCAGATTTGATAATTTAAATTTAATAATTCTAAGTTCAATTTTAACCAATCGATCTTATAAATTTCAATACGTGCGTTGTCTTTCGTAGCAACTTAAATTGTAAATCCATTGCTTATATTGTGTGGAATTAAGTTTTCATGAAGCATGCTGAACTTCCACTGAGGTCGAACTCGGATCCACCAGTATCAAATATGATTCTGTTAACTATTTGTCAATTACAGAAATCAAAAGAGTCTAACTACATACATGGTATTACGGAAATAAATTAACGAACTTCGCATACATACTCAGGAACTCATTGCAGGATAAAAGTATATCTGCAACTTCGGTCGGAGACGCATAATTATGGTGATGGGATTGGAGGTAGGGTGGCTAAACTGTATAAAACAATACACAAACTTCTCATACATGTTCAAGACCTTAATATAAGAAACACGTTTATCTGCGATTTTGGACGAAAACGCCAAATTGCGGAGGCTAATTTATGATAACTATCCTACAACAAATTCCACTAAATACCATGAATTGGCCACTTCTCAATTGGTAACTAAGTGGTTTTTACCAAAGTTACATATATTCTTTCTTGTATTGAAGTCCTAAACACATATACAAAACTAGTCATTTGTTTTTTTCAGTGTAGCTGCCCTACAAGCAATTCCACTAATTACCTTAAATTGGTCCAATGGAGTTTCGACCAGTCGTAGATAAACTTTCTTTTGTATTAAAATTCTGAACATACGTGTGAAGTTTGTGAATTTATTCCCGGATATCCCGCCTAATTCAGGACAGGTGGCAACTTAGTATAAGCCTCATCCCTTTGATGATTTTCTGGATACGCTACTAGCCCACTGTGGTATATGGCGGCATTTGCTAGCCTTCCCGGAGGTTCTTATGAATTAATGAAAAATAAGTTATTCAGATTAATTACTGGAGATTTCTTTAAATGAAAACTCTCGCTATATTGCAGTACTTTTAGACCAACTACTGACCAGAAATGAAAACGAATTTATTATTTCTGCTAATGAAACGTACCACCGACTGCGCCACTGCTAATATAATGTAAGTTATTAATGTTGCTATCCGCAAATCTGAAGTCGAGTCTTGATGCGTATTAACCCTTAACAGTGACTACGCCAGAGGGAGAGTAAAGGGTGACCTTCTCCACGATTGCCCTTAATATTATGAGTAAGTACTCAAACAGGACCATGTAGGTGATGCCAAGGTGAACAACTATATACTTATGAATACTCCAAACAGACAGACAGAACATTCCATTATATATACCAATATATATATATATATATATATATATATATATATATATATATATATATATATATATATATATATATATATATATATATATATATATATATATACAAAAAATACATATTGAAATCTCAAAATCACAAGCAATTTGCTTCTTAAGCGACATGCCAGTTCTCAGACAGAGATTATAAACCTCTGGATATTATGTCTATCGATCTTTTATTACACTTCCAGCCTAACTCAGATACTTCCACAAAAAGGTTCAACTATTGATCATATGTGTGCCAAGTAGCTATATTTTTTTAAAGAAAAAGGATAAAAAAAGATCATGAATTGAGAGATTTTGTTTTGGGAATAATATTTTAATACTTATTCTTCCTCCGAGCAGTAATATAGATAATTATATTCGAATAAATCATTAACATACATATACCCCTACACCATCAGCGTCCAATGCCATCATAAAACCTTTGACCTTAACATTGCCTGATGTTCCTTTGAGCTAAGCCTCAAGACATCTGCTTCACTATACCACTTTCTGCCATCGCGGATTAATTGCAATCCTCTTATCTCGGACACAGCGACTGCACTACTGCGCAATATTTTCCCTACTCCCTCCTCTCTCTTCCCTACGCCTATATGCGACGAAGATTATATCACATATGGTTTTAACCAGATGTGTCACCACAACACAGTAAAATTCTGACTTCCCATTCATGAAAATAAAAAAAGAAAATGGTAGAGAGTACTTACTTTTTCACAAGAACGGTGGCCCTTTTTTTAATCTAAAAGCTTGCTCCGTTTATTTTATTAGGAAAACTACAAAAATTTTCATCTATATTTTGATCATTTAAATAAAAATTAAATGTAAATAATCTCCGCATAACTTAATATTTTATTTAGTATATTTTGATTACGGGTTAAGGTGAATCAGCGGACAAAAATAAAATTAAATTATCTTGTATATTTAATTTCAATCATATAAATCAAGAACTGAGAGTTATAGTTAATCATTTCCACTTTTTGCTAAGACACACAAATGACTTCTTATAACGAATAAATGAGGCTTGGATTTTCAAAAGAACTCTGATAGAAATTACCATAATGCAAAGATTAAAGATAATTTAATTGTAGTCAGATCGAAACACTAAAGGAAATAAAATGTATCATCATCTTCCAGTTGAGATAAAAAAAACGAGACACTGAAGTAAGTTATCCAAAATATTAGGGCTATGTATTCATTTTATATTGTGAATGAATTCTCTAATCAGATTAAGAAAAAATAATCTTTCAGGAGTCAGATTTACTGCATGTGATTGTACTGATACAACCGAACGAATTTGAACATTCCATTAATCTTTCTTATTTCATTATAAATGTAAATTTACTTAATGATTTTGGTGTATATTGCATTACATGTAAATCTTTTTAAGGCTTACATATTGACATGATCCATACCTTGAAGTATTATATAGAAAATAAGGTCGAGGGAATGCATAAATGAATTGAATTGAAATTGTGTATATGAATACGAGCAGCAGAAAGAGTATTATTATTATTTAATATGAATCGGGGTCTAATAAATTACACTGTGGTATTGTATTGCATAGCTCTTTAGGCTGACAACAATTGTGTCCTCTAACATTTGGTTACTGGGCAATTATTCTAAACTTTCTTCCTCATTTTGAGATATTTTATGGATTTAATATCTTTCATATGAATTATAATCATCGTCTGTTCGTCTCACTTTTAATTCCACTTTCAATTCAAACAAAACATTGATCCGTTCCGAACGTAGTAATAGATTGTCAATCAATAAGCTTCTTTTCTTTTCTAGTTGTCAGAATTTTCCTCCTTTCATTTATATCATTCAAAATTTCATCTTTCTTATGTTCAGAATATATGGAGCATTCTCTCAACAAATTCCAATTTTTACTTCTTCATTTTCTCAATAATCATGACTCTGATCTGTAAATTGATTTGGTTTGATTTAGTTTAACGTCCCATGGTTATGCCTGCTAG
Source organism: Thermobia domestica (assembly GCF_964235325.1). Taxonomy (NCBI): domain Eukaryota; kingdom Metazoa; phylum Arthropoda; class Insecta; order Zygentoma; family Lepismatidae; genus Thermobia; species Thermobia domestica. The sequence goes on along the minus strand of NC_137455.1, from coordinate 154,440,959 downwards.
GCTAAAGGAGACTCTGATCCGTAAATTGAAAATAAACATCTTCATTAAGTTGTTATTTCTTATTTTTCCCTCGATGTATATTTGGATACATGCACAAATAAAACGTTATTAACTTCACAGTCCACGCTCTCACATATTTTGTCATTGTGACGCAGTAATCACAGTTTCCCATATTCAAGAACACATATATTTTTCTCCTTTCCTAAGCATACACTTCATTGGTCTTAACCTTCTCTGGTACATGTAATGAATTTCGTTTCTCTTCTTATTTTTTATCATGTTACATCTTTCACCTCCTCAGTAAACATCTCCTTTACAAGGACACTTTCATGTATCGGTGGAAAAGGTTCTTGTACCGGTGAAATTAGAGATAAACCGCTATAATTCACTATGAAAAGATTAAGGTCAGCGCATTTGGACTAAATTAAGTGCATAGATGTAGAGTATATTGAGAGGAGGCGGCAGGTCTTCCGGTAGTCAGGTTGACGGAAACCATAATAGCTGTAATCAGAGTTACTTGAACGGCTGTAATAATGCAGTGTAGAAAACAAGGAAAAATTGCTACTTTTTTTTTTTTTCCTAGGTTGTAAGAAAAGAAGGTAAAACTGTGCACAGCAGTTTATCATAGGGCAAAACACTCCGCGGAATTCTCAGGAAGGGAATATCTCTTCAGAAACTATTGAAGGATAAAAAAAAAAATTAGAGAAGAAAAGTTGAAGGTGAAACTATGAATAAAATCAAAATAATTAAGATATAATGATGGGAAGTATGTGTCTCTTACCAGGAGAAAAATTAGAAATTCTCACAGGAGAAATGGTAGGAATTTGTAATGTTAGGAGATAAAGTAGTGGGGAATTAGTATATAGAATGTTTTACTAAGGTATAAGAAAGGCGTAAATATAATCATAATAAAATGAATGTAATTGTGAGTAAACGACAGAAGTAGAAGGTAAAGTAAAATCTGTATATGATGAGGTCTCGTAATATTGACCTCATCAATCTGTATATAATAGTCAACCTTGTAAAATAATAAGATAATTATAATGATTAAATATATCGTAGTAATTTAGGCATATACATGACGTACTCGAACAGAACTTAACCCAAAAAGGAATAAAATTACGAGAAATAGATACAGAGGATAGGTATAGAAGAATAGATATAGAGAATACAGGTGTATGTCTAACTGTCATCAGTGATTTCAGTGTCTGTTGTGGGGCAAAGAGAAGATGGAATTACAATAGATCGGTACTTTAGGGAGAAGAAATAATAGTAGAAACAAGCAAGGGCGCCCATGTTGTGGTTTCTAGAGGGGCAAATATAAGCGACATTTCAAATGTAGTCTGAAATTTTGCGGTAACTATTCCCAAAAAAATCTATTGGGTTTTCATCTTCCGAAGTACAATTTACTCTAGAGGGGAGCGAGTGCCCCACCTTGCCCCCCCCTCCTGATGGGCGCCCTCGGAGACAAGTTTATCAACTTTAGCCAATAAAAAAAATAAATAAACATATCAATATTGGGGAAAATCTGATTCAACCAGCACAGAAAGATACAACTGTAAGTTTCTATTCGATTAATATAGATAACAGATAGATTAGATCAAATATGTATTATAGGTTAGATTTGGAATAGATTAAAAATCGGAAAGGTTCTCCATGGGCTGAGATCTCAAATCTCAGTATTGTGCTGGCTGAAGACGTAATCAAACTGATCTAGGAGAAAAATAGAAAACAAGTTGGGATTTGAGGTGATTTTGAGTGTAACGTCCCGTTCAACAGCGAGGCTATATAAGACGTGGACCTACTGATTAACTAGAATTCCGAACCACATGAGCGTACACTGGAAATCGTACCCGGGTCTCCGAATCCGGTGCGTACAAGTTGAAACTTGAAAAATTGAAAATAGGAAAATTTTAAATAGTTCGCTAGGAAACTAGCTGAAAACTAGCTGAAAACACTCATTCTTTGCATGTGGGCTGTATTTGGAAATCAACGTTTTGGGAGTATCTCCATTCTTCTCAGCGACCGCGGAAACTGTGGATTTGATACCAATATCGGTCATTTTGGATTATTTTTCCCATCCCGGTAACCCCCGGCCCGCAACCGAATGGGGTGAATTTGGAAGTTAATACAGTTGGAGTTTCACCATTGATCTCAGTGACAGTGATAACTATGAACTTGACACTAATATCGGTAATTTTCTACTGCTTTTACATGTCCCGGTAAACGACCTCCCTGGGACCCCCCTGGTTCGAATTTAAAAAAAGCTTCATCCTGGGCTGGGGCCTGGATCAAGGTAATCGTGGCCTAAATTTGGTAACTCTCGGTTCAGTCGTCTGGTCCCCAGGCCGCACACAGACAGACACACAAGCAAACTCTTTATTTTATTTATATTATATTAGATTAGATAGATAAAAGCCTAAAGTCAGATAAAATGGACACAAAAACTACAAATTCGTGCGATTATTTCAAACTCTGTACGACAGATCTTATGATAAAAGAAAACGAAAAGAATCAGAAAAGAGCAGAGTCAAGAAGTGGAAAATTAGGGACAGGAAGAGTAGAAATAAATCTTCACCGAAAGCAGGACAAGAGGATTTATAGGAAGTTGAACAGCGATTATCGAGAGAAACCAACAAGGCAACGAAAACGCACTACAGGCATAAAATAGAGATGTTAGAAGGGTAACAAAATAAAAGCACGTGTACAGTGAGTTAAAATCAATGGAGGAATACCTATGAAACGAGAAACTAAGATTGAAGAAACAATAAGTGTGCAACGTGAAGTTTTAGGCAGTTGAAAGGAGTATGTTGAAGGATTGTACGAATGTAAGAATTGGGACACCTGTATCTTGTGGTAGAGCGCTCACCTCTGGTGCGTAAAGTTCCTGGATCTATCCCAACTTCCGTCCAGTTAACTTTTCTGGTGGGAAAATACTGTGTGTTTGGGTTTCGTCCCACTTTCATCGCTCCACCATTATCATTCATCTCATTATCAATGTCTCTCTTAGGCTCGTATCATAATAGTGGGACGCTAATCTAAAATGTAAAAAGAACGTAAAAATCGCCTCTATAATCTAAAACTGCAAAACGAAATGAGTAAGGATGAAAAGAGTTGCAATGTTAAGGAATGAGTTAATAGAAAGGCAACTGGCATAGATAAATAATAAATCGATACAAATTGAATTATTTAAGAATACTGTATGGAGCAGTGGTTCCCAAACTGGGATCGTAAAGAGCAATCAAAGGGCGAGCTACTGACAGAAATGAACCGCGAATAAACACCTCTTGTTATGGCTATTTACAATCATGGTTTAGTAAACTTCACATGTCCTATATATTTGGATAGTAAATACCAAATACTGTTCTCTTTCTACAATACTTGTAACTCTTCGTTTTCAAAATTTTGGTGAACAATAGCATTGACATTTATCTACTGTCGGAAAGGTTTGTTGAGCGGTAATATACATTGAAATAAATATACTATAAGCATACGAAAGGCTAATATAATTGAGATACTTTAATGTTGAGTTAGATTCGTAACTATTGTTTTAAATGGTGAAATTCTCAACGTCATTATAAAAATAAATCAATTAAATTGTGCCATCTCTGCCCATTATTATCGTAGATATTCAAAGCACTGCCTAATTTCCCTATATGCAAATACATATTAATTCTAAACAATATACAATTTTATAGTTGCTCTCGTATGTAACTGAGTAGTAACTAAGATCTATTCCAGGCAACCTGATAGGAAACTCCCCTTCCTCCCACCACTCTCCAGTACGGAGGGGAAATCAAGCCGTTGACCTTCACAGGGAGGGAAGCTTTTCTAATAAACAAAATCGTGTACACACTAAATTCGTACGTCAATTCGCTCGCACCTGATGGCGAGAAAGCACTGACTGCTGTTTTTACCTGTCAACCCCAAATAACAAACAATTACTGTTTTTAATTGTTGTCTTTAAGAAAAGTATTTTTTACTATTTATGTATTAAAGTTTTGGCTTTAGTCCTATTTATTAAATTGCATTTCTAGAAATAAGAACTAATTCGTTATAAAGTTAATTTCCATTATTGTTTCACTTAAGAATCGGGAGAGAAAGCAAACCAATCCTGTCGACATTCTGTCTTTATTTACAAGTTCAAGGAAGGTAATCTTCTGGCTGTCTGAGTATCGAGTGCGCAGACTATCGACCTGTGCAAATATTGTATGAATTTAGCGTGTGTGGTAACTATATTATATATAGTGTCGTGTGAAATTAGTGCATATTAAATTGTATTCTGTATCCATTATGTTTTGTATAGTTTATATTATCTGAAACAAATTTTAGTGCATATTAAATTGTAAATAATTGCGTATTTAGTGCTTTGTGAAGCGACAATTCATGATGCTTGCAGTAGTTCTGCGATAAAACATGAGCCCGGGACAGCGTTACGAGAGGTACATCAGGTCTTTTCCCGTAATGAATTGCCAACGTTAAATAAAATTCTGATAGCTATAAATACCGATGATGAACTGCCCTGCTTTTCTCACTCAACTCTCCATAGACTGTTGAAAATAATGAAATTCAAGTATGTATAGCACCCATTAATTGCATTGACCTCCAGACAAGAGTTCTGTGAGAACTAAAAACTTTTGTTGGGGCCATGGTGGCTCCGTGGTAGAGCGTTCACCTCTGGGGCATAAGACCCCGGTTCGATCCCAGCTCGTGTTTAGTGGGCTTTGTGGTGGACAAGCACTGTTTTTGCAGATTTTCTCGGAGTTCTCCTGTTTCCTCCTACTTTTTTCTTTGCACAGTTTCATTCATTCTCGTCATCACAGTCTCCTTTAGCCTATCCGGCATAACTGCGATACGTAAAACTCAAAGATTTAATTTCATTTCCAAACATCTGTTACTCTCCCTCCCCCTCAACGGTCGTCAGGACTGTTGACAACTCCGTTTTTATTAAAATAGTCAAGTAACAATTCAAAAGTCAATTTCCTCTATTATCAATTGGCTAAACTCAAGGCCAACGAAAGGGCTGGGTGAGGATTGCAATCACACAAGGCGCCAAATTTTAGGGGATTTTAGGGGCGTCAAATTCACTGTGTTGGTTAAGCTCCAATGTTATAATTTTGCTTGAAACGACAGACTCAGACATGGGCCTGTTCAAATTACGTAGCATCTGCAGTTACTATTTCGTGTCAGGCTTCAATCAATCTGGGATTGTTTTTCTAAGTCCACCATAACAAATTTTCCCCCTTAATAAACTCAGAAGACTTCAATGTTGATGAATCTTGTATGTATGATGCTTTACCGTAAATTTATCGCCGCGTATTAATAAACAACAAACAAAAAAAGATACTTTGCCACCATCACATCAGGTGTACGTACGAAGAGAAAAACGTAGGAAAATGATTTCATTGAAAAATAATCAATAGAAACCAGGGCATTTGCCTGAGTTGAGGCGCCCGGGGCGAGACGCATTTATTCACTATTATCAGTGTGTATACATTTGGTTATTTTTCTTCTGGTTCTTTTTAATGTAAGAACACATGTATATAAGAGAGGAAACAAGAAGTGTATTATTATTATTATTATTATTATTATTATTATTATTATTATTATTATTATTATTATTATTATTATTATTTCAGGTTCCATTGTTATTATCTTAACGCACTGATAATTTACCCATACATATTGTACTTGGTTTCCGATTTTATATTATAAAATTCATGTATCAAAGCAGTAAATACCAATTCAATTACCAACCCTGACATCCCTTGCCATTCCAACATTATGTCATAACCCCGACTGCCAAAAAAGAAGGAAAATAAACAATACAACTGTTCAATAAAATTTCCATTAAAATAACACATATGCTACTTACTCACTAATGCAGGTAAATGTCATTAAGTGTTTTAAAATACTCAATGTTATTATGAAAGTTGTAATTTATTATTTAGGCCTAGACATATTTAAATACACTCTATACCTCCGTATGCGGGGGCTGATGGTGGAAGACGGAACACCAACATTCACCTGTACTTGAGCGTGGTGGGGGGAAAAACTTCTTCTTTTTCCTATCCTTTTATGTGAAACAGAGAATAAATATTCCATCAAATTATATAAAATAAAAGAAATTAATAAAAATACATGTTATGTCAATGAACTTTAATTTAAATATTGATGGTCAAATAAATCTATTCTCATTTTGATATACAGTCGTGAAGTACAGAAACTAACTTATAACTTTGCACTTCAAAGGCTGTTACTGTTGTAAGAAGTATGAATATATATATATATATATATATATATATATATATATATATATATATATATATATATATATATATATATATGTGTGTGTGTGTGTGTGTGTGTGTGTGTGTGTGTGTGTGTGTGTGTGTGTGTAAACTACATTTAAGCAATTAATAACTTATTTACAAGGAGCCAAGAATGTATACATAATTGAACGGTTTCTTATAGCTACTTAACTTGCAAATACTGTATTACGAATATTGTAGCAAAATGAAATAAATTAAGTATCGTACAAACACAAAATAATAATTCAATAAGAACTGTGATTTTACTAAGAACAAAGCTGATAAAAATAATATTGCACTACTTTGGTATGCAGAGAACTTGCAGGAAACACACATAAATAGGTTATTATTATTATTATTATTATTATTATTATTATTATTATTATTATTATTATTATTATTATTATTATTATTATTATTATTATTATTTTACATTTGCTTACAATAAATTTAAAATGGTCCTATGTTAACATTATTTCCTATATGTCATTATCAGCTGTGGATATGTAAATGTTTAGAATTGCAATGATCTGTGACCGCTAGAACGTCCACCAGAGTGCACTAGCGCTGTTTCCACGTGATTATGTTATTTTATTTCAGCATTCTCTCTGGCTTGGATACATCACAAATTCAGTTGGGAAGAGTGTTATACGGCTGTTGTAGCCTCTCCTGAGACAAATAGGTCTACTAATCTTCTAACTGGTCCTTGATACCTTGAGCATTGACACTGAGACGGGTTTGACGTCCAAGCTGGTCCCACACATGTTCTATCAGGTATAGATCGATGAATCTCTCTTGTCAATGATGTAACTCATCATTATGTATGTATATTATAGAGACACGTGTTATGTGTGGACGAGCACTGTATTGTTGAAAGATAGTGCCAGAATACAATCTCATTTGAAGCAACACATGAGGATTTCTGCGACGTACATTGTGCCATCAGAGTTCCCTAAAAATCACTACCAGAGATGACTTGAAGTTATACGCGATATCTTCCCACACCATGATGCCAGGAGTAACTTTGGTGTGTCATCTTCCTTTGAGGCAGCCGTACTCCCAAATGGTCATCCGGGATTTTGCCGAACCGAGAGTATCGGAGATAATAGCTAAAAATGCGACGCTACTGGTTAGCAATCCGTGCTTCCCGAGTATGGTACCACTTTAAATGGAGCCTCATGCGTTGATGTTAATTACAGCCTACGAATGGAACAGCGACTTAGTAGTCCGGGTGCTGCTAGTATCCACAATAATACAGGATGACATGAGATATGGTAAAAATCCATTATCAGTGCCCGGACGGAAGACACAGATGTGAAGAAGTTACGAAGTGTTTGGGAAACACTTCTCCCTTGGTGTGGTGAACCTTGGCCTACCGTAACCTTGACAATGCGTGTGACTTTGCCCACGTTCCTATTCAGTTCAACTTCGGGCCACTGTCACATCCGAGTGCCATACATGCCTGGATATAGCACAATTCGACCTGCCGATCACATGCAGACCTACACTGTAGCTCCTTTCAATATTTGTAATGTGTTGTTGACAACATTGTTACACGAGCATGGAGCGTTTTTCGTGTCCTTTCAGTGTTTTATAACCATCTGACGCTGCACACCCCATTTATATACCCTATCAGATCTGATAACACGATTTCGAGGTGACAAAGCTAATGCATACTGGTGGTTGGTCATTCTAGCCATCGGAAATCAATGTAACTCTAATCCAGGCATGTGCAAGTTGGAACAAAAAAGGTTCAATCCTAAAGGACTTGATGGTGTTAAGGAACGTACAAGAAAACGTATAACATTTTCACAAGGATTGGATATCCATATTTAATGTAGAAATTCGTCCATCGTACAGGGGTCATTCCATGTCAAATCACTTAATTTTAAAACATGACCATGACTCAATATCCCAGATTCTCTTCAAAATTTTTTCATACATTAATACCAATAATATTATGCTAAATTATTTTTTTTCCCTATTTTTTGGATGAGAAATGGGCCGGGGAGAAATATTTAAAAATGTGAATTTTGCTTCAATTTCACTTTTTGGCACTCAGCATCAATGAACTAAATTACCATAACTCCCTCATCTTTGAAGTTATTGGGCTCATTCAGGTGTCAAATGAAAGCTTAATTTTTGCTCTTTCAGAAGATTCTAAGCAACCTTGCAAAAAGTTAAACTGTCAAACATTGATGGGCATAAAAAGCAAATTTATGTTTTCTTTCTTTTTTTTTCACAAATTGTGCCGTTGCTCAAAAGTTACAACTATGAAACTTTTGAAACTTTTTTGTACATTCATCTTAACACGTACATAGTATGGTTGAAAAATAAATAGGGTGTTCTTTTTGTATTTTTGTAATTATTATTTTTCCTTTACGGAAGGGGCCGCGGTGGCTCAGTGGTAGAGCGTTCACCTCTGGTGCTTGGGGTCTCGGGTTCGATCCCAGCCCCCGCCAAGTAAACTTTGTGGTGGACAAATACCGTGTGCGTGGGTTTTCTCGGGGTTCTCCCGTTTCCTCCCACTTTCTTCATTCCACCATTTCATTCATCACTCATCATCACCGTCTCCTTTAGCCTAACCGGCATAACTGTGGGACGTAAAACTTAAAGATTTCCTTTCATTTTTTTTCCTTTACGGAAATATACAGTTTTAAGTTTTCTTACAAATTGTGTGATTGCTCGTAAGTTACAACTATGAAACTTTTGAAACTTTTTCAATAGAATCATCTTAGCACATACATGATATGGTTAAAAAATAAAAAGGGTACTTTTGGTATTTTTGTAATTATTATTTTTTCGTATTTTACATGTATGTAAATATACAGTTTTAAGTTTTGTTACAAATTGTGTCATTGCTCGTAAGTTATAACTATGAAACTTACCAATTTTTTTCTCAATTGTACCATCGCTTAAAACTATCAAACTTCTGTAACTTTTTATAGAATTTGTTTGCATTTACTAGGTATGATTAATTAACAAAAAGGGATATTTTTGTAATAATCTTGCGGTTTTGTGGATAAAAAATATAGGCCTAGCAATGTAAGGGGTTGAATGATTATTACAAACCCCATCAACACAAATAAGAATTAATAGATTAATGTACATAGATGAAAACAATAAAGATACGTACCAGTAATACTTCTGAGAATTACATAGATTTACATACAACATTTTGTGTCCTATATTTCACAGCTCATTCTTTTCATTGATGATATGATGTCTCCTTTTAATTTTGCTCTCAGTTGCGTAAGTCCGGGCTGATTGGCTTGTAAGAGATGGAACAGGAACTTCCCAGATGATATTTTCAAAAGGTATCCAACCAAAGTCTTTATTTTCTGGCCAGTAGAATATAGAAGGCCCAGAGCGATTCATGAATAGCACTCTGACGTACAAAAACAATATTTGCAAAAATACCAAAAGCACCCTTTTTATTGTTTAACCATATCATGTATGTGCTGGATAATCCTTAAAAAGAAAGTTCCAAGAGTTTTAACAGTTGTAATTTAAGAGCAATAACACAATTTGTAACAAAACTTAAAACTGTGTATTTCCGTAAATGAAAAATAATAATTACAAAAGTACAAAAAAAGACTATTTATTTTTCAACCATGTACGTGTCAAGATGAATGTACGAAAAAAGTTTCAAAAGTTTCATAGCAACATTGTAACTTTTGAGCAATGGCACAATTTGTAAAAACCTAAAAGTTTGGTTTTTATGCCCATTATTGTTTGACAGTGTAACCTTTTGCAAGGTTACTTAAGATCTAGTAAAAGAGCAAAAATTAAGCTTTCATTTGACACCTAGATGAGCCCAATAACTTTAAAAATAAGGAAGATATGGTAATTTAGTTCATTGATGCTGAGTGCCGGAAAGTGAAATTGAAGCAAAATTCACATTTTTCAAAAATTTCTCCCCGGCCCATTTCTCATCTAAAAAATCGGAAAAAATTAATTTAGCATAATTTCATTGGTATTTATGTATGAAAAAATTTTGAAGAGAATCTGAGACATTGAAGCACAGTGCTCTAGGTGATTTTACATGGAATGACCCACAGTAACACCACACGAACGGAAAAACGTATAATGGTGACCAAAATATTTACCTATCAAAGAAACGCCAAAAATTCTATTTGCTTACTATTTTAATGGGAAATTTGATCCTTCATGTTTTGAACTAGTCTCTCACTGTTCGGTGGTACATTGGATGTTCCAACGCGAAGGATATTTTCATGGTGAAATCAGTTATCCAGAAAGAAAATGCAATTCAGGTTGAGAGATTACGTAATACATTTGCAATCAGGTTGGCCAGATGAAACGGTTCAGTGAGCCGCAACTGGCCCGAAGGCCAGCTGTTACACATGGCTGCTCTAATCATTTGTATCCGTCAATGGTATGCACATGAACGAAATTAACTCGACACTGGAGCATTCCGTACAGTTCCTTAATTTAATTTGTCAATGAGAATATTATAATTATTGTAACCTATTATTTTCTAAACTTGCTTCTAGTCCCTATATTGAGTGACATTAGTTCTAACCGATTGGTTCCGAACCAGCCCTGGGTAATTTTGGCGAAATTTCCACTTTTGTTAACAGTGTTTCGGTAAGCTTGCAATGTAATATGACCACGGAACAACATCAATCATACAAAGAAAAAATGCTTTACCTGGATAACGAAGATTTATTGGGAATTCCAGCTTAAAAAGTAAAACAACACACAAAAATTCCCATAAAACTTACGAGTCACAATATCGAAATAATAAAAAATGAAATACGTTATTTATCGTAATTCAGTTATAAAATGTCGTATTTTCACTTTTCAAACTTTTCCATACTATATTCGAAGGGGGCAGCAGCTCTAAGGGTTATCTCCTGGCGAAGATACTGTTTAATAATTGTTAGACTATAATCCAATCTTATTATGAAGTTTTCGGCGCTTACAATGTTCTATATAAGAGAACAACTAGTCGAGGTTACATATTTAGAGTATGTAAACGCACGGAAAGTTAAGAGAGTGGTTTCTCAGGGTGGCTGATATGTTGTACTTCCAACCAGGAAACTTCCGAAGGGTTGATAGTTGCTCCCTTAAATACTCAGAGTGAGCGAATAAAATTGCGTATATAGAGTATTATGCAAATCATGCTCTTAGTAAAATATTCAGTTCCAGCAATATTTATTTTCTTATCGGAAAACTACATTTCGTGAGAAGATTGCTGATTATATTGTCTCAATCATGTAAAATGTTGCTACATCATTGCATAAAAATGTCAAAAAAACTACCGAATATTCATCAACAATCGTATATATAAGAATGTTTTAGTTCAAATAAACTTCGATTAGCAATATTGTCGAGAGGTGCCTGTCCGTCTTGGATACATTTGATACAATGAAAATAGAATTGCAATGAAAACATGCGTTGTTCTGTTAGCTACGACGGCTAAAGGGAATTGGATACTTATCGATGTTCACCAACATACAGAAAGGGTTTTTTCTTTTCTTTTGAGCATAAAAAATACTAAAATGAATTTTTCCTTGCCTTATAATCGGAGACAAAAAAAAATATAATGGAACCGGGAAATGGTTACATTCCCACACAGCACACCGACGTCCAATGTACATTCATTTAACGTCCGGGCAAGGATTTACGGGATGTCCAGTGGACGTGTGGTTTTGGTCCATACATCGTCTAGTAGATGTACACGGGAGAATACGGGTGGCACAGTTGCCGTGCATCTACTGGACGTCCAGAACGTATATATTATGTCCATTTCTGGTACCAAAACGAACTAATTATGGACGTACAGACGCCCAATGGATATACACAAGATGTTACTTTGGGACAGTTGCCATGCCTCTCCTGGACGTCCATTCGGAGCTAAAATGGACCTATTATGGACTTCAAACTGATGTAGAGGATGTCCATATGTGGATATCATTGGAACCTGAACGTACAAATTGTGACTATATTTGGTTCCTACACGGACCAATTATGGCCTTTCATTGAATGTTCTAAAGGACTGCCACAGAAGGATTATTCACTTAAAGCCCGATACAGAAGCCATACTATCTGGAATCAATCTATTTTTAACATAGGTTAAATTTTACCATATCAAAGTGACATTTAAATAAGCCATTTTCCATCAATGTTTACTATCAGTCAACAAATACACACGTCAACATTTATACTATAAAGTTTTATGAACAAACAAAAAAAAACAATGAGAAATATAATAGGTTTTCGATTTTTATCTACTGAAAGGTCAAACTATTTGAAGATTCGGTATCAATAGCAAATCTAGTTCCAATTTTACATGAATTAATCCTTTCTTACAATAATGCATCCTTATCTCCCGAAAATGAGAACTCAAAATATAATTAACAAAGTAAAGTATTCTGCCCATACGCTTCAGTTAATACAATTTGTTGATTAAAAAAGCTTCAAACCTGCATCCTCTTCCACTCTTTGTAGATGCATAGAAAGATATCACAACCCGAAACCTCCCTCGATTCACTCTAAAGTTTCAAATTCATTTGGAAATATCAGTTCTCACTTTTCCTTAGTATTGAGAACAGACAAGACAGCTACGCTTCACTTCTCATATTGAAACAAATGATGATCAAAACTTTTTAACACTATTCTTTTTTTTTTTTTTGCATATTATCATACTCATAGGAGAAACATTAACTTCAATCAAAACATGCCATCCATTAATGGCCGAGAACGTTACAAATTATTGAACTTATATACATTAAATAATAAGAAAGGCGTAACATAGAAAGAAACGAATAACATAACAATATACTTTATTGGATTACCTCTAATTACATATACTGCTCCACAATATTTGTCTTTTTAATATATTGAATAAGATTGTAATACGATTTTCTTTCGCATCTCAATGATATTAAGTTTCGTGTACATGTTTTATTCTTGATTATGACATGTATTATAAACGCATAATATTGTTACTAAAATAAATATTTTTTAAAAGCAAGGGAATTTTAACCTTCTCACTGATATATCATGAGATTCTTTCTTCGTGCACTCCATTTTTCTTTTTTCTGAAATTAAGAAAATGGGAAAATTAATTCTAGGTATAATCAACATCACAACGATCAAAATTAAAATCAGATTATGAAGTTGCTATTAAGTAAGGTTCTTTATGTGTAACTTTAAAGAGTAAAAATTACATGACGGATTCAACTTGGGACTTTTTGGCTTTAAACTATACAAACGGGACTCAAAGGTATACAAAGTTACAATTACAAATTCCAAATTGAACTACAAATTACAAAAATGAGCTCCTCCGTGGCTAAGCGGTTAGCATACGCGCCTTTGGCGTGGGAGACCCGGGTTCGATTCCCGGCGGGAGCCCACGTGGTTCGGATTCCACGCTAATCAATAGGTGCACGTCTCATACAGCCTCGCTGCTGAAACGGACGTTAAACTAAAAATAAATTAATCAATACAAATTACAAAATGTATTATTAGCGGCAGTTTCAAGTTTCTGAAAATCTACTTTTTTTCTTGCAGCCTTGGGCCACAAAATGTATTTCCTTTTCATACTTTATTCTGTTCAAGCACAATACAATGATTCTCAAATTTCAAGTTTAACTCCCAAAAGTCGTTCCATCTAAGAAACAGGCTTTCTCATTCCATTGTAAGATCGAAGAATGTTAATTGTCTTCCGATTTTCTAAAATATCGGAAAAAATATATACTGTAAGTACGAATATATCCCCACCTTTCCGAAATAATATATATACAGGTGGCGGCAGTGCTAAGCTCAACAGTGGCGTTCTGCTTCCAAAGCTTAACCCTTTTAGGCTTTATAGTAACTTCTGTTACCACGGCGTAGTATCGTATTTGATCGCTTATTTAGGTTCTATAACAAATATTTAAGCCGGTTTTTTATATTGGTCAAGTCTAGGATGGACCAAAGAACACCCCAGATGCGTTTTGAAACCGGATGGTGAACTTGGCGACGCCAAGTGGGGGCGGAGGGGCGTGAAAATTTTCATAAAACAAATTTCAGAAATTTTTCACGCCTTTAATTTTCAAGATATCAGATTGAAACTTTGCATACTGATTGCGTGCACCATTAGGTATTTCTCATTCTTTTTGAGATTCTTATGTGAAACCAGGGTCGGGTACGAGGGGCTCAAGTGTTTTTCGGAGGGGTCCAAAGCGGTGAGTTTTTCTGAAAAATTTCCGATTGTCTCGATTGTTCCGATTGATGTGTACGATACGGACATGTAGTGGTATTGTTAGAAAGAGCTCGTTATACTGAAGAAAATGACGTTTGAACCATGACTGTACCCAGGTCCAGGCCAGAAGGGCGCAGAAATTTCGATTTCTTTTTTCCAAAAAATCTCCCAGTTTTTTTCCCCTCGTTTCTAGTGTATAATACGGACAAGCGAATGATACCATTGGAAAGTATCCTCTATCCTTAATAAACAAGGTATGAACCTTGATCCTACGACAAATATTAAGGAAGCAGTAGTTGTTTGAGTGAAAGTCTCAGGTTAACTCAAAAAGTGGAAATCCTAAAAGGTTTAAACATTTCTATGTATTTATTTATAGCTTCGTATCTTAATCTACTACTTATGTAGCATGAATACAAATGAATATCAAGCTGTTCGGTGAGACTATCATTTTTCTTTTCAAAAGTTTTGTTAAACACTGAGTAAACACCCTGACATTTTTTAAAAAATTAAATTAAACGGGTAACTGTAAGCAAGTATACTATTACTTCAATACAACACAGCTTCTTGGTATCGTAGAGTTTGTTCCCAGAGTACATTAAACTTCAGTTTCTATTCTGTACGTTATCTTGTTCGTCTACCTTATGTTCTACGCAATCCATTAAAACAACCGTAATATCATTTTACTACTTTCGAGATTTGTTGAATTTTATAACTTAAAACTATACTTGCTCAATAAATCATAACTAACCTTTGTTCTCTTCCCTCCTGTCTCTCCTTCGTTCGTCGCAGCCGCTTCTGAATTATCGTCTCCACTTTTTCTCTGTAACTGTCCCGCAAGCTTTTTCTACGGATTCTGTGGAAAGAAGAATAAATGTTATACTTGAGTCTGTGTGTATTATTTTGACATTCTAACATCTGCAAATCTATGAGATCTAAACTAGTTATAACCAGAAAATGTAAAAACAGCAACTAAAAAATTTTGCAGCAATTAACGTAATCATGCCTGTTTGCCTCTAACCAAGGCCGTAACTTGTGGGGGCAGGGAGGGCAACTGCCCCTCCAGGGAAGCTTCCCGCCGTTCGAGTGGGCCTACTTTAAGACATTTTTTTATTCCATATACTGTAATACATGTAATTATAAATGAAGCATCAAACAGGTTCACTACATTACATACACAAAACAGCACACAACAGGTAGATAAAACAAAAATGTGTCGTAGACCCACTTCAGTAAAAATATGTCTATATTATTAAATGCCCCAGAAATATTTATTCTTATGGCTTTGACATTTGTAAATATTGTCCCTTTAGTTAATTTGTCATGTACGGAATGGACCCTGCAGAGAGCTGGAGGGCCCACAAAGAGTAAGAGAAAGATGGAAAGACAAGATCTATTTTCGAATTTTGTGGGAGGGTCCAAAACAATCTTTTGGAGGGGGCTCAAATATTAATGCTTTCCCCCCCAAAAAAATCTAAGTTACGGCGCTGCCTCTAACTTTAATTTAGAGCAAGACATGATATATTATGTGTAATTGAAAGGAAAAATGTTATAAGGTAAATATTTGTAATCGACTTCAAAAATATTATCTATCTAACATTGAGCCCATTTACTTCGAAAATATATTTATCGCCCATTAAATTTGCAACATAAAAATTGTACTATTTTTTTTTAAAAAAAAAAAGGAGATAAACATATTTGAGTCATTGCACGTCAAATTATTACACTACAGCCCATTTTCAACCCGACCCTTTTCTTTCAAGTAAATTTTATTTCAGTGTTATCCTGGATAAAAATTTCATTAACTGCCTTAGAAGAAATTATGAAATCAAATACAATTTTATCTACGTCCATTATAGCTTACAATTTAGCCTTTAAATATTAAGACTAAAACCAAATCTTTAAATATTAAGACTAAAACCAAATTGATGATGCAATATTTTTGACAATTTTTTATATTTCAGACGCGTGTCTCTGGTAACATGCTACACGTATGAACCTAACACTGCATTTCTACTAGGACAGTACTGCAAATGCCATTTAATTCTGGAGATGGTGTGCTATGGACTTACAAAACTTACAACCATTTGTTGACTTAAACCGAAACAATTAGACATAGACCCCAAAAACGTATGGTCCTCTCAATACAGACAGATTATACTATCTTCAAACCAGCTATAAGTCTGTGACCAAACAGAGATACGAAGGAGGACCACCGTTAGAAAGTTCCCCCTTAGTAAATGCGCCTTACACAAAGTACATAGAAATACACAATTTGGCGACTACTTTCATCTGAGTGTCTATGATCCAGCATCTTCAGTTTTAATTGTGCAGTATTTTCAGTACTTATATTACAATATCTGAAGATATGTTTAAGTAGATAAACACTGCATCTAAAAGTTTTTAGTATATCATATTGTGAAAGCGTATCTTCACTATAAAATAATGCCTTCAGTTGACTTGAAGAATTCTCACTTTACGAAACGATGGCTCAGTGGTAGAGCGTTCACCTCTGGTGCATATGGCCCTGGGTTCAAACCCTGTTCCCGCCAAGTGAACTTTGTGGTGGACAAACACCATGTGCGTGGGTTTCCTCGGGGTTCTCCCATTTCCTCCCACTTTCCTGATTCCACCATTTAATTCACTTCTCATCATCACCACCGTCTCGTTTAGCGTAACAGGTATAACCGTGGGACGTAAAATTCAAAAATATAATTTTCATTCATTAAAGAAACGACGGAGCATAAGTGATTAGAAGGGGGAAGGGGAAGCAGGTGAAGAGAAGAAAGGTAAAAGAAGGAAAAGAGGTGGACTCAAGGAACTTGTGCTATTGTCGATTGGGGCCAGAGGGAAAGTTCAGAACAAAGAAACGGGATTTTTTGAAAGCTAAAATTAAGGAACTTGAAGATAATAGTAAAAATAAAAATATTCGGGACATGTATAAGGGGATCAGCGAATTTAAGAAAGGCTATCAACCTCGTGCTTATATATTAAAGAAATCTGATGGGACAGTTCTCACTGATACGGATAGCCTCTTAAATAGATGGAAAGATTTCTTTGACGATTTGCTGAACACGCAGCCAAAAACTAATGTGCGTGGAGAAAGGGAGATACACACCGCAGAACCGTATATTGCAGAACCCAATCGAATAGAAGTGGAAGCCGCTATAAAGAAATTGAAGAAACACAAATCTCCGGGGGTAGATGAAATTCCGGCTGAATTAATTTTAGCTGGAGGCGAAAAATTGTGGAACAAGATACACAAACTCATTCTCCTTATCTGGAACAAGGAAGAATTGCCACAAGAGTGGAAAGAGTCAATCATTGTTCCAATTCACAAGAAAGGCGACAAAACTGACTGTAATAATTATCGAGGCATTTCTCTTCTGTCAACATCCTATAAAATCCTTTCAAATATTCTGTTAGCTAGATTGACCCCATACGCAGATGAAATTATTGGAGATTATCAGTGCGGATTTAGACGAAATCGATCAACTAGCGACCAAATATTTACCATTCGCCAAATACTCGAAAAGAAGTGGGAATACAATACCCCGGTACATCAACTATTTATTGATTTTAGAAAGGCTTACGACTCGGTTAGGAGAGAAACATTATACAACGTTCTTACAGAGCTTGGAATACCGAGAAAGCTAATTAGATTAATTAAGACATGTTTAAGTGAATCCCAAAGTAAAGTCCGGGTAGGAAAATTTTTGTCCACGAGCTTCCACGTCGAAAATGGCCTGAAACAAGGAGATGCGTTGTCGCCATTATTATTTAACTTTGTGTTGGAATACGCCATAAGGAAAATCAAAGATAGCAACCAGGGCCTAGAGTTGAACGGCATTCACCAGGTTATGGCATATGCTGATGATGTAAATTTAATAGGGGATGATAGGAGAACAGTAGAAATAAATGCAGAGATATTATTAAACGCTTGCAGGGACATGGGTTTAGAAGTAAATGCAGAGAAAACTAAATACATGGAAGTGCGTCGGGACCGTAATACGGCAAATTGTGGAGGCGTTAAAATATTAAATAATACTCTTGATAAAGTGGATACTTTCAAATATTTAGGATCAATATTAACAGACGAAAATCATATTCACGAAGAAATTAAATGTCGACTAAAAGCAGGGAATTCGTGTTACTATTCGGTTCAAAATCTCTTGTCGTCCGGAATTCTGTCGAGGAATTTGAAGCTTAAAATATATAAAACGATTATCATGCCTGTTGTTCTGTATGGTTGCGAAACATGGTCGCTTACTCTGAGGGAAGAACATAGACTGAAAGTATTTGAGAACAGGATCCTGAGAAGAATATTCGGACCCAAGAGGAACGAGAATGGGGAATGGCGAAAGCTTCATAACGAGGAACTACATAGTTTATACGGTTTACCCAACATTGTTAGGGTCGTCAAGTCTAGGAGGCTTAGGTGGGCAGGTCATGTAGCTAGAATGGAGGAATGTAGAAACGCTTTCAAAGTCTTGACTGGTAGACCCATAGGGAAACGACCATTAGGAAGACCTAGGCGCAGATGGGAGGATAATATTAAGATGGATCTCGCAGAGATAGGAATACAAAGTAGAAACTGGATCCAATTAGCTAAGGATAGAAGTCAGTGGAGAGCTTTTGTGAACGCGGCACTGAACCTCCGGGTTCCATAGGCCATAGAGTTAGAGTTTACTTTTCTTCTCCTTATTTAAATCTAACGATACACATTACTGGGTTGTGCCGTATGCAAATTCGGTAGAGACTAAGCACCGCTTGGCGAATACATGTTCACCCCATTTCTCTGAGCAGACGAGAAATGATGCGAGAAGAGCTTTTAAGCGATAACTAGAAGTGTAAAATGTCCAAGAACTCTCATTATACTCTGAAACAAACCAGGCCTAACCTAACCTGATGTAAATGCACATAATAATGGAACAGTTATCTAGATCCTTCCCAGAACATTTCATATAGCATCAACATATTCAAGCGGCACGGGTGCAGAACACTGACTCGCCTCCCATTCAGTTGTAATAAAACAAGAAAGTAATGTGCCCTACGGGGCTCTAACAACCCGCCTTTACCCGCTATCGCTCGCTATGTGAATTGAGGGGTTCATCCAAGCAAACGATTCCACCAAATAGAAAATTTATGGGTAAAATATGACGGGAAACACATTTCGTGAAGGAATGAAAGTGTGAATATGAGTAATTACTGTCAGTGCACACTATATTAAAATGAATTCGAGTGATAGTGGAAGTATCTTATGTGTATATGTGCTTTTCCACTATCCTCGTTTAGCGTATAACTCTCGTAGCTGAGACGCCCGCTCCCTACGGACGTACGCCCTTCCTACCGCGCCCCAGCCTTGATTCGGGAATATATCATTCGTGCTTTTTATTGGTCACCTAGCACAAGTTGGTACATCATCATGCACTGTAGGCTTTATGCCACACACCCGTATTTTTTTATTAGGCTCAGGCCCGTCTTTCAGAACCGGTATCCGCAATGTCGTTGCTGTTGAGTTTAACGTCCCGTTCATCAGTAAGGCTATATAAGACGTAAACTTACTGATTAACGAGGAATCCGAACCACCTGAGCTCTCGCCGGTAATCGAACTCGGGTCTCGCATGCCAACTGTTTAGCCACGGAGGAGCTCACATCCGCAATGTATTTATACTTATGGTATTACTGCTGTATTGCCAGAATACGAAAATAAGAAAAGGAATATTATTTAGTTTCTCACCCAAAATACTAGATATTCTCCCTGGCTCACTTGATAATGATTATTGTTCGAAATACGATGTGAGCGTATGGCATAAAAGCTAGTCCATAAAACACTGACTAATTTGTGCTACGTGGCCAGTAAAAAGCACGAATGCCATCTAACCGAGTCAAAACAGGAGAGCAGAAACAGCGTCCGTAGGGAGCAGGCGCGTCAGCGGCGATGAGTATACGCATAAACGAGGATGGTGGAAAAACAATTTCATCAAACAGTTCATTTTATAAAATGCACGCCTTATGTGTTGCACAGCTTTGGGGAAGGTACTACATGCAATCCAAAAAAGTATCAAAATGTACTAAATTAGATTATACTCGATTAGGTTTGGTTAAATGTTCCTCTTCTTTTCTGTAGCTTCAATTTGTTTACACTAGTCACAATAAACTTTTTGCCTGTTTAGTAGACCATGCCTTTCACACAATTTCGACAACTGACACTCATTTTTATATAACTTCATAAAACTCAATCACGATATGACACAACCTTGTCATTTACGCACTGCCTTTCCCAAAAATCATAACAAATATACCGCCAAATAGTCCCTTCCGCCCCCCATATATATAGTATAGCTTACAATATCAAAAATAACTAACGACAAGTATTTTGGTAACTATCACCCTCAACTTACTTATACTCACGAACCAAAAGAAACTCTCCAATTTATCTGGTAAATTTTCTAAAATTGGTCTGGCGATACAGTAGTTAACCCATACTGAGCCCTCCTGAAGTCAATCTGCAAGGAGTAATGGAGCTCCTTATTTTGTGCATGCTGGGCTAAAAGAAATACAAAACTCTAATCTAACCTGGGAATGTAAGAAATCTGTCAAAATTTGGTAGAACCGTCTTCTCGAGTAATGTCGAATTGAGTCCTGAGCTTTGGTACAGAAGGAACGAACCTCACTAGTATCTTATATGAGGGTGTTATTACACCCTTCACCATCTGAATTCACTGATATATATATATATATATATATATATATATATATATATATATATATATATATATATATATATATATATATATATATATATATATATATATATATTACTATTACCAATTCCCATGTGCCCATCTACGTTACCCCAGCCTATTATAATACACCCGAATATAAGATTTGAAATGGCATGTCGACGTAATAGTGAAGTTATCCACGTCCTGAATTGTTCCTTCTTAATTAAGAATTGATTTATAATTGATAATGACTTACTTTTGACCACATACACAGAAATTTTCAGTTGTATAATAAATGGTGCACCGGAATAAATCTATATAAACAAATCACTCATCATATTTTACCTTGTTCGCAGTTCCTATTCTCTCTTTCTTCTTCACTTCAACATAGAAGGCTTTCGTATATAAAAATATTATATTAGTGAAATTCCACAAGCTTCTAATCAACCACTGAATTCAAACCGGCTGAGAGTGGACTGTGCAAGGATCTGCGCATGTGCCGTCACTAACAATTGAATGTTGTTTTCCGTACGTCCCTTTTTTATTAAGATAATGTAAGTCCGTGGACGTTTCATTCGTGGATTAAATATTGACATCCAATGGACCATCCATTGAAGTCCAGAAAATGGATATTCACTTCTGAACGTAATATGGACATCCAATGAACCGTCCAATCAAGTTCAGAATGTGGATATCCATTGCCGAACGTAATATGGACAACCAATGGATGTTACGCATAAGTCAATGTACTAAAACTGGACGTTCTGGATCTAATATGTACGTCCACTGGCTGTGATGTGCTCTGTGGGTTGTAATTACGATTATTAATGGAGAATTGAGAACTCAATGCGGGTTCTGAAATCGCAGAGGTGAACATACTAAAGGCATGTATGGCCAACAAGCTGGAAGGAGGAGGCGTATAGTATGCAGGGTTAATGAAGGGGATACAAGATAAACAAGATTGAGAATAACTTATTAGAGAAAGTAAATGAAATAGAAGAGGGGTGAAATGGGAGAAAAGTGGAAAATTTCCTCAGAGAATTGATTGCTAAGAAATCGAAATTACAACAATTTGATCTATAGAATTAGATATTAGTTTCTATAGAATTAGATATAATCGTGTAAGCAGGGATTCTTGAGGTTCTTCCAATCTTGTTCCCTTCCACATTATTATTCCACCAATTATTTCACAATCATGCATTTTCATTGTTTATCAGTTTCTTTAGCCTAAAGAGCATGTACGTGGGGGCGTTCAACTAGAATTTAAACTTTATTTCCACTGAAATTAAATTTTCTTACTACGACTAATTAGCGCAAGTTTTTTTTTTTTTTTTTTTTAAGAAGAGGAAGTGTATATAGTGTTTCATGATATAGAGTTGTCTCTTAACCATGGAATTGTGAAATTCTGATGAGGCTACTAAAGAAAGTTATGGTGAAATGGAAAGATTTAAGACTCGTAAGAAACTTATATATGAACCAGCGACATGATCTGACAGATGTTATGGCGGAAGAAAATTACGGAGGGGAATAAGACTAATTGATGGGTGGTAATAACATGGTTAACTATTTTCTTAGGATGAAGACGTTAGGTTAAGATTGTAGTACATGAAAGTTACACAGACGAAGGCGTTAAATACTATGGTGCATGAGAGTTTCTCAGATGAAGACGTTATCTTAAAACTGTAGTGCATGAAAGTTTCTCAGATGAAGACGTTATCTTAAAACTGTAGTGCATGAAAGTTTCTCAGATGAAGACGTTATCTTAAAACTGTAGTGCATGAAAGTTTCTCAGATGAAGACGTTATCTTAAAACTGTAGTGCAATGAAGTTTCTCAGATGAAGACGTTATCTTAAAACTGTAATGCATGAAAGTTTCTCAGATGAGGATGTTATCTTAAAACTGTAGTGCATGAAAGTTTCTCAGATGAGGATGTTAGTTTAAGACTGTATTGCATAAAAGTTTCTCAGATGAATATGTTAACTTAATATTGTAGTATGAGAAAGTTATCCTGACGATAACGTTAGTCTAAGACTGTAGTGCAAAAACTGTATCAGACAAAGTCATTAATTTAAGACTTTAGTGCATGAAACGTCACTAAACATGGAAGAGCTCAGTATTAAAAGCAAAGAACTTATGCAAAACAGCTATTTTTATTCACTTTCAGCATTCAATCACCACAACATAAAATTTCTAAAGTATACCCAAGTGAATTGCAATCCACTCCCAGCATAATCGTTATACTAGAGATTCAATGATATTCATTGTGTTATTTAGTCTCTTATTGCCACTCCAAGGTAGAACCATTTGGTTAAAGACGAAAATGGATTAATAGATTCCACGAGCTCTCTTGTGGTTGTCTAGACATTATACTTGCTTTGGGCTAGACAAACCCGGGTTCGATTCCCGGAAAGAACTCATGCGATTCGGATGACACGTTAAGCTGTAGATTCAAGTCTCATACAGCCTCGCTGCTCAACGGAATGCTAAACTGAAATCTAACTAGTTGATAAAGTCCACAGATTTACCTATGTAGTATCAACATCTTCATACGAATATCATTGAAAATAAAGTTATCTTGACTCATGCTGCAGGTTTTACGAATATAGTTCGAAGTTAAATGAGAAGGACTAATAACAACTTACAATCATATTTACTTATGTTTTCAACGTACTTTACCGCTTGAATTCATAGTCTTCACGGGAAAGGTATTGACAATAGAACATACAGCATATGAAACATATTTTTGTTATTATTTATTAAGTATCGGATATTTGACATCTATAACTTTTCTATTTTGAATTTCCAAGAATTTTTTTTTTTTTTTTTTTTTTTTTTTTTTTTTACAGTTACATTCTTTGTTCTTGGCCGCTTTGTGTTATGCTTGACAAATAACTAGAATTCAAAGGGAAAAAGTCAAATAAATTTGATTCTTCCTCTGTGAAGTCAAAAATTCAAATAACACTAGAAGAAAGAAATTCCATTGATTTTCTACTTTTTCGTTTGAAGTATGATTGATGTTCTCGGTAAGGAGACTTGTTTTCTTTTCAGTCAACGTTTGAAGGATGAAATGAAAAATATGTTAGGTGATTTCTTTAAGATAAAAATATCACATTTCAGTTTTATTTTTATGTTTTTTTCTCTTTTTAGCTTTATGTTCTTGATTTTGAATATTGGTACCAATGGAATTTCGTTTCTGACCAAAGTTGTAATTTAAAGACACTGACGTCTAAAAGTATAAATAGTTTTCAATATACCACATACCAAAAATCTCAGAAAAATATTTCTTAGTCACGGAGATACATCCCTTCAAACAATGCAAAAATGAGCTGCTTAAGTCATGGGACAGAAACAAGCGTTCTGGCATGACGTCATATCTCCGTATCCCTCTCTGAGTCATTGAAAGCATCAGAGGAATCCTATCATATTGCATTTTCTTACTGTAAACTACAAATAAATGTAGTGGAATAGTGAAAGAAAAAGTGACGAAATAAGTTACTATATATAAAACTAACGTCTTAATGAGACCTATTCTCGTACTTTAAAATACATTAAAAGTCATCAGTAATGTTTTATCAGTACAAACATTTTAGATACCGGTACATGCAAGCAGGATTACTTATTATTGTATTGCGCCAAAACATAAGAAGTCTAAGTACTATATCAATTCAAATTAAATCCCGTGCAGTTTAAGAATATCTAAGCCACCGTATTATAACTTTTCTTTATTTTGAAAATTTGTCGTGAATCTCCATGTTATTATACTATTGCTACAAATAAGCACTTTCCGCACCATAAAGCTTTTAATGCCTTTTAAAAATTCTAATACATCCTTACATTGTTTCTACTATTTGCTATACATATTAGCAATCGGTCACCCCACCCAGTGTTGGGCAAAATCAATTGAAATCAATTGCAATTGATCAATCAATTGAAAGTAATTGCTCTGAAAATCAATTGCAATTGATTTCAATTGCAATTGATTTCAATTTGTAATTGACAATTAATTTCAATTGCAATTGAATTCAATCATAAAATTTGCAATTAAATTTTCGTCAATTGTTAATTGTTAATTGGCCACCAGGCAATTGAAACTTTTAATTGTTAATTGTCAATTGCAAAGGGTGCAATTGAAACATTCAATTGTTAATTGCAATTGACAATTGAAACTTGTAATTGTTAATTGTAATTGTTAATTGCAATTGAAATCAGCAATTAAAACTGAAGATAAGAAGATGTGTGTATATTGTATTGTCAACTTGTTACTGTTTTACATATTTCAAATAAGGTACTTATAAGAAATGCTGGATACCTACCATCCCTTTCCCCCCTGGGAAGAAAGCCGTGAAACTAAGTATTTTTTAAATATATTATGTTTATGGTTCTATCCCCCTCGAACGAACTCTATATATATGTCCGTCATGCATACAATAGGAATGAGCACGAGCGAGTTCGAGCAAGTTTTCTTTAAAACTCGACTCGACTCGAAGCAGACATCTTTGAGTTCGACTCGACATCTCGGCTCGAAAAATTTCCCCCAACTCGACTCGAATTCGGATCGAGTTTCCAGTCGAGTCGAGCCAATTCGAGCTAAATCCATTGTGTAGTTCCAAGTACTACTATCTTCAA
Source organism: Thermobia domestica (assembly GCF_964235325.1). Lineage (NCBI taxonomy): Eukaryota > Metazoa > Arthropoda > Insecta > Zygentoma > Lepismatidae > Thermobia > Thermobia domestica. Next base: position 154,415,084 of record NC_137455.1, on the reverse strand, counting down.
GTATCCTACATAGACAATATAATTATCAATGATACTACTACTACTATAACTAATTATTATTATAACACCGTGTACCTGTATAAACATGGAATATAGGCGGTTTGTATCGGAATACTAAAAATTAGTTAACTGTCGATCTTGGTAGTCAAGAAATCTTCAGGAGGCAAGGACATCGGTCACGAGGTTCTTGGCTTGAGTTCAGGAGGAGCAAGTATTCGGGCTCGAGCCAAAAATTGTTAGAAGTTATGGGACTAGAGCCAAACATGTTTAAAACTGCTCGACCCGGGTTTAGGGTTGTCAACGACTCAAGCGGCTCGCTCACAGCTCATTCACTTATCGAGCCGAACCGAGAAGTGAGCCGAGCCAACAGCTCATCCAACATTGCCAGCTCGAGCTGAAGGCTCACACGAGCCGAACCGAACCGAGCTGATTGCTTACCCCAACCGAGCCGGTTCGAGCCATTGGCTCAGTTAAGCTAACTCGAACAGAGCCTATGGACTCGTTTCAACGGAGCTGGTTTGAGCCATTGGCTCCAATCGAGCCGGTTCAAGCCATTGGCTCAATTGAGCCCAGTCGATGGGTAATCCCAACCAAGCCAGCTCAAGTTGTACGCTAAGTTGAACCGAGCCGGGCTGGTTGACATCACTATTCCGGTTGGGCTTCTACTTTGGCTAAAAAACTGGACCGTGCAGTTCTCAGCTTTGATGATAAGAACTACAAAAAAATATATGAAATCTTTAGTTTTACGTCCCACGATTATGCCGGTTAGGCTAAAGGAGACGGTGATGATGGAAAATGAATGAAATGAAGAAAGTGGGAGGAAACGGGAGAACCCCGAGAAAATCCACGAGCACGGTGTTTGTCCACCACAAAGTCCAAACTGCGCGAGCTGGGATCGAACCAGGGACCTCAAACACCGGAGGTGAACGTTCTACCACTGACCCACCGCGCCCCCTGGTAAGAACTACAGTATATACTTATATTGGTGCTCACGGCGTCATTAACTTGATCCACCACCAACGAATTTCGAGAAACTTTGTTTTGCATCTTTTGTGCGTGTTTTGTGTCGCTTTGTGCACCTATTCCCACATTTTGTGCATCACCGGAAGTGGGTCAAAATGGGTCTACAAATATGACGGAACAAATTATTGCTCTTCCGCCACCAATGAATATCGAGGTCGTTTCCTTCACATCATTTTGTGCCGTTTTGTGTGTCTACTTCCGTTTCGTGCGTCACCAGAAGTGGGTCAAAATGGGCTTCCAAGATGGGACGAAAATGACCAAGAGTTCCGCTACTATCGAATTTCAAGGTCGTTAATTTCACACCGCGTACCCTTTTGTGCGCCTATTTCGACGTTTTGTGCGTCACTGGAAGACGGTTAAAATGGGCCTCGAAGGTGGGACGAAAATGACCCACTTCTCCTCCACTACCGAATTTCGAGGTCCTTCCTTTTGCATCGACTACTGAATTTTCGTGCTGTTTCGTGCCCCCATTTCCACGTTTTGTGCGTCACCAGAAGTGGGTCAAAATGGGCTTCCAAGATGGGACGAAAATGACCAAGAGTTCCGCTACTATCGAATTTCAAGGTCGTTAATTTCACACCGCGTACCCTTTTGTGCGCCTATTTCGACGTTTTATGCGTCACTGGAAGACGGTTAAAATGGGCCTCGAAGGTGGGACGAAAATGACCCACTTCTCCGCGACTACCGAATTTCGAGGTCCTTCCTTTTGCATCGACTACTGAATTTTCGTGCTGTTTCGTGCCCCCATTTCCACGTTTTGTGCGTCACCAGAAGTGGGTCAAAATGGGCTTCCAAGATGGGACGAAAATGACCAAGAGTTCCGCTACTATCGAATTTCGAGGTCGTTGATTTCACACCGCGTACCCTTTTGTGCGCCTATTTCGACGTTTTGTGCGTCACTGGAAGACGGTCAAAATGGGCTTCGAAGGTGGGACGAAAATGACCCACTTCTCCGCCACTACCGAATTTCGAGGTCCTTCCTTTTGCATCGACTACTGAATTTTCGTGCTGTTTCGTGCCCCCATTTCCACGTTTTGTGTGTCACAAGAAGTGGGTCAAAATGGGCTTCCAAGATGGGACGAAAATGACCCACTGTTCCGCCATTATCGAATTTCGAGGTCGTTAATTTCACACCGCGTACCCTTTTGTGCGCCTATTTCGACGTTTTGTGCGTCACTGGAAGACGGTTAAAATGGGCCTCGAAGGTGGGACGAAAATGACCCACTTCTCCGCCACTACCGAATTTCGAGGTCCTTCCTTTTGCATCGACTACTGAATTTTCGCGCTGTTTCGTGCCCCCATTTCCACGTTTTGTGTGTCACCAGAAGTGTGTCAAAATGGGCCTCCAAAGTGTGACGAAAATGACTCACTCCTCCGCCACTACCGAATTTCGAGGTCCTTCCTTTCGCATTGACTAGTGCCTGTTTTGTTACGTTTTGACCCTATTTCCACGTTTTGTTCGTCACTAGAAGTGTGTCAAGATGAGCCTCCAAGGTGTGACCAAAATGACCCATTGTTCCGACACTATCGAATTTCTAGGTCGTTTCTTTTGCATCGTTTAGTGCCTATTTTTTTAAAAAAGTTTTCTGTACCTACTTCCTCGTCTTGTGTGTCACCGGAAGTGAGTTAAACAGGCCTTTAAAGTGGGAGTTAAATGGCTCACTGTTCCGCCACTATCGAATTTCGGGGTCGGTTCTTTTGCATCGTTTAGTGCCTGTTTTGTACGTTTTGTGCGTCACCAGAAGTGTGTCAAAATGGGCTTCCAAAGTGTGACGAAAATAACCCACATCTCCGTCACTACCGAATTTCGTGGTCCTTCCTTTCGCATCGACTAGTGAATGTTTCGTGCCGTTTTGTGCCCTTATTTCCACGTTTTGCGCGTCACCAGAAGTGTGTCAAAATGAGCCTCCAAAGTGTGACGAAAATGACTCACTCCTCCGCCACTACCGAATTTCGAGGTCCTTCCTTTCGCATTGACTAGTGCCTGTTTTGTTACGTTTTGCCCCTATTTCCACGTTTTGTTCGTCACTAGAAGTGTGTCAAGATGAGCCTCCAAGGTGTGACGAAAATGACCCATTGTTCCGACACTATCGAATTTCTAGATCGTTACTTTCCCATCGTTTAGTGCCTTTTTTTTTTAAGTTTTCTGCGTCTATTTCTCGTCTTGTGCATCACCCGAGATGAGTTAGACGGGGCTTTAAAGTGGGAGTTAAATGGCTCACTGTTCCGCCACTATCGAATTTCGGGGTTGGTTCTTTCGCATCGTTTAGTGTGTATTTTGTACAGTTCTGTTCGCCTACTTCCACGTTTTGAGCATCACCAGAAATGCGTCAAAATGGTCGATCAATGTGTGAGGATATAGAGCCGTTGTTCTGCCACTATCGAATTTGGAGGTCGTTTCTTTCGCATCGTATAGTGCCTGCTTTGTACTGTTTTGTGCTCCTATTTCCACTTTAGTGCAACAACGAAAATGGGTCAAAATGGCCTACAAGTATAGCGGAATAACTTAATGCTGTTCCGTCACCATCGAATGTCGAGGTCGTTTTCTTCACTTTTTTTTTTTTTTTTTGCATGATTTGTGTTGCTTTGTGCATCAGTGGGAGAGGGTCAAAATGGACCTTGAAAGTGGAATGGATATGTCTTTTTCTGCCATATTTGTAGGTCGTCTTTGACCCACTTTCGTTGGCCTACAAAACGTGAAAATATGCGCAGTAACGGTAAAAACATGCACTAAACAATGCGAAAAAGCGACCTTGAAATTCGATACTGGTGGGAGAGTGGATCATTTTTCTTCCCACATTGAATGCCCATTTTGACCCACTACCATTGATTCACAAAACGTGGAAATAGCTTTACAAAACGGTAGAAAACACGCACAAGATGATGTGAAGGAAACGACCTCGAAATCGTTCCTGACGGAACAGCATTAACTTGTTCCACCATATTTGTAGGATAACATTGACCCATTTCCGGCGACGCAGAAAACGATGAAATAGGCGCACAAAACGACACAAAAAAATTCCATGTAATTAAGCTAAATTTCCATTTAAGTTTGTAAGCTTAATTATATGGAAAATTTTATACATTTTTCCTTTCCTTTGGTCTACTTTACGTTGATTTGGGACTTTTAAATTTCATTCAGTTTTCCACTGAAAAGTATCTATAATTCAACAAGGAAATAATTTATTAATTATAATTATTATCTATATAATTGAATTCATTGTAATTTGTTCCATAACAAACACTTTACCATTTCGTACTAGCTGTTATCCCCGTTCTTCGCATGGATCAGATAAAATATCAATGTAAACGAACTGAACAACGGGAGAACAATTAAGAAACATTTCTAAAATTGGATATATTTTGTGTGAATATATATCCAACAACGTACATGTGTTTTCATTGGGAAGGTCGATGGGGGCTGAATTTGAACGTATACACTATCGGGGGTGTCACTATACGTCTGAGCAACCCCAATAAATATAGATTCGACACAAATTTTACTACTTTTACATGTCCCGGTGAACCACCCCTCAGACCCCCTTGGTTCGTATTGTGAAAAAAATCTCCTCTGGCCCCCACCAACCCCCAACCAATACCGCGAAAACTATGAATGTGACACTAGCATCTGCCATTTTCTACTACTTTTTACATATGCCGGTAAAAGTCCCTATAATCCTCTGGTTCCAATTAAAAAAAAAACAATGCCTCTGGCCCACAGCCGTTGGGGGCTGTATTTGGAAGTCAACGCCTGTGAAAGTATCACCATTCATCTCAGCGACAGCGAAAACTATGGATTTGACACTAATATCGGTCACTTTCCATTATTTTTACATGTCTCGCAATTCCCCACCCCCGATGACTCCCGGCCCGCATACAATGGTGGCTAAATTTGAAAATCATCGCTAATGAAAGTATCACCATTGATCTCAGCCACCGCGAAAACTACGGATTTGACATCGGTCATTGTGGATTATTTTTACATGTCTCGTGATCCCCTTTATAATGCCCCCCTTTCTTAGCTAATGGGGGCTAAATATGAAAGTAAACGTGGTCTTGAGTATCACCATTGAGCTCAGCTATCCCGGAAACTATGGATTTGACATTAATATCGGTCATTTTCGATTATTTTTACATGTCTCGGAATTCCCCCCTCTGGTGACCCAAGGCCCGCATACAACGGTGGATGAATTTGAAAGTCATCGCTAATGGTAGTGTCGTCATTTATATCAGCAACCGCGAAAACTATGGATTTGACACTAATATCGGTCATTTTGGATTACTTTTACGTTTCGGTATCCCCCCGTTGACCCACGGCCCGCAGCCGAACACGGTGAATTTGGAAGTTAATGCGATCGGAGTTTCACCATAGATCTTAGCGACCGCGAAAACTATGAAATCGACACTGATATCGTTCTACTTTTACATGTCCCGGTAAACGCCCCCCTGAGACCCCCTGGTTCGAATTTTGTTGAAAACGCTTTGCCTTGGTGTGGGACCTGGACCAAGGTATCTTTGACCAAAATTTGGTAATTCTCGGTCGACTTTTCTTGTCCCCAGGCCGGTCCCGGTAAGCGTCCCCTGGAGACCCCCCTAGTAAGGAATTAAAACAAAACTATTCGTCTTGGTCTGGGGCCTAGATCAAGCTACCCGTGACCAAATTTTGAAAAGTTTCGGTTCACTCGTATGGTCCACAGGCCGCACAAAGATAGACAGACAGACACACGAAGAAACTCTATTTTATTTATATTAGAAAAGTCAGATCCGCCGTTATTGTATTAGTGCGGTGCTTGAGCGATTGATCGTAGAAATTCAAACTCCGATGAGTGATAATTTTATAGGCTTGTTTTATTACAAGTTTAAACTCTTTAGTCAGTAGAGAAGAGGTCGTGAATCATGGGTCAGAGTTGATGGCAATGGGTTTTGGTGGGTCTGTGGGTCACAGTTTGTAAGTGTGGTTTATGGTAGGTGGTGGGTCAGAGTGGGTCACGGTGGGTCGTGGGTCACGACGGGTGGTGAGTCAATTGGTCGTGGCTAAAGTTTTCATTGTCCCACGCCCTTTCTGAACTACTGTGTTGAAAATTAATCAGTGAAAATCAATTGCAATTGATCAATCAATTGAAAGTAATTGCTGTGGAAATCAATTGCAATTGAATCAATTGCCAATTAATTTCAATTGCAATTGAATTACAGAATTCAATTGCAATTACTTTCCACTGCAATTACTTTCAATCAATTGATCAATTGCAATTGATTCTCCTTTTTCAATGGCCAACTGCAATTAACAATTAACCATTACTTATTTCAATTGTTAATTGCAATTAACAATTAAATTTACAGATTAATTGTTAATTGTTAATTCAATTGAAATTTGCCCAACACTGACCCCACCCAATTGCTACAACTATTCTCTCATAATGCTATAAGAATCGTATTGTATAGCGCTTTATTTATTTATTTTATTTATTTATTTATTTATTTACTATAACTCTACAAGGGAAATGCTTTCCTGGTCTCCGCGGCGTTTTGGAGTTGAAAAAAAGCTGTAGCGAATAGAGGTAGATGGTTAGCCTGCAGAAAGAGCATCATGAGCAAGAGAAGTGCTCATTTTTTTCTTCTGACCTTGCAAACATTTTTATCTTTGAAGGATTTATTACAAGAAAGCAAAGAGAGAGAGAGAGAGAAAAATATATATATTCTCACATATTCTTAATTTGTGCACATTAGATTTTTTTGACATGATCTCTATATGCAACAGCAAAGACCTATGTTACTAAAAGAATAGGGAAATTCGACAGCATGATTGTTTGACCATACCTTACACAGAAATCTTTGAAACTGAAACTCAAGTTACCAAAAAATATATATATTGGATAAAGAAGTAAATAGCAATTAACAAAACTTCTTCATGATCCACAGAAACAACAATGTATTTTAAGCTATCAAGGGCTGATCACATGGTACGAACAAGCTTACAATAAAATTTTATACCTGCACTTTAATGAAGTGCAATGCATCGATTTTTATGTCCAGCATCGAATGCGTTTATCTCATCTCCTACTGCAATATCTATTACAAGTTTTCTTTCGATTGAAAGGAAACAAAGATCACTTAGCGACCGTTTGACATTCAATTTCTTAGACATGGTTTAACCCGTCTTAGACACGAGAAAGAACGCTCACATGGTGAACTAGATACATTAATGGTGACAGCAATTACGGTTCAGTAGGGAATTTCATGAAAAGCAATTTTGAAACGATCCATCACTTCAGTAAACTGAGAAACGGAGGAATTTTGCATTTCTTTTAATCCTCATAACGTTTCAAAACTTTCTGGAGAAGTTTAAGTTCCATCTTTACCCTATCGAGATCACATCCTTAATAACGTGCAAGTGGTTCAATTTTCTCAAATGAGAGAAAGGTTTACTTTTAGGGTGAAGACTGCTTATCCCACATAGAATACCTGTATTTTCTGTAAAACGCCTATTCATTTCTACAAGTATTCTGTCAAGTACGGGAAGAAATATCCTAAGTCTGTAGTCTTCTTGGGATTGGATATCTTCTTCCTCAACTGACATTCGCTCAGTCATAATATACTGACGTAAATGATGGGGCAGTGATCGTGTTCTGGACATTGGACCCGTTAGAGATATACCGTTATTTTCAGCACGACTCAAAGACTCATTCCAATTTTTTCGAACTCCTCGACTGTTTCGAATATCAGTAAAATAATCCACTGCACCCTTCGTAACTAAAACAGCATCAGCCAGTGTGCTCTACTTATTTTGTAGATAATCTGACAATCTTTTCAACTTTCCAAGAAAAATGTGAACAAGTTGAGTTGGAACACAAACTGAAAATTCGCTTCACTCAATAGACGTCTTGCTTCAGAAGAGCGACTGCGGTTTTCATTACTTATCTCAGCAAGTGTTAGAATAATTGCCCTAAACGTTTTCTTCATAGCCACACAAGCTGCAACCTAAGATAAACGGGTTAAAATATTTCGTTAGTGGTTCAGAAGATACTTAATGCCATAAATAATAGGCTACTATATATTGAATACCATAAAAAGACAGTACATTAGAAGCCGTCATTTCAGTGTAGTATCACTGACGACACCTCAGTAATATACAAAGGACACAATGACCGATTAGTGGAAGATCATTATGATGATGCAGTGTCCTGCTCGAAGGTGCCCGGGCAAAGTGAACCCATGATGGGGCTTGCCTTAGCCTTCCATGGAACGATGATAACATGCTAAGAACGGGACCTAGAGTGGGATCCAACTCATTTGTGTTCCCACTGGGAATCGAATCCGGAACACAGCGCAGCACATACAAACACCGGCGTTTTAATTGAGTGTGTGTGTTAAACTTTAATTCATTAATCACGACTTTTGGCATCCTTATACTACTACAAGTATCTGTCTTAAAATCATTGTTCATTGCAGAGTTAAACAGAGTCCTAGAGTCTATTACATTACAATCGAAAGTAATATGTATTGCTTTTGAAGTACAGGATGTCACCTTCATTATACTACTTCTGTTGGGGTATAATTTTATTTTTGATTTAAATTATCTAGGCGCCAGAATTGTTTTTCCATTCGCCATGACGCCCGGGAATGTTTGAGCTTGAAGAAGAGGTATATTAGCAGAAATTCATTATGTATTTCATATGTTGTTACTTTGAAACTTCAACTTTTTCTTTTCAATGACCTCACACAAGATAGGTTCTAAGCATACTAACATAGGTTTGTTTATATTCTTTCATTCGTCAGCTCATAATGTGAGTAATGTTTGGTACCTAGGTATATGGTGGTACATTTGCAAAAGATTATATCTTGACAGTATGCGGTTTGTATGTTTGCGGAGATCCACAAGAAAAGAACACAACATAAAAACAAATGTTTGAAGAGTTCAATACTATGTTAAGTTTCATTGGTCTAGATTGGTTTCCCATATATTGCTTCATTCACTAGAACAGAATATTGTAGTCATGACGTATCACAAATGTTCATAATTAGAGAAGACTCAGTAGTGGAGTGTATACCTCTGGTGCGAAGGGTCCCTGATTCGATCTCAAGCTATTGAGTATATGGTAGATAACGTCATGTTCGTGTGTTTTCTCACGATTATGGTGTTTCTTCACACATGATAATCCCGCTAATTCTTTTATAATCATTCACTCTCCTTAATCATCCGGTTCTCTTAGACTGCATAGAATAAACATGGGGCGTGAAACTAGAAATTTCATTCAGTAATCAGCCAATTGGAACTAATTTGTCGTAATTACTTTGCTGTCATATTTGTTTATTTGTTAATTTAAATGTTAACTTTTGTGTTCAAAACACTTCAATCGATATGTAAATGTTCACTTGGACTAGTATAAACAATTTACAAGTATGTTCCATTGGCTGAAGAAAACGACTGTAAGCGCGAAAATATGGCAAAATAATATTGTTAATGTTTAAAGTAGTTCGATAATAGCACTGGAAAATATTCAGAAAACTCATGAACATAATTATCATCTTATATTTGTTCGTCTTAGTGTTGAATTCAATGGAGAATTTAGACAATTTTTACCTGGGAAAATGATTTCTCATTGCTAAATTTCTTCTCGCTGACCCCAGAACGCATAACCATCGAATTCACTACGAACTAGCATATCAGAAATTAGCACTCAACTATCAGTTCACCATGCTTCTATACGATTTTTTTTCTTTCTTAGGAATGAACAAACTTCGCATCGTAAGGTCGGTTGTTAACAGGAAATTAATTAGTGAATTAACTTAGGCTGCAAACAATGCCTATTTACGCAAATTTACTAAATAAAACTACTGTGACAACTATCTTCATGTGTTTATACGCGTACCATATATTACAGCTTTTAAAAGAACTGGGAAACTTGGATGAATTCTATGTTCATAGACATTGGTTATGTGGTGCTATTAAGGACGGTAACACTAGTTAAATATTTAAGTGGTTTAGTAAATTCAATGCATTCACTTTATTACTGAATAATATCAACTCATACTATAACAACACTGGGAGAAAGGAAAGCAGTATGTCCTCAGTGATACACTATTGGTGTTAACGATGAGCATTCTTAACAACTATCTCGAACTCAGCTCAAAATTTTAAAAAACATAATTATGTGATAGTTTGATAATATATCTTTTCCTTCCATAATAAACACTTAGGGCTAGAAAACCGCCATAAATATAATCTGAACTTTCTCATTTAAGAAAAAAAGGAAGAGGAGTCTGCTGACTTCAACCGTCAACTGCACTGTACATCTTGCAGGATCTAATGTTACACCGCTGCATATACCCTATTCAATCTTTGTTCACGAAGTTGCTGGGTTGTAATAACAAATAAAAGAAACTAAAACAGTGGAATCGAAAATTTTAAGAAATTAAAGTTGTAAAGGGGTCAATTTAAAAATATGTAACCCAATACAAATGATATAAAGGACAAGAACATCGTTTCCCTTTTCAAAAGAAGTCATAAATAGATACGAGGGGAAGCCGAAACTTGTTATCAAGAACCTACCTGAACGTCGTATGTCACTATTCAGTATATTGATGACTAATCTACTTTAATGGAGATTCTACAGCGAGAAGAAACCACATTTAACCTAATCTTTAAATTTATTTATAGTATTAATTTATTTTAAATTTTCCAATTTACATATTCAGACATTATAACAATTTGTTTAGATTAGATTAGATTACAGTTTAGTGTCCTTTTCAGCAGCGAGGCTTATGAGACGAGGACCAGCAGCTTAATGTGGCATCCGAACCACATGACCTTCAACCGGGAATTAAACCCGAGTTTTCTGCTCCAGAGACTAGTATGATAACCACATAGCCACGAGGGAGCTCTCAATATAATTTGTGTTCTCGCTTAGAGGAAGGTAATCAATGCAAAGTTTTCTCACTGTCAGTATCTTCATTGATTGCAGATGATATCAAATAAAAAGAACCACATTATGTGTCGTAACCAATGATAGAATCTAGGACCCTTGATTATAGTGCGAGAAAATAACTCAAATAAGATATGAAAAAAATTCTTATCTTTTCATACTTATTACACAATATGTGAAACTGCCATGGTAAAAGCTTAGAATAAGGGTAGATTTTCAGACCTTTTTAGTCCTGTCTCACTAATAGTGTTGTTAGGATAGTTGATGGTATGGAGTATCTCCGACTTTTTTAAACGAAGAAAAGTTTCGACGAGCTTTGAAGTTTCGATTTACACCTTACAAATTTTCTTAATACGTACTCTTAACAAAAGAAATTCTTAATAAACCACTAATTTAAAATAATAAATCAGGATTTCTATTTAAGTACTTGGAAGTATTAAAGTGTCCTTTCAACGTGGCAATAAGAGCGATACTCGAACCCCAATTTTTTGGATTGTTATTGTTGACATTACAAAGCAATCGATTTATCCAAACATTACTTTTATTTTAATTCCATATGCTTATTATTATTACTTTATATTCTAAAGAAAACCGATTTTTTTATCCTCAGGAATTACGTAAAATCTGTTACATTACAGCACATCATAATCAGATAAAATGCTTCAAACTATCCTGAATTCTACAGATTCACGTCAGTCAGTTATTTGACCTTGGGAAATATATTATTATTTCCATTTGAAACCTGTCTTAATTATTGCTTTGGGCCAGAGAAGGTATAATGAATGTATTGCACATCATGTTCGTTTGTAACATGATTAAATCTGTTATTTTTTTTTTTCAATGAATTGAGTGCTACAGTGTTAGCTGGCATTACAAGAATTCATTTCCTGAGGAATTTCCTGTCCCCACCTATAACGAGCAGATCAATTATTGCTGATTTCATTTTATACGAGCGGACTACGGTAATACCGCATTTTCACGTTTTGTGTGCTCTGAAACACGTGTTTTAACCTAAAGCAAACTAAATTTGATTTTTTAAAAGTTGTATACTTTCTATTATGTATATTTCAAATATGCTATTGGCGTTCCAGAAACTCGGTAAATAACTACGACAGCCGGGGCAAAGCAAGATCTATGTACCCTCTCCAGTTACAAATAATTTTCTTTATTTTCAAACTAAAGATTCTCAATTTAACCTCAAAGATCCTATTTTACTAAAGCGGTATTTAATATACATTTTATTTTGATATAAAAATCTTGTTTAACATATCTTTTATTTTTGTTTAAAATTTTGTTTAACATATCTTCATTAGTAAGGATATAAGTGAAAAACATTATTTCAATTAAAATAGTTATGGTAAAAGAAGTATAAAATGGGAAGTTGAAACAAAGAATTAAATTTTGCTATAAGATTCTATTTTATCTGTGTAAGCACATTCTCACATTCGTAAGATATTCAGTAATTCAACAAAAAATCTATATATTTTTCGAGCTTTCTTCTGCAGCAAATAAGTTTATTATATAAGATGTAGCAATTTAAGTAATGCAAATTTATTTTTCATCCCTTAAAAATATCAAACTTCCCTTAAATATATAAATATATATATTTTGGGAATATATAAAGTATATCGTTTACCCTACGGTCATATTGAAGCATTTTTTGTAAGTTCTAGTTTACTAAGTAAGACTTCCTTTATAGGAAGATAAATGTTCTTAGCCGTTAAATGTTCTTATGAATATCGGGTGCAAGACTGTCGCTGCCAAGTCGGTTTTTAAATTTTTATCAACTTATAAAGTATGACACTTCAATTTTCTACTTTGTAAACAGGTTTTTCTTCAATGATATCATCAATCTAAAATACAACTCTTTTCTTTATCTCAATTTTGAAAAGTTTTATCTTCTATTTTATGAATCTCAAGATCAAATTTAAAATTATTACGTGCGTTTTCTTAGTGGTTTTGTCCAGCGGTTCTATATGTTCGTTTCCATTTTTTTTCATGTTACTGTCAAAAGTTGTTACTTTTCTTTAATTATATGTATTTGACTTATTTAGTCAGTATTTGGCGTTCGAATGTTCAGTGCAAGCTCTTTAGATCATAGGAGACGACGATTATTGATAAAAGTGAATGACTGTGAAATTATTTTTTGTGTTGTCCTACTGAGAATCGAAACCAGGACCACGTGCAACAAAAACTTTCGTGCTAACCACTAAACCAGCGAGGCCAAATTTCAAATTGTTTACGTGAGTTCACACGAGTCATCCAGAGCATAACAGAATAAAATTCAATTGCCAAAGTTGTGAAAAAAAAAGAGACGAAATTTGTACTTTCGCTTAAAAACATTGAAAAGCTTTTTATTATATTATAATTATTATTTACAATATCTGGACGTAACTTTTTTTAAATTCTGAAAAGACTTCAAAATACAGATTATAAAACTGAAATGTGTCCAACATGACCAAAAGTGGGCTTGGTTTTCTTGTGCACTGAATCCACCATATAATGGTTTACCGAGTATAATATAGTTGATTACATGTGTTACATAAAATTTCACAGGATAAGTGATCGATTACAAAATTCTATGTACGAAAATATAATTAATAAATGTAGAAAATAACAATGTAAATATTTGAGATATCAATTTCAAATATAATTCTACCAAATCTCCAAGAATAGACTTAATTAAAGATATTCTGCTTAAGTTGAAGTTTGGTATTTTAATCAGAAATGTTTAAAATCAGTGTAAATGTCTGTACGTTAATCACAGTATTTTCCCCTACATTTCCTACATGTATTTTGAGGAGCACAACAGTAACAGCTATTCAGTTAATTCATATGAATTGATTAAATCCAAATTTCCAACCTAAACATAAATTGAACACTATAATAATTAGAGGATTGTCCGTAAAGTTTTATTTTTCGTTCATTATCGAGAGTTTAATTATCGTAAGCATTTTGCTAAGATTTAGAAAATAAGATAGTCCCAACGATAAAACAAAATAATATTTCAAAAGATTATCTTCTTCTGTGATTATTTGTCGGTTCAAGTCGTCTTTGGCCAAAATGTTAATATCCATCTCTTGAATTCAACTGAATGATTGTAAATATTATTGCCAATACCTGAAAGTATATTAGAAAGTTTTGAGAAATACATTGTAAAGTGCTGGCAATGAACAAACCTTCCTTCTGAGACTTTCTGAGATTTTCTATAAGTGGAGAAATCATACATTTTCACTTGGATTACAAAATCATCTGAAAAAAGGAGGAACGATTTGCTATAATTAATTTTGCTAAAAACACAGATAAACATGTTTCCAACAGCTATATTTGCTCAATAAAATTCTCCCTTCCGAATTAATCCCTGTTTTCTCATATAAAAGCACTAGCTTTTCAAGATATGTTGCTTTAAAGGCATTGATTGTTTGTTGAAATTAAATTCGGTTTTCAGACCCAAAGCTATATGAAACCTAGACCTACAGTTTAATCTGAAATGTAAAGCGTTCAATCCTCTTCTAATAGAAATCAAACCAGGGACCACGTGCAAGAAAGTGCGCCCGTTAACTATTAGACCAGCAAGTATGGTTAGCTTTTAAACTGAGAACGACAGATACATACGGTATATATAGAAGTGATAATAGAAGTATTATCTTTAAATTTACTTTTACTAACAACTTTATAGTATATACTTGTCTTTAATTTTTCGAAGTGCGTATTTAGTTATCTACCGCTCATTGTGCCAGTTCATACGAGAACGACACTACAAATCATTCAACCTCCGACAATTAACAGAATATGGTCTATCAACAGATATATGTTTTTTCCTCATTATTTTAAAGATAATCCGCAGATGGTTCATTATCCTGTAGATGACAGCCATACTTCGTGTTCTGTTCTTCAGAAACAACTTGTCCTTGCCCACTATAAATTTCTACGTCATCCTTAATATCCTTTTCACATGAAATGTATTTGTTTCTAATGTTATCCTTTGTAATAACGTCCCCTCCTTATGTCCCCTTCCCCTGCCCATATAAATAACAATCACAATCGAATATTTTACCACACAGATATTTCAAGATCCCAGTAGATACCTTTGGGACACCAACAGCAGCCGTAGAAACCTCTCTACAATGAGAGGGGTTTTGGTGTGTGGAGTGTTATTCGCCACCATCTTACTGGTGAATGTATCCACACTTCCTACAAGCCGTGGGGGTTCGTCAGCATCCGCACCTGCTGATTGGACTAAATATGTGCAAGGTACGTTCTTAAATATTATAGACTTATTTATATGACTGTTATAAGACTATATTCCACAAAATATTTTGTGTGAAAATGAGTGAATGTTTTTATACAGTGCATTCGTTAAGTCTCTCCACGGCAAATGGCTACAATGTGACACACACCATTTTTATTGCTTAATATACGTCTCAGTTGAAATATGAAGTCTAACCTAGTCCATGTCTATGTCAGACATTCCATAACGTAACATATATACAAGCATAAAAGTGTATGTTTCAATGAACCCACATCCACTGCAAAGAAACTTTCTGAACACGTGCATGAAATTGAGGAGCAATTAGACCACGACAGAACTCAAAATATCCAGTTCCTACAAAGGTTACAATATCGTGTAATAAGGTTGATTCATATGCTTGTTAATTCAGTGGAGTGAATTAATAGTATTAGCTTGACTGCCTTGCATTCGGGACATCTTCAATCCAAATATACCTTATATTCGTTTGCTCCACAAGGGGAAAAATTAGGCTTTTACATTTGCTTAGTGTGTTTGTCGTTTCATTTGTAACTCCCTGTGTCTTGAAAATGAAATAAGATATCAATATATGATTTATAATTCGGAATCAGTACCCTCTATTTACACGGGATTTTTCGAGTAGGTTTGTCAGTGATGTAGCAAGAAATGTATTTTGAAAGGATGAAGCTTTGCTGTTTCGAAGAACAAAAAGAGCTATTGAAAAATGGCATTTAGACTCGAAAGCATCAAATTCGGTTTATCTGGCAAGTGTGAATATTACGTGCTGTCCATAGTGTAGCCAAGAAAGTATTTTGCTAAGGTTTACAATAGAGGTGTCCTTCCTGCTAGTCTACTTGCTAGCGGCGCTCCTTTGTAACCCGGGATCCTGATGGGAGAGCCTTGCAATTTGAACGCATTACGGATTCTACCGTAAATTGTAGGTTCACGTCTCGTATAATCTCGGTGCTTAAAAGGAACAATGAACTCCAACCAACCAATCCAATAGAGGCGGTTTTAGAGCGAGTGACGTAAAGAAAGTAACATCTGAAGCATTCAGATCCCTAATTTGATGTCACCAGTACTCTGTTGGCTAGTCAAGAACAGACCTGACCAACATTATCTCTAAACAGATTTTGTCTATAATATATCCTAAAGTACAGAATAATTTAGACTTTTTTTATCTCTTATCATAAGAACACCCTTTAGCGCACGAAGTCTTGGCTTTGATTCCTGGTGGAAAGAATAGAATGCATTCAGATCGCACTGTTGGTGTTGTCCACTTTAGCCTTGCTGCTGATAGAGAATGTAAACACAAATTAATGAACCAATCTTCCCATAAGAACAAAGCAATGTAGTAAAATAGTTATGGATAACACCTTGGTCGCGTCATTGTGCCCAGCGTCATTTTTTTTCATGAACTCACTCACCATCATTCATAGGGTTACCCATGAGACGAGATAGAATTTCTGTAACGGGATACGAGATGAGATTGATCTTTCCCAATAGAAACAGATACACTTCTATTTACGTTCACGGGTACTTTTCAAAACAGGACAGCCTTATCTCTTTTGTCGTAGGCAACTCTCATTCATTTGGTTTTAAAATATGACTCCTTTACCTCCAAAACATAACGCATGGTGTTAAACTAAATATTTTATTTTCATAAAGATAAAACTCGACACGGTAAGAAATCCTTTTGTGCTGGTCTTATAATTACTTTATCCAAATTATAATTTAAATTTCATTTACCGTCCTTAAATTCTCTCAAACACTCCATAAATAGTAAAAAAAAATCACCATTTAGTTTAATAGTTTTAACATTAAGAAACAGGAAACAAGACATCAAAATTTGGAGATGGTGTTAATCTATTATTTACAATCTAAGAAGAAACAAAGTACACTCAATTATGACATCAAAGAATTAGTCATTTAGTGATAATATCTCGCAAGTATTTTTAACTTTGGTTCATAGCTTATTTTAATTACAGAACAAGATTTAACAACATTCCATATTGTTCCTTGTTTTTCTCAAATACTGGTATATTTTCTTAATATCCAAAAATATTACAACAATTAGACAGGTGATTGTACACACCTTAAAACAATATAAAGGAATACATTATTCATAGAATCAACTCAATCGCTCAAATCAAACAACATTTTCTTGAGTCAAGTTGAGATTTTGAGTTTTGTGTCCTTAAGTAACACGCAAGTTATAAAAGACGGGCCTACTATTAACGTAGGATTCAAACCACCAGTCCAGTGCGGTTGCAGAGACCATCATACAAGATCAATTCTCATAGTACAAGTCGTATCCTACCACAGTATTTCACCTCTGTGAGAGCTAGATTACTGTACAGCCACGGTCCCGGACCCCGGCTGCAATTCTCTTTGAGACAGAAGCTGAGTAGGGTCTTTGGATATTTCTTAAATCATTGAATAATACTTTTACCTCGTCATCTTGGATATTTTGTACCACCTTACATATTACCGATGCACAATTGTTATATTTCTTTTTTAAAAACATCAATTAAAATTCCATTAGATATTAACTGAATCATTTTAATTTACAATTAATCTCAACGATCACTAGCTGTAAATCAGTTGAAAATGAAAATGGGAGCATGAAAATGAAGGAATTACTAAAGAGGAGTTAAGAGTAATAAATGCATGTGAATGATCATGAACTTTGAAAATATGCTTGGACATAATATCGTCCCTAAGATCCCTCAATTTAGGATCGAACCAAGGGTATTACACATCAAAGGTGAA
Source organism: Thermobia domestica (assembly GCF_964235325.1). Lineage (NCBI taxonomy): Eukaryota > Metazoa > Arthropoda > Insecta > Zygentoma > Lepismatidae > Thermobia > Thermobia domestica. The sequence goes on along the minus strand of NC_137455.1, from coordinate 154,397,117 downwards.
CTGTCACTGATCCACTATAATCTACGCTTCCAGTTTAGTCTGAGGGTACAATCTCAAAAGTACAACAGACGAATACTACGTCAAAAACGAAGAAGTAAACTGAGGAAAGAGTACATCAAAGTTTGTCAATATTTGGTGAACAATCTGCCGGTAATGGTAGAAGTGTTGTGATGATGATGTGCATGTTTCTACCATCAGATTTGACACCAAGTAGTGAAACAGAACAATTACACTTAAGAAATTCAAATTTCACACTTTTAAGCACGGCAATCATTACGGTTATTTATGTAGATTATAAATGTAAAGTAATATTCTTTACGTATTATCTAAATGTCGATCTATGCCAAATATTTTTACACGTAGATGCACATATCATTACTTCTACTTTATATACCTACTTTGACAAAACCTCCATAATGCTTAATAGTGTTTAATAGCTATGTTGTATTTTTCTTTTTTATCAAATTGATTTATATAATGATTTTTTTGTTTTGAAATAAATTGTTGGTGAAATTTTAATGGTTTTATTTTACTAATTTGTTCTTCAAATCTATTTAAATCACTTTTACTTCATGAAAGTTAGATCTTGTTATAAATAAATTTTATATGTAGTATTCGATTTCAACTTGAGTAATATTAAGTTTAAACCTAAGTATATATGTAATGCAAATTTATTTTGAAACCGGATGGGAAAGAAGAAATCAGTAAAATCATTGTGTGTTTGTTTCTCTGTCTGTGTGCACCTTGGAGACCAAACCAGTGGACCGAGAACTACCAAAATTCGGTCACGGGTACCTTGGTCCAGGCTCCAGATCAAGACGAAGCGCTTTTTTTAAAATTCGAACCAGGGGGGTCTCAGGGGGCATTTACCGGAACATGTAATAGTAGAAAATGACCGATATTAGAGTCGAATTCATAGTTTTTGCGCTCGCTGCGATCAATGGTGAAACTCCAATCGCATGAACTTCCAAATTCACCCAATTCGCCTGCGGGACGGGGGTCACCAGGGAGGGGGAGGTATACCGAGACATGTAAAAGTAATCCAAAATGACCGATATTAGTGTCAAATCCATAGTTTTCGCAGTCGCTGAGATCAATGGTGACATTTCCATTAGCGATGACTTGCAAATTCAGCTACCATTGCATGTGGGCCGGGGTTCAGCGGGGGGGGGGATACCGAGACATGTAAAAATAGCCCAAAATGACCGATATTAGTTTCAAATCCATAGTTTTCGCGGTTGCTGAAATGAATTATGATACTCCCATAGGCGTTGACTTCCAAATATAGTTCCCATGTGAAGGATGGGTATATTCAGCTAGTTATCACATATAAATCAACTAGCTGAAATTTTGATTCTTCGCACGAGGAACATAGATTTATGGAAAATATTTAAACCGCCTTTAGGAAACGGATTTGAATGAAAATGTAATGATAAAAACCCATGACGTACATTATTATTCGCAGAAATTTTAAGCCCTTATCCCGCTTATTATACACCCTTTAATGAAAGTGATATGACATGTTAAAATTCCAGCTTGAGGTAAGTACTATCTTTGTTCCGGAATTAATTTCAAATAAGTCAACCGTTTCCCATGACGTAGTTACAAACAACAGACAACTCCAATTTTAATATGAAATAGGAAATTATAGAAAATGCCACCCTTTCCTCCTTAAAACGGAAATTTTTCATAAACAATGAGTCATGTTTCCTCTTACTTTTAATGATGATTTTCTATACTGAGTTCCATGTTCCTAACTTAACAGGCTAGTGAGATAATGTGTTTTGGTTGAAATACTGAACTCCGTCTATGCTTCTTTAAGATATTTTCTTTACTGAAGGTGACATGATAAAATCTCAGCTTGGAGTAGTATGTTTCAAATTAGTTTCAAACGGCCAAACCGTTTCCCTGTGATGAAATCACAAATATTAGGCAATATCACTTCTAATGTAAACAAAAAAACTCCCCTTCCCCTCTTAAAATGGGTATTCTCAAAACTGATGGCGCACGGATCCATTTATTTTTAACTTGGAGTTTATATATCTTCCTGTCTTCACAAAATCGTGAGATAATTAATATTCGCGTAAATTTTGACATCCTGCTTTCCCCTTAAGATATGCATTTTAATCAAAGTAATAGAAACAAAACCCACTTTGAGGTAGGTGGCAACTATATCCAGAAAGAATGATTGCAAATTAGTTCAACCATTTCCCCGTAATTCATTACAAAAAAGATCAATTTCATTTTTATATAAGAGATAGACTAGAAAAGTAAAGATGGCATGAGCTCAGCACCAAAGTATTTTGTTATTTGCTGCTCGATAGCTTAGAACGTGAAGAGTAGAATATATATATCAATTTTCAGATTATTATCGCGTTAAAAATGTTTTGTTAAAAGTGTAGCCAACAACGCGAATTCATTGATGGATTAACAATTAACAACAATAATAACGATTTTTATTTAATTTGGTTTCTTGGAATTTCTAGTGCCACAGCCAGAAACTCACTATAACACTATATATATATATATATATATATATATATATATATATATATATATATATATATATATATATAGCACATACATAACACATTGAATAAAGATGCAAGTGAAAAAATAATTGTCATCATGTCATGGGAATATATATGATAGACCACCTTCTGCTTGGATAACATACAAGAAAATTCTAAAATGTATACTATATACATAAATAGGAATACAACGAGGCGATATAAATCGTATATGAGATACATAGTGAGATATTTTTCGTTGCAATGTACAATATAGTTTCTTTTTTTAAGCAATATACAGTCTGGACTTTCAGCTAGCACAGAATTGTTTTATAAGTACCTGCAGGAGTGATTGTTCATTTTCCTTTACAAATAATAGATCTCTTGGTGATGTTTTGTGAGCTGGAATTCGGAATAATATTTTGCTCAAAATAAGCTGACTGTTTAACTTAATTCCAATTAATTTCGCAATAACATTGTGTTATTGTATTCCCTTCTTGTTGCAAGAGATTCTAGTTCAAGGTTGTCAGAGATCCTGTTATAGTCTTAGTAAAAGTGATATAATATGAAATGATGTTACAAATAGCTAATAAACCACTTCTGTACTCTTTGAATGATTTCTTTGTTTAATTTACATATATTAAATCAGACTACGCAGCCGAATTTTAGCTTAGGTCAGATAATATAGATAGATAGATAAATAGATAGATAGATAGATAGATAGATAGATAGATAGATAGATAGATAGATAGATAGATAGATAGATAGATAGATAGATAGATAGATAGATAGATATAGATATAGATATAGATAACTTTCCACATTTTTTTAAATTGGAACATTCCCTTAAGATTTAATCCTTTAGCATTTGCACCTCTTTTATTATGTCTCATACCTCCCAAAAATTAGTTTATTATCGTATATTATCCCAAGATCATTTATTTGTTCCACCTTATAATAATAATAATAATAATAATAATAATAATAATAATAATAATAATAATAATAATAATAATAATAATAATAATAATAATAATAATAATAATAATAATTGATAAATCGGGGTCTTTTCGAGACTTGTATGACTCTGGTCGAGAAGAGCTGCCAGCACTGAGGATGTGGTTTTATAATCCAAGTCTCTTGGAGGTGAGAAGTGTTGTGGGTGACGGCTTCTTCTATGAAGGTTGATCTTGCATGATGTGTTCATCAACCAACTGCACGGCATTCAAGTTTCGTTCGTGGGTTCGGTACCCAAGTTAATACTTGATTCCGCCTTCATAATCTCGGTGTTGTATAAGAACACAAAACGACACAAATTCAACTCTGGGCTCCAAAAAAATTATGGCTTTCGTTTAATCGAGTACCCGGACACTTGCTGCCCTTAATATTCCCATTTTTGAGATCACATTATTATTATTATTATTATTATTATTATTATTATTATTATTATTATTATTATTATTATTATTATTATTATTATTATTATTATTATTATTATTATTTAAAGAGCTGCATATGCAGTTTGTATGTTAGAGAAAAACCCATTGAACCATGCCTATAATGCTCTCCTTCCATAGATAACCACCATCTCCTCACAGCATCATCGTTAATGTAACTTCTACCGTCTGCCATGTAACAAACCACCGCGGATGCTGTGGTTTTCTATCTTCCAGTCTTCCCATCCCCTCCGCCCTCCGTCTGCCGTACGCCACTTCCTAAATGATTTCACAGAACAGACATTTGTAGCTTTTGCAGAGCGCAGAGGAGAAGGAGGGGAAAGAGGAGACTCTGCTCTCGGACGAAGTTTTAAGCTTTGGAATATCTCGTTTTTACTACCTGAGGGAGTTACTCTGGGAATATCAAGGGACAAGGCCAAATGCTTGCCGAAAAGATCTACAAATCATTTTTATGCCTGTCCGAGATGTGACATAAACATGACACAACAGCCATATTCTCACTTGCTAAAGTACGAAATGTCAGAAGCATCTTTTCTGGTCTGTTATGTGTACTTTATGAACAACAATTACCAATCATCATCGTCTAAACATTCATGGTACTTACGAACACTTGAATGCAAACACACGATGAAGCGTCAAAGGCAGTACGGATTATTGGACTTCGAATTGCAACGATGAAACGAACTTTACTGCAAACGAGACGTTCTTTACAACATGCTTAACTTCTTTCAACTTGTACAAAATAACTATTATATTTTTTTCTTGCAGAGTATCATGATCGCTTTTGTTTCACTTAAAAGCATTAAGACTATTAGATGAGAGTTCCTAACGTTAGTTGTTTATGTACTTAATAGAGCTGTATTTAACTTATCACAATTTCTGCTGCTCATGAAAATTACTTCTCTTGATCTCAATCGTTCAATAATATTTTTGTTTAGTGACTTAAATAAAGAAATTAATCCTGCTTAAACGACTTGGCTATGAAAATTAAGTAATATTAAACATTATTTCCAAAAGTTAATAATAATAATAATAATAATAATAATAATAATAATAATAATAATAATAATAATAATAATAATAATAATAATAATAATAATAATAATAATAGCAGTAGAGATCCTTCACGGCCAAGTGGCTAATGCACTGTAAACTGTATGCCCCATCTCAATGTTGTCGATGTTCAAGAAGGCATTAACATTTAATGAAATATTCAAACGGAATGGTTGCGAACGAAAATATGCTACAGATAGAAAAATTCGAATCGATTCTACGTATTCAGATACAATATTAGAGATCATCTGGTATGACGAACAAAGATATAGATTTAGTGTATATATTATTACCTATAGTTAAATCATATAACACTGTTAAGAGAAAAGAAACACTTCCTTCATCGGTATCCAGTTCTTCTCTCTTATTCTTACGTAAGTGTGAAAGCAGACATGAAGGGTGTGTGTATGGTTGTGTAATATGGTGGAAACATACTTAATGAAATCTAATAAATATAAATTTTAAATCATTTGCTACTTTCGAGCAACGACAGAAGAAAAGAAAGTATGATAATTGCGAAAAGAAATTGAAGTTGAGATTTCAATGGATTTACATGTTTATAATTTTGTTCATATTTAATCAATAAATGTCCTCGTAATAACTACACCATAACATATTTCAGTTTGAGAAGTGGGATCAACTAATTTTTGTGTAATGACCTATACTTCTTATCTTGATTAGAAATCTAATTATAGTGATGTGCATGGTAACGTATTCCATACTATTATACAGATCGTTCATTCATTTACTTCGTAGGCTATTCTGAATAGTGAAGTTTTACAATTGTGTTACTATAAAATATTGAAATTGAATGATATCAAGTTTTTATTATTTTCACTTGTTATTTTTAATGTTCAAAATAAAGAATTGCAAAATAAGAAATATATTAAGGTATCAATAAAATTGTTTTACAACCAGGTTGTATAGTTACTTTGACAAGTTGAGATAATATTCACCAAAACTTCACAATCAACACAATAATATTAGAGATAAACAGATAAATACTGTAGTTGTACTGATAACAAATTAGAATGAAGCCTATGGGGAAATTAAAACCAATTTAAGCTTGTACCTACTGCTACTACCCTCGAAAACTTTTTATTGTCGAAACAAAAATCTATTAAAACTAATTATCTAATACTTGAATATGAAAATTGGTCTCTAAAACGCAAAGACCAGATACTAAGGGGTTCCGAAAGCAAAGTCAAAGAGAGTTCTTCATACCAAAATGAGATGAAAAATAAATAAATAAATAAATAAATAAATAGGAAATTTTGTAAAATCTCAAATAGCTATAGGTAATCAAATAAGATATCTCTTCGGGTCGATTTTCAAACTTCAGTTTAGCACCGTTAAGTTTGAAGGGTTTAGTACAAGCTAATGGTCTACGTTTTTAAGATTCAGATTTTAATAATCCTTTAATTGCTCATTGTAGAAAATACAAGAACTTAAGTGCACGAACAAAAAATACATGTTCCTTCCCGGTGGTCTAGTGGCAAGTTGGTGTGTGATGTAATCAAACAATCTGAGGACGGTCGTTAGGACAAATTCATTGGAAGTTCGAGTTTCTCTGCAGACCATGGGTGGATTCTTAACTGTTCTTGAAGTTTCTGTTTTGTGTCCCTGTCGTAATGAATAAACTAAAGGAAAAAGAGAAGAAAATGACCAAGGAGACCAACGACCAAGACGAAACGAATTTTAAGAGAATAATAAAGAAAATAGTTAGCATGGGTGATGCATGGGTCCATGAGGTCCTGGATTCCATTCTCGGTACGAGTGCACTGAAAGCATCACAGTTGTTCGGATTCCATCTTAAACTGAAAATCCAAGTTTTAGTCCTGAAAAGGGGTGCTAAATTCCAACCAACCCACCAAAAAGAATGTGTATATTTTATAGATCCTACAAGCAATAATCAAATTATTTTACATTATAACTTAGAATTATCCACAACGTGAGAAATATTATATTTCCTAATCTAGTCAGGTTAAACATGTGTATACTCAAACTTTGCATGAATACTTTCCCCTTCTACTGCCTTTCACTCTTTGGTACATACATACGTTTTCACGTGTACCTACATATATAGTAAAATATAGATGTATGTGTTTAACCACTAAAAGTCTCTTTCGATTAACTTCTCTGTTACTGTATAACGATACATGTTTAAACGAGATTATCTACAAATTGTTCTCATAAACACAAACAATAACTGCATTAGGAACGTGTATATCCGAGGAAATTGTTATCGAGTTACATACATTTTCCTCTCTTGCAGTGCATGGTTAAGTAACTACGAATAGGCTAAACGGCCTTCATCCTCTCTGGACATAGACACTTTCACCAATGCTCATTTCAAATTTTCCTACTCATCCCTAACAATGAAACAATGTGATCATATGCACCTGTTTCACACTCTTCTAGTCCTTTCCAATTACATTACAAGGGTTAAGAAGAGGGGAGAAAGGGGGAAAACACGAGGAACAATTCCATTTTCGAAATTCTGTACGAATATGAAGTGCTTTTTTCTACACTGACTGCACCCTATTCCTTGAATTTCGTACTACTTTTCTGCTCATATACGTGTGAACAAAGAGGAAAATTCTCTAACTTTCTTTGACCACCAAAGTCTTCCGAGAAGTTATTCTAATACGCTGTAATACTTTTACCAAAATATATGATGGACCATTCGAACTTCCCTATTTCTAGTGACTTTTCTTTTACCATCAAACGTAAACTCCACATAGTGTTACTCTATTGATTCACACTAGTGTTCTAAAAAATAATAAAATTTATATAGAACATAAAATTTTGCACTGTCCACATAAACACTTCTCTGAGTAGCTTAAGATATCTTTGACAAACTAAAACGTATCTAGGTATCGTATTAATTAACCATAAATTCACCTTTTAGTTCTAAAAATATAACGACCACAAAAGAAAAAACTTAAAACTAATGCTATTATAAAATGCACAAAAAAGGATAAAATAAGTTTTTGGTGAAGTACGTATAATGAAGAAATTGGACTACGATTAATGGGACTAAGACTATAAAAGCATTCTGTGCCTTAAATGGATCGGTATTACCTATTATAATCAATCGTATCTAATATTTTTACGATCTAAGTTCCATTTCTTCATTATATATATATATATATATATATATATATATATATATATATATATATATATATATATATGGGGGGTACGTTCCAGCATAACTCAGAAATCCCTCGAGCTATTTACCAAACTTGGAACACATATTCTTACAATCTGAAAACAAATGCTATGGGACCTGGGGCCAAGACACCCTTAGCAAACCCAGGGAATGAAGTGGATAAATAAAGTCAAGAACTATCAATATTAGTGTCGAGTCCGTAGTTTTTGGTCTCTTGAGATGAATTGGGAAGCCGTCATTGTCGTACTATTGGAGCAAGTCACCCCTATGTTATAGACGGGGTAAATATGTATAAATAGTTGAAAATGATTGATTTTAGTGTCAAATCCATATCTTTCGCAGTCGCTGAGATGAATAGTGGTACTTCCTATGTCGTTTAAGTACAAGTTCATCCCTATTGACATGAGGTGAGAGGTAAAAGTGGAAAGTGGATGAATATAAAAAATAATATTAGTGTTCTATTCATAGTTTATAGGTCTCTAAAATCAGTAGTGACACTTGCAGTGTTGTTTAAGTCCAAGTTAGCCCTTATCGGCATGGGGGCGAGAAGGAGTTAGGTATGGAAACGAGTGATATTACGGGTTTTATCATTACACTTTCATTGAAAGGCGTATTATGAGAAGAAAAGAGAATTCAAGCACTTTCTATAAAACTATTCTACCCGTGCGACGAACGAGCATTTGTGTTAGTTAAAATTATAATCCCCTTTATGAAAGCTTTGTTTTTAAATGTTATTTTACAGTTATTGTTAGACTTAAATACTATGATATACATAACTGTCGGAAGTCTTATATAACGACTATGTCCATCCGTCTGTCTGTCGACAGCCATCAAAGCAAAAACAATAAGAGATTTCCAAAAGCGATTTTTTGCAATTGATTCGGCGTCCCAAGAATGTTTCATCTCCTCTTTTAATCCATTATTCAAACCGGAAGTGGTTCAAAATAACCATTTCTGGTTTCAACGCATATCGTCATGGAAAAAATGGTAACATAACGGAGAAGCAATTTTATGTAAACAATTCTGTATCTCAATACAAATATCATGACTATCTGCATCAGTCTACTGAAACTGAGAGTGGTTCAAATTTATTATTGTACGTATTTCTGGTTTTAATACTTATTTTCATGTAGCGGTAAGAGATATCGAAAAGTAATTTCTTAACACAGATTCGGCGTCCCGAGAATAAGTTTTGCCATTACTTCTACCTATATTCTCAAGCGGAAACGGTAAAACTTTACGATTTTCAGTTACAACACTGATTGTATAATGGATAAAATGAAAATAAATACCGACAAGCATTTATATATATATATATATATATATATATATATATATATATATATATATATATATATATTCCAACCAAAAGTGATAGACATCAATTAGCACTTCCAGTATCAATGTTAGTGTCGATAGAATAAATACAAGAAAAAATAGAGAGTAATGTCTTTTGATGCGGACTCAGAGACCCAAGTTCAGGTCCTATCTGTGATCTTATTTTTCTATTCAAGTAGTTATAAATGTACTACTTCAAATTTGAGTATTAAATTCGCAAAGTTTCGAAGTCTACCGTAGTTTCACATTGTGAAGCGAAACTTAGATTTTTTTATTGTATTATAAGGTGTTTTCACTTTCATTCAGTTCCCGAAGTCTATCTTAGTTGCATAAAGTGAATCGAAACTAAATCATGCTCTTTCCGCCGCTGCTCTAGTAGCTAGTGTGCTGCTGAAAGGGACGTTAAACTCAAAATCAACCCTACTCAACTCAAAACTAAATTACGAAAATCTCCTGTATATTATACTGTACAGGAAAACTCAGAAGCATTTGTGGTTGCATAACAGAATAGGAAATGTACGAATAAGTAGAAAACAACAACAATTTCGATGGTTGAGCGCCAAAAAGGCTTAAGTTTAGAGGCTTAAGTGATATGTGCCTCTCTGGCACAGAACCAAATGCTAATAACTCAGTTATACCTTTATATCATTTTCGAATAACGTTCCAAGGATAGAGATTTTCATTAAGGCGTCTTGGCACAATAAAATTGAATCCATTATACATGTCCTCATAGCATTACCTCCAAATTTTAAAATTCGACAGTTACGCCCTTTTGGCGCTCAACCATCGATTTGCTGGGTTTAAAATCATGTAAAAAAAAATATTGTATTGTCATCGGGCTTACGGAACTGTATAAAACTTTAGATTTCTAGTTAGTACGAAAATGCGTGAAATTAAAGTTACAAGATTTAACTGTAACAAAAGTAGCAAACATTGCAATGAATGTTTCAGATTCTGAAAATGGTAATTTGCGTTGCTTTGTTATCTGTCTGGAGCGACCCATACTTTTATCTATCTTCATCGTTTTATGTGCTTTCATTTTGTCCAGTTTTGAAATAATTTCCAGTTCCTGAGTAAATCCAAAGTTGCAACATTGTTTAAGTTCTACGATAATCCTACTAATAATTTCCAAAGAGTGAACTCCTGCACCGTTCCATCCCTCAAAGTATCAACAGTTTGTCAAAGTTATTATCCTTCTTGATTCGTCTAGACTATTATTAATGTAAGCAGTCCCAGGACATTCGAATACTCGGCCTCAAATGTATCACTGCAGATATTTCCTTTACTCTATTTGTTTTCCAATGAATTATGTAAAATATTCATAGATTTATCGAAATTCACATTGCACACTTTTTTATCTTACGAAGTTTCTTCTATTTAGGTTTTCATGGAGCATTGGAAGAGAAGGGCAAAAAATCAAAAGATAGCATTAAGTACTTCTAAACTAGTTTTGTACATTATTCAAGGTGTACTTTTATGTAACCAACAAACGTAAAAATTTTTAGTCATAAGAAGTCGGAGTGTACTGAAATCAGAAGCTCTCGGCATGTAAAGCTGCGAAATACAACATCTGTTATCGAGCCAAGCCTGGCCACCAAATATACCGATCTTTAGTTCCTAGGGGATGACCTATCTTCTCACCGAATTTTGTTCAGATCCAGTTAGTAGTTACCAAGAAATAAAGTACCACATATAAGGTGAGCCAAGACTGCCCCTGGCCGAGTTCACTACCACATATGACGATCTTTATTCCTTAGATGATGGGCTACCAAATTTCGTTCAGATCCGGTTAGTAGTTACCGAGAAATGAAATACCGCATCAATGTTGTGTCGAACCGAACCTAGCCTAGCCGAGTCTGTTCCTCGCCGATCCCGGCCACCAAATATAGCATTTTTATGGATTTTGCCATGACTTTTTGCCCACCTAATTTGGTTCAGATCCGGTCAGTAGTTACCAAGAAATAAAGTACCATAGACACACACACACACACACATAGATAGATAGATAGATAGATAGATAGATAGATAGATAGATAGATAGATAGATAGATAGATAGATAGATAGATAGATAGATAGATAGATAGATAGATAGATAGACATAGATATATATAATATATAGATACAGACATAGATATATATATATACATGTGTAGATATAGATATAGATATAGATATAGATATAGATATAGATATAGATATAGATATAGATATAGATATAGATATAGATATGGATACACCTGGAATGAAACTATAAGCTCCTGTATACTTACACCGAGAGCTAATAAAAGAGATGGAGTCTCCCTCTTTTGCGTTCCTGAAAGAAAATTTGATCCTTCCTGTTTTGGGGATTCTCCCTCGAATCTTATTCCGTTCATTCTATTAATCGTTCATCATCATTCACTTTTACTTACCATTCATCAGTTTTAATCTTCAGGGCAAAATTGCTAAAACATCAATCTAAACATTTCATTTCAGTAATGAATAAACATTATTGCACCTACAGTGCATTAAATTCTACAATAATACGTGTGTTTAACGAAAAAATGTCCAAAGTAGAGACATATACCAATCGATAGCTCTCATTGAGCTTAATAGAATCAGATAGGTAAGTGCAAATCCTCATGCGTAGTTTCTGAGAAAATAAAGAAACTTTTATTGGTAAATCTAAAAATTGATGCTTCATGACAACCATGTCAACTATCAAGACAAAGCTGATACTTAAGTATACGTATTCTTACCAAGCTTTTCTTTGTGGCACTAGCATATGTTTACGCAGGTTAATTAGATACAGCTCTAAAGTTACGATTAGCCCCAAAAATTTTAATTTTTGTGTAACTGTAATATTATATGAAGATGAGACATGTAGGAATTGATAGATTTTTAAAAAAGAAAATAATTTTTATGGCATTAGAAACTAAATTCTTCGTTGCCAACCTGATAACGTTTTATAGTTTTTATTCCACTGAAATAGAAGCTCTTTTGTAGCTATGTGGTTAGTGTACACATATTCGGCGAGGGAAACCCGGGTTCTATACTCGGAGAGAGCTCATGTGTTTCAGATCCTACGTTAAGGTGTAGAGCCACGTCTCATATAGCCTCGCTGATCAAGGAGACGTTAAACTCAACTCCAATCCAACTCAACTGAAGAAGAATATTTTATGTGAAAAAGCATTCTACATAACACCTGTTAAGTAATTTATTGTACCCATTCTTGTTTGGTTTCTCCTAACAGTGACACACATAACCCTAACAGTGACACATATATTCCTAACAGTGACAAATATGTTCCTAATAGTGACATATATATTCCTAACAGTGACACACATACCCCTAACAGTGACGCATATACTCCTAACAGTGACAAATATACTCCTAATAGTGACACATTCTACTCCTAACAGTGATACACATAACCCTAACGGTGACGCACATACTCCTAACAGTGACACATGTATTCTTAACACTAACACATATACTCCTAACAGTGACACACATACTCCTAACAGTGACACATACTCCTGAAAGTGACACATATACTCCTAACAGTGACACACATACTCTTAACAGTGACACACACACTCCTAAAAGTAACCCATACACTCCTAACAGTGACGCATATACTTATAAAATTGTCATTTCAAATATTACTGTAACTTATCGCTCCTACGTTAATTACGAGAATTTGTAAGCACTGGACATCTCCTTGCACTACATATTTTTTTTTATGATTAATTGTTCTAAAGAATATAACTCCTAGAAGAATCGATCACATTCATAACGCCAGTCAAAAACATGCATATACTACACTATATATCCCAGCCGGTAAATGTCCTTTACAATTTCAGCTTCAGTTACGGATCATTTACTACATAACATTAATGTATCAGTTATTAATTTCCAGCTTCGTTATTAACAAACATAATAATCGGCGCAATTGTTTCAATTGTTTTGTCATGCTGAAATAATTTCAGCAATTAAGGAAAGAGTAAACAAACCAAACCAGAGCTATTCCAACTACTGCAAAAAAAAAAAAAAAAAAAAAAAAAGACTTTACTCATTTTAACTTCTATCCTTCTATCGCTAATGCTGTGAAGAGTTTTGTTATCCATTATCATAGCAAGGAACAGGAGGGAGGAGGAATCAATAACTATAATGACTAACAAAAATGATGTCACGTTAATTGGTTGTTTATGTTAGTTTTTATACTTTATATAACATTTTTATATGCATAACGACCGCTTCCTAGAAACTGCACGTGGACAGAAACATTAAACAATATTTCATTCAAATACAATACACTACTTTCTTCTTTTAGAAACTTGTTTGAACATTATTTATTTCAATTTTTTTATTAGACCTTATAATTGTACTGTATTGATGATTAAGTTCTTATTTGTCTCCTTAATTACGATAATTATAGATTTAAATTCATAGTATAAATTAAATATCTCATGTGGCAGAATGTTGTTCTCATTTTTGTGGCAGAAAATTCGGGTTCGATTCTTGTAAAAGCTTACTTTGGATGGGGAGGAGTGGCTTCAGAGACTTCATGCCGTTTCCTATCCTGAGCTCTGCACATTCATGACAAGCTACAATGCACAGATAATATAGTTGATAGCTTTTATTCTATTGGAATAGGTTTGTTATTAATTTACGAACATGCTACATAACATCTGTTACGTAGCAGATTATTATTTGATTTATATAACAAAGTGGAAGAGATTTTCAATATGTAGATAAGTAAAAAACGCTAAGTTAACACTTATCCTAACAAAATTACTTTATGAAGTATTAAAGAATTTTGATAAATATTTTTCCTTCAGGCATTTGATTTATTTTACAAAATCGATCTTAAATTTTAACGTGGTTCATTTTAACCTCTAATTGTTGCACCAAAATTAAGTATACTTTGTTTTAAAAACTTATATATGTAGTGATATATTTAGAATGTGGATTACACTGTCAAACAAAATCGATTTCGAAAATACATTTTTTTCCTCCGACCATGAACAAAATTTCTGTTTAAGTGGGAGAGGGCAGATCAAGAGGATTATCTTCTTATCTGAGAAAATACATAACAATAAGACAGATGTGTCATTTGCGCCCATGCGAGGTGATACGTTTAGATTCAATCGATTCCATTTGACTTATTATGAATGCGCCTGAGGTTTTTTTTTCTTTTTTTTTTAGTAAAGGTGTAACAGTTAACTTTCTTAGGAGCATTAAAATATAAAACTCAAATGGTCTCTTCTCGATCCATCTTAATAAACAATTGAAGCGCATAAAGAATAAAGGTGTTATGTTACATTTTTCGAAACATTGAATTCTGGCGGTTCATTCACGTGTTATACATTAGTTATCCAACATAGTACATCAAGTAGGGAGTTCCCGTCCCAGTGAAGAGATTTGGAAATGATAAAGGGTGTATGTTAACAGACATAGTTGTGAGTCAATTTTCCCGAAATATACAATTTGTTAGGATAACCGATTCAATTTATAGTGGCTTACTGCTCAAGTATACAAATTCTGATCATGAGGTTTGTAGCCAAAATAGTGCTGAGTTTTACACTATGGTGCTCTACATATAGTGTACTTTGGTATAAGGTCAGAAACTCAGATTTTTTCCTAAATGCTACTATACGTATTGTATGTCAATTCATTTTCAATAAGATGGTGGACAATATCGTATTCGTGAGTTTTCTCCGAGTACTCCCGTTTCCTCCCATTTTCTCATTCCACCAATTCTTCCATCATCATTCACTTCCTTGAATCATCGTCTCCTTTAGCCTAAAGGGCATAATCGTCAGACGTTAAACTGAAAGATTTCATTTTCTTTCAGCAGAATTTTTGTGTGGTTTGTCCCTGCCATTTTATTCATTTTATGACTTATAGTCAGAAAAATATAACAAAAATTTTCTTCATGTTGCTACCAACAGGAAAGATTAATTTTATTTAAAATTCAAAATAAATATACATGACATTTATTAGTGTAAATTTATTTTAAAAAATCAACTGAATTTTAAAATAGTTCCGAGAATATGGAGAAATGTATGGTCAATTCAAATACCAGAAAGAATTCGTCGATATTGTCTAGTTTCGGCCAATCAGACTAACCTTTTCGACCATATTTCTAAACGGTCTTCCACTAGTAAATTGAAAATATCATATACATTTATTTTAAATTTCAAATAAAGTTATTTTTACATATTGGTCGTAATATTAAGTATTTTTTGTATTTTTTTTTTCAATTGCCCATGATGAAGTGAGTAAAATGATAGAAATAAGAGGAACTACAGGAAAGCTCTTACTGAAAATGAGTTAACGAACAATACGAATAGTAGCATGGTAAAGAAAATAATCTGAACTTCTGTTCTTAAAAGTATACTGTATAAAAGCGTTACACCGTAGTGTAAAACTTTTACTACAAAACTAATGTTAGAATGACCAGTTTAGTTTAATTTTGTACGTAACGTTTGTGTTTAAGTAATAGTCTACTATAAATTGTAAGAACCTATGCAGTAAAAAATAATGAAGTCAGAAAACTTTAAAAAAAAGTTTCAAATGTAATATGAATGAATCTTTATTTGAAGTAATTTTAAGTTATTACAATTAGGATACGTGTACGAAAAGGAGCTCCTTCGTGGCTAAGGAGTTAGCGTACGCGCCTTGGAGTGGGATACTCGGGTTCGATTCCCGGCAGGAGCTCATGTAATTCGGATTCCACGTTAATCAGTAGGTCCCGTCTCATATAGCCTCGCTGCTGAAAGGGACGTTAAACTCAAAATCAACTCAATTCAACGTGTACGAAAGGTGGAAACTGCAATTACAAAAGATGATTTGGTTAGTGTAAGCAAACCTGCCATACCAGAATATCACTGCTTCACTTGGTAACTCTGTAGCACACAAGAGTCAATAACAAAGTAATTTTTGTTCCAATTTAATACTTCACCATCAATGATAAATATACTAATGTTCGTCATAACCAAACAACACTTTAATTCTGAGATATATTCTACATTATCTATTTCTTTGTATTACAGAATATGAACCAGATGCATACAAGAAACCAAGAGGGGCAACTTCTGATGTAGATAGTGACGATAGTATTGACGTTCAAGACTTTCCAACTTCACCTATTGCAGGAATCAACAACAAATTGGTTACCAAATCTCCAAAAGCGAAGAAGAAACCCTTATTAAATCCATTTAATCCACTCCTTCCGTACATGACATTGAAACCTGTTGTGCCTATCAAACCAAGTCCTTTTCTTAATCCACTCTTGCCGTTTGTTCTGTCTGGACCTCTTGTTGATCCTCAGTTGTTTATTGGTAAGAAGGCTGAATTACTCGATACTCTCTTCTCTTCACCTTTGATAAATGATGAGACGGATGACAGTGGTCCGCAAACACGTGCTATTGGTCCCCCCTTTGCAACTGGAACTGGTTTGAAAATTGGGCCACCACCTTTCGTTCCTCCTTCCGGCTTCTGGTCTCCTGTGCCTAGTCCTACGTATTTTACGGACAAGAAAACAGAGTTTCTAAATAATTTGTTTAGCCAATTAGCTACTGCTACTCCAGCAACATCAACTGATGAAACTTCAGAGAAACGTTCTCTTGGTGGACCCCCATTTGGTGGCAGCTCATTTGCTGGCGGCCCTTTTGGCAAATCTTTCGGGCCACCTTTTGCTAAACCTTTTGGGGGACCATTCGGTAAACCCTTCGGACCACCTTTCGCTAAACCTTTCGGAGGTCCCCAATTCGACACTTCTTCTAGGAAAAGATTAATAGGACCATATGGTATCGGTGGTCCATTTGGCATTGGTGGTCCATTTGGTATTGGTGGTCCATTTGGTAAACCATTCTTAGGACCACTTGGAAAACCTATAATTAGTCCATTCAGTCCTTTTGCAAGTACTCTTGCGAATCCCACTGCAACTGATACACCAACAACAGCACCACAAATACCTATTGTTGATCCAACAATATTTACCAGTAAGAAAGCTGCATTTTTAAGTCAACTATTTGATGCCATTGCAGCCAATCAAACGTCCGTGGAAAACAGTGATTCTTCTAAAAGTAACGATTCTCCTGAAGAGAGAAAAAGATCTCTAGGTCCTTTAGCTGGCCTAGTATTGCCCCCTGACTATTGGATACCATCTATCGCTCAGAAAGCAATGGCTGCAAAAACTGCAAATTCTGATATTCCGAAATCATCCACGTCATCTTTAGATTCATCAAACGTGGATACATATCTAGTGCCGTCTGACTCTTTAGTTGTTGGAGCACCTATTGATCCATCAGTGTTCATTGGTAAGAAAGTTCAGTTTCTTAATGATCTATTCGATACATTAGGACTTCCTCCAACAATCTCGAGTGCTGCAGCAAGAGCAGTAGCTGCAGAAAGTATTAGTGACGGTCCCTCTAAAACTAAAACTTCAATCGTTCCTCCAGATTTCTGGGTGCCTCCTGGCGCTTCAGATCCTACTGCATATACTCAAAAAGTAAATGAGTACCTCGATAAATTATTCACCACACTAAATATTACACCAACGTTTTCCTCTGAAGGTACATCAAAGATAATTTCAAGAAGAAGTGTTGATGATAATGAAGCAGGCACAGATTCAGATAACTTTTTGTCAAAGCTTTTCAAACCTTTGTCTAAAAGAGGAAACTCTATATATTCTAGAGCAGTTACTGAAGACGGAACCGCGCCAGGAGAATCAACAACGGCTATCCCTGATGTAGTATCTTCCGCAGTGGCTGCCAAAGATAAAGTAGTAGGAACTATCATTTCTGAGCTGACAAATCTGAAAAATACTATGGTCGACACTCTTACAGAGGCTCTAACAAAACAAGCAGCTGCTGCTGCAGCTGCAGCGAAACAAAAACCAGTGTTCCCATTTGCTAAGCCCATAGCAGGTCCATTTGGCCCAGGAGGTCCTTTTGGTAAGCCAATTGGTGGTCCTTTCGCATCTTTAGTCGCAACGCCAACACCTGAACCAACAGAAGATCCTATAGAACCCTACAAAACACGATTAGAAGTCCTTAATGAAGTATTTGATATGCTAACTGATCTTGAGAAGGATGTTACAAACGCAGTGAACCAAGCATCATCATCACAGCAGGAACCAACAGGAAGTCAAAGAATTTCTGGATCAACAGTAACAACTCAATCTCCCCAGACAGCAACAACAACAACCGAAGATACATTTATTCAGTCAATAAAAAATACAATTCACAGAATCACAAATGCAACAAATCCTAGCAATAACACTTCAAGTAACACAGTCAATGAAACTCCAGAAATTACAGATATCTTTGGACAGAAGTTGATCAGAGCACTTTTTGGACCACCCCCAACCCCTAATCCTGTAAGTGTTGAAACAACAACAATTGTCGATCCATCATTTTGGATTCCAGACACTCCACCAGGAGTCCCAGTAGGACCAGAATTTTATATTGGAAAAGCACAGGAATTTATGAGCAAAGTCTTCGCACACAAATTCGGTCCTACAACCACAGAAACTCCAGATCTTTTGAAGCAACTTCGTAGCATAAATCTTGCAGTTCATCAAGGCTACCAAAGCCTACCTCCTGGCTCTGAAGAAACCGTGGAAGCTGGTGGTGGGAGAACACCTGAACAGCATGAAGGAGGTGGCCTTAAGCTGAAAGTAAGTATCTTGTATAAAATATAAAACAGCAACTGTGTAACTTTACTTTAGATATTAATCAAATAAGTCAAGATAGAGTTAGATTATATTGCTTTTTGAAAGAAATGGTAAAAACTTTTCTTGTAAAAAAAGGCGCGGTAAAATACTTCTAGTAATACATAACACCTGACATAAATATTAATAATGATAATAATATATTAAAATGAATATTAAAGTATTTCAAATAACACTAATGACGATACCGTGTCTATTAGAAAAACTTGCTAGGATTTTAAAAATATCGCTTCAATGTTTATAAATACATAAAGTATAAAAAATATTTTAATTAATGTATTCTTCTAAAAATAATCCAAACTCTAATATTATGTGTAATAATAATATTTACAAAGACGAAAAAGATGTTAGCTGTGTACTATCTCTTCAAACTACCTTAAAATGTGTGCATTTACTTAAGACTCATATGTACACAACAAGAATGATCTGTAAGTAACTCAAATTAATGCAAAAGACACAATTTCCAACAACAAAAGACTACTTAAAATTGTAAAAATGTTTTAAAATAGACAAAAATTTCGAGACATTTCTCGAATTTCACGAAAATTAGAAAGGTCATAATCGATAAGAAAATTCAATATAAGGAATGTCTTGGAAACACATACAAGAATAAATCAGGGAAAGGAAATTTATCTTTAATAAGTGTTTATTTGAGACTTGATTTTTTTTTTTTATGAAATGTAAATTTGAGAATGTCGGCACGATTCTGACTAACAATTTACCTCTCCGTGTGGGATCTTGCACATAAGTAATCAGTTTATTATACATATTTCGTAAGTATGAAGTGGTCCATTTTTAATTAAGATTTTCTCATTATTCATGCATTATTTACAAAAAAAATGAAATGTAGTTAGGAATTAGTACGTTAGGAACTACGTAACAGGAAGAATAATCTTACAAATAGTAACCTAACTCTAATAATAAAATAATAATAATAACTTAACAACGTGTGTCTTAACATTGTAAGTCATCAAACGGTAATAATAACAATTACGCATTAGCCCATCTCGTAACTGCATCACTGGAATGATAAGCAAGATTACTTCTTGTACGGATAATATTCTGAGAAAGGGCAACAATAACAGTAGTTTGGCCTTAAGTAGACCTAATATTTTTCTGCTTCCTTGTAAAGAAATTGAATATAATATAATTAAAGTTTACATCGATATCTCATTCATTGAGTGAGTAACCTGTAATAATCAGTGAGTGATCGAATTGAAAATAAACTACTGCAGCTATGCTCGTATGTCAATCTTATATCTAGTTCAATATAGTAGAAGTTATTTTTAAAATTTTATAAGTGATGTGTGTTTTGGTATTTTAATTTAGTACCGGTATGCCATACCAGCCTAATTCCATCGCTGATTATATAATTTTAAAAATCTGAAACGTAAAAAAATTCAGAATGTGCATTAGTTTGGTAATGAGGATTGTAAAGTTAATCAAAGATCAAATAAATAATTGTTTACAAAAGAGAACTTAATTTAAGAAAAGCATAATATAATTTTTAATATAATGAAACTTGATATTATCTACTCAATCAAATAGAGGGAGAGACAGCAAAGTAGATGCTTTTGAATGCAATTGAATTTAACCAGAATAAAGCAACAAATACATTCACTTTAGTCTTATACAGATAGATTGCAATTTACGAAATATTTACAGGCACGTTCATGTTTTAAATATTATGTCCTAAAGTTGATCACCATAGGAATGTTTTCTGATGCCCGTATAGATTTTTAGCTTAGTTACAGAGTATGACCGATTTGTAATATTTGTATATAACATTTTATATCAGAAACTACAATCCCAATACTTCAGGTGCGATGAAATGTTGCCATTTTTTTATTTAATGCACTTCTGTAAAAGTTGACACACAATTCTCGTTAAAATGTTCATCGAGTACGACGTGAAGCCAATTTGCTGTAACTGAAATGATTCATCAGTAGGAAATCGCGTAGATACAGATGCGTTTATTAGTGAGTATGCCTGTGAAATGCTTTTGATGTTGTTCATCCGTGTTCATCCTTGCAAAGTAACAATCGATTATTCTTATTGCAAAGATCACACATCACTTTGACTCTCTCTGGTTCAGTAAGGACTGTAGATGTAATTGACAGAATTATCCTGTAACCAGTAATAATAGTTTTGTTTACTCACAAAACCGTTAAGATGAAAGTATGATTTCTTACACACTCATAATAAGTGAAGAAGAGCTTGTCATTCGTTTTATCCACAAAGAGAAATGTTCGAAATCTTTTTCACCCAACTTTAATGTCAGTGTCTTGAACACTTAAAACTTCAAATTTTTCCGTAGAATACTATGCACACTACAACGCACGACTAAAGATACGCACGACTAAAGAAACTTGACCGACAGAACTTTTTGAACTTCGTGTTAAGACATCCTATTCTTTTCCACTTCGATACTTTATCCCAAAGTGTACGTTTTTCAAGTTTCCCATAGCTTCAAAATGTTTCATCCGCACACTGGATAAATAATTAGCTGAAATAGTGTCGTATCTACTGAAATTAAAATAACAATGACATTTTCGCCTAACAGTAGTAACACAACTATCATTTTCGTAAAGTGTATTAACAGTTATAGTACATTTTTCTCCACTACATTGATCTATTTCTCTGTAAACAGAACAAATTTAGTGAAGCCAATCATGCACAATCAGTAGGTGATACAAGCATCACGGAAGCATTCCTGGAAAAAAATTAAAATACCCTCGCTATATTCATATAGCTTGATTTAACACACATTTTCTTAGCTGAAACGGCTAAAGTATCCTCATTGAAAGTTGTTAGCATGTTCATCAGCTTTATCGTCGCTTTTCCTACAATAATAATAATAGCAATAATAACGCCTTACCGACTATGCTACCCCAGCTCTAAATTCTTGTTGTAAAACAAAAACATACTAGTCTGTCAGTAACTAATATGCAAACTTTAAAATACTTAAGAGTTACGGGTTGCATAAGCAACAGGCAACACTATTTAGATATTCTTAATCCTTATTATAAGTGTAAAACGCCTCTTTCTGACAGTCACACTAATTCCCAGTAGTTCACAGTCACGCTAATAATTGTCGTCAGCTGTGCTCCCTTCTAGCTGACGGTAAGACATGTCGCTAGCGTGGAGGCAATTTGATGATGAAGCAAAGGCCTGGGGGAAACTACCAGTAATAATAATAATAATAATAATAATAATAATAATAATAATAATAATAATAATAATAATAATAATAATAATAATAATAATAAATAATAAATAATAATAATAATAATAATAATAAATTCCTTCGAAATCATTTTTAACGAAGTGAGAAATTTCCATGCCGAAACCTCTTTTAGCACTACATCCTATTTAAACTTCTCTTAATCAATGCAACCTTATTTTTGTCCCTCTTTTCCTTCATTCATCGTTCTTCAAAGTAACAAACTTTAAATATTTACCAATGGTATCCTAATTAGTACGTAGTATTTGCTCTTTTTAATAATCGACGGTATTACAAAACACTCCCTTGTTAACCGATAAGTGTGGTGAGAGTAATGAAATTTTTTTAAAAAAAATAACAAAAATACTTGACTTTAAAAAATAAGAACCAAAATAAAACAATGGTAATAAAATTTTTAAAAAATATTCTGTTTTCAATAAAATTATTTTTAAAAAAAATCCTATTTATGCACGACTAAAAACAAAACCATGGGAAGTGCCTTCATATGCAATCAATTTCTCATATAGGAGAAAGTTTCCCATGCTTTTCTTTCTCCTGACGCATTTTTTTTTTCAGAAAAGTAATTTTCTTAAAAACAGAACTTTTTTTTTTACTCATTACTATGATTTCTTTTATTTTATTTGTTATTTTTAAACTGGAAGCATGTTTTTAAAAATATTTTATTCTATTTTCTACTTTTAGTGATTACTAAATATATTTTGTAACGTTACGGGATTTGTTTCCTTTTCTACATGCTTACTAAAACTCAGTGCATCTTGACATTATAGTCTTCTTGAGGAACAATCAAAAATTACATAAAAATGAAGATTTCTTGATGAGTTAAAATGAAAAAATTGGACTAAGACTAAAAAGACATTACGCGCTTTAATTAGTTAACTATAATCCATTATAACCAATTACACCCGATGCTTTGGTAGTCTTAGGACAATTTCTTCATTTTACCAACAAAATATTTGCCTTTTCGTGCATTTTATAAAAAGCATTAATATTTTTAACGCATATTACACAGCACAACATGAAATTTGTCCTTTGCTTTAAAATGTTTTACTAATGTAGTTTTGCAAAAAAAAACACAAATCTACGATTAGTTTCTTCATATCATGTACAGTTTTCCCAATAACACCATCTTTATACATTGCGTGTATGGCCTTTGAAACAATTCTGAATTCGTTTAAAGGTTTCTATTCGGCGCTTAATAAGAATGATATCGCTATAAGTTTAACATTTTATATAAAAAAGAAATGTTATGCTGAACCATGTAATGGTAAATTTGTTACATAACAATAACCGGGCTGGCACTACTGAGAAATAAGTGCTGCCATTTGTTTTGTGTAATGCAACATGAGTGTTATGTTTTGCAATTGCAGATGTTAGCAAAGTTTTAACGTTTCCGTTGGGTTTCAGCTAGTGGGGTGTGTAAAAAAGGAGACTGTGTTCAACGTGTCAGAATGTCCTGTCAGTGTAAGAATAACACTGATTCATTTTGTTATATATGCAGTGAACTGACGCGCTCAGTGGAGAACTACCTGTGCCAAAAGCTCTCGAAAATTGCACATTTGATTTAGAAGAAGGAAGTTCAGGTAAGAAAGACTTCAACTTCGAGCCACTACCCTCTCATGTGCACCACATTTCATCAAAAGAAAAGTTCGATATCGTACGGGACTTAAATCCATGGAAAACAAAAACAGAAATCTTGGGCTGTCGATTTTAGGAGTGGAATCTATTGGAGGAAAGTGTCAAAATCAGCGTTTCGAAGGCGTCATTGTAACTTTTCATGTTACTTTTCGGAGACTTGGGAATTGTGTTTTGTATCAATGCTAATGGTTTGTTTCAGGAGTTTAGCCATGAACCCAATCCAACAGAATGGTGATTATTCATTGATTCGTGTAAGATAAACCTGAAGGCAGTGCACCTTCATATTGGTAAAACATATCCATCCGTCCCAGCGGCGTAGGCTGTTCATACAAATGAAACATGAGGTAATGTGTGACATATTGCAGTACATTCAATATAATGCATTCAAGTGGCGAATCTGTGGAGACCTTAAACTTATTGGATTCCTTTTAGCCATACAAAAGGATATAACAAATTTTGTTCCTTTCTGTGTGAAGACATGGCCATTACAACAGGAATGTGTTCCAGGAATCAAGAACGCATCACATCAACAACTCGTGAACCCTGGTTTTTCCTTCACCCATTTACATCAAACTAAGTTTGATGAAAATCTACATCAAAGCATTAAATCGAGACGGGTCAACTTTCAAGCACTTGAATAGAAAATTCCCAAGTCTGTGACGCAAATATAAAGAAAGGCATGTTCATTGGTTCACAAATAATAATTGTCATGCAGGATAGTGAGTTTGAATGTACTCTGTTGGACATAGAAAGGACAGCATGGCAAGTATTTAAGTTAGTGTGTTCTAATTTCCTTGGTAATACTAAAGCACAAATTATGAAACTATTGTTAGTGTTATAATGCACTGCTTCCAAACAATGGGATGTTACATGCTCCTGAAATTACATTTTTTGGATTCACATTTGGACTTCTTTCTATAAAATTTAGGGGTTGCTGGCGATGAACATGGAGAATGGTTCCACCAAGACATTGTAACATTTGAACACCGGTCCAGTGGACGATGCAACCGGAGTACGCTTGCTGAATACGTATTGCTGGTCTATCTCTTGAGATATACAAGAGAAAAAAGTCACAATTGTCATTTCCATAGAAACTTTTAAAGACTTTTGATTGTATGTATAAAATACCTGTCCTATGTCTCTGTAACAAAATCAGTGATTGCACAATATAAATAATACATGTTAGGAAAAAAGGGACTAACATTTCCTATCTAACAGACTATCGATCTAACATTTCTAACTTAGTTAAAATCGCCTGTTTTCGATTAAAGAACAGAACATGCCCTCAGATTTGTTGTACAGTTTAATTCTTCACCTTTCGTTACAAGACGTTTTCACATTCAATAATTTCTTGAAGCCTATCGTACTTGCACAATCTGAAACATGATTTCCGAAGATTCATTGGGTGTTATGCTGTACATGTCATTTTCATAGCATTTTTGGTTGTGTAACGAAATAGGATATATAGTTAGTAGAGAGCAATATTAATAACTTAAACTATTAAGTAAATAGACTCAGGACTAGCCGATTTAGTGTGGCGCATTGGCAGGTCAAATAACAGAATAGCAGGATAGGTCGGAGTTCTGTAATTATTTAATTCCTTCTCCACGCTTACCATTAAAAACAGATTTTTTGTACCAAACCCTCTATTATTCATATTTTCTGATCTCTGTACAAATCAGTACTTTACGAATGTTCGTTATATACTGTACTGTATGTTTTAAAAAATTGTTACAGTAAAATAAAGTCCAAGTACATAAGTATTGTACAAATTTTAAGATAATTTTTATAATATTCAATTTAATTGCAGAAAACATAAAATGATGCACACTGTACAAGTTGCATACATACAATTTTAAGATAAACAAAGCATTAAAGTGAATCGTAGGTCTAATTCTTTACTTTAAAAAATTACACTTATTTTACTGTTCATCGATAAACGATTACATAAAAGTTGAAAGGTAGGCCTAGGATAAAAAGAGTCAAAATTTAAATTTTTTATTTTTTGAACAAGTCCTTGATAGATGACTATATCTCCCTTTTAGCCTTCTTCCGTGACCCAGCGTCTTTTCCACTTACCCAAGTAGATAATAGAAGAGTAAAAGACGGTTAGATCATTTTTTCAACATTTTATTACTTTTTCTTTCTTTGTAAGTAGGCTGGATATTACGGCCGAAGAGTCGCGAGCCAGATAGTCATGAGTCTACTGTGTGTATATATAAGTAACAATAAAATATAGTTTTGTCACCCGAATTACGTCACTGTGGAAACTTTCACTATTGTATCAAGTCGGGAAACGGCTTAAGGTTACAAGATTTGAGAACATAGTTGAACCAATGTACCTAGATAATTTAAAAAGAGTCATGTAGTGTTCTATATTTTCATATTCTAAATGTGTCATCTAATCCATATCTAGTCTCTATAATGCTACGTCATATTTGGAGGTGTAATAATCAGTCTAAATCAGTGTAAATTTCTCTCACTCTCTTTTCCTCCTACTTTATTATTCCCTCAATTCATTTATTTTTGTCACTAATCATTTCTATTTATTATTCATATTATTTAGCTTGAAGTACACAATTAGGGAATGTTAAGTTGGATGTAGATGAATTAGCGTTCTTGCTTCGAATTATTAGATGATGGGATGGATTCAACAAAAGGTTTTCTCTCAGTGTCACTAGGCAAATGTTGAAATAATTTTATATATTTAAATATTGGATTCTGACAATACTTATTCACCAACACTGACACCAGCTGGAGTCGAGAAATCAGGTTGCCAGTCGTTCAATGTTTTCTTATCTCAAATACAAAGCCAAATATTTTGTACTGTATTTAAAATACAAGAACAGATATTAAGTCAAGGTTTGTCCAGAGACCCGGTTCACTGGCGTATTTGGAGCTTGGAAAATATTAAAAGCCCCATAAAACAGGAACATCAGTTAGAGGATTGGAGAATGCAATCGCTCTCTCTTTCCCTCCCCCAACCCTTCCACAGAGTTTCAAGTTTGAGATACTGTACGGCACAGCACATTTATTAATATGAAAAGTCAAACTTCTTATGTCGGTGGAGAATCTCTACCCCATCTTTCTCCAAACAAAACCTAAAATGACGCTCTTGCCACAAAAGTATATCCCTTTACCACCCAATATAGTTCAGATTTTCGTGAGACTTAGTTATCAGAAAATATTCTTAACAAGACAGAAAGTTTGACTTTAATATAATAATTTCCCGTTTCTTTCAGTATAATAATTGTCAGGTAAGTAATTTCTACGAGGTGACCAAGATATACATTTTCTGGAGTCTAAAACTTCCTGCTATTTTGAATAGTACTGTCAAAATGTTGCTAAATATTATTACTGTAAATAATGAGTATAATTTTCAACCAGATATTAAAGTAAATATTACATAACGTTCATTTTAATTTAATTTCAGATTAGAGTACCTCAATATTAGATCAACCAATAACAAAGAAGAAACAACGACCATCGACGAAGAAGCATTTTTTAAACATTTTCCTTCCGAGACCTCCGATGTTTTTTTTTTTTTATAAAGACTTTGTATAATCTTGATAATAATAATAATGTTTGATACATTTTGTGTGTAATTTATAAGCTGAAATGAATAAATTAAATATTATGGATTTTGTGCATATGTGTGTGTGTTAACATTAACCTTAAACAACGTATATCCATGCGTTTGGTGCCAATTCTATAATGAACTAATCTGCACCTCATGCACAAAGTGATCACAAAGTCCTGTTACCCCGTATTGTGTGTCCACATATTCATAGATGGTCGAATTGTATTAATGTGAAATTATGGAAGAGGATAACTTAGAGATAGTGTGGGCATTCTTTACTATTTATTCCAGAGTGTCTGTATGTACACCACCGTTTAAATAACAGTATGATTCTCCTGCATGTACGATGTGAAAGTACTGTCAACATTGCTGGCGTGATGACAGTAAATGCACGTTCATCAACTGTCTCGTAACATGGGCAACACCGTTTTGTATAATGAACCCCCATAATACGCTTGCAACAATAAGAAACAATTCCTTAACATGGAGAGACACATAACTATCAATAAATGTCACTAAGTTGAACAAAATGGTATGGGTGTGTGTGAATCTTCATGTGAAGTTTTTGAAAAAGCGAAGGAAAAACTATTTTTGTAAACCTAGAAATCGATGTACTATAACAAAACAACTATTGAGAATGAAACTGATGTTTGATGAGTGTGTACTTCATCAAACATTTCGTTATGGCATTAGCAAGACGATAGTACAAAGTATTATTAATAAGATAGAGTCCAAAATAATGGTTAACATTGAACTTTAATTTTTGTTTGTCTATAAAAAGCATATATCAATCACTAGGCCTAGATCACATCTTGACAGTAAATTATCATGCATAATTTTCGAAAAATTTAGAAAACACAGGATTTATGGAGCTAAAAAGCATGTCATTCGTTTCTAATAAAAATAGTTTTTTTTTTATGATGAAACAGTTGCTCTGTGTACTGTATACGTAAAAATGCACTATTATGTAGGAGATTATAATCATGAGAAGTGGTTTGGGGTGAGTTGATTTGGAACAATTTTCTCAAAAACTTCTCAAACGATTTTGTTCATATTTCATAAATATATATTTCCTTAACAACACCATAATTACCTTCCTCATTTCTCCTGAATACGTTTAAAGGGGAGTACTTTACTCTTCAGAATGAATTTTATTCAGATAATTTTCTCAAAAACTGTTCATATGATTTTGTTCATATTTCATAAACAAATATAAACAATCCTGTAACATTCTCCTGGAGTAATTTTCAGGAAAGATCCAAAAGCAATAGCCTATTTTTGGGGTGAGGTTTAGGGGCGAGTTTTATTAAAAATACTCAGGCCATTTTGTTCAGATTTCATAAATATTTCATTAACAATCATGTAACATGCCTTTCTTCTGATTATATACAAAAATGGTATTTCATTCTTAGGCATTTTTTCCCAATGATATTCTCAAAACCCTGTTCAGACGATTTCATTCATATTTCATAAGCAACCCTACATTATGGTGAAAGTAATTCCTTTTAAAAATAAAAAAAAATCCATGATGAGTAGTTAATTCTTGGGATGAGCTTTTCCAGACGATTTTCTAAAAAGGACAAAATATTCATAAGATTTTGCTCATAGTTTATAAATAAACACAATAACAACCGTATAGTATGCACATATTATTTTAAGTAAAAGGTCAATGACGAGTATAGTTTAGTTTTGAGGCTAAGTTTTCTGCAAAGTTTTCCGAAAACGTCTATTATAACTTCCTTCATATTTCACAAATAAATGTTATATTAATAACTACAGCATACTTGATTTAATTTAATAAATGGGAACGAGAGAGCTTAGTGGCATGGTTCGTACTTTTCATATTAGTTCTTTTTAAATACGTATCTCGTTAGATATCTCGGACATTAATATTTAAATAATTTTAAAAGTAAAAGGTATTATGCTTACTTAATATAATATAATACTTCTTCATTATAAAGTCCTAAATTAATAACAGTAGTATTAAGAGCCCCCACAGTTAAGAGCCCACTCAGCTTAAGGAAAAGACAGTTTAATTATATTTAGTCAAAAGAAATGGTGCCAAAAAGAAAACTTGAAGAGGTTGATAACTAAACTTGATAGTTCCATTATGCTACTATAAACACGCTGAACTACTTAAAATATACTTGAATAAATACAATTTGATTATAGGAAGCTTCTCAAGCATCTAACAGAAATGTTAGTCTTTATACATTTTGTATATATAGTGGGACAATATAGGTTTCAAAAAAAGATTCATTTATTATTATTATTATTATTATTATTATTATTATTATTATTATTATTATTATTATTATTATTATTATTATTATTATTATTATTATTATTATTATTGATTAGGGAGCCAGAATGAAGAGATAGAATGAGAATTATGGTTACGACGGATACAAAATCTTAACAATTATTGATACAAACCTGTTTAGAATTTTTAACGACTTGTGCCCCTCGCTATTTATGCCCCCTATCCACAAATTTCTGTGAGTGGCTGCAGGCCTGAAGCTATATGAGAAGGTGCGGATTACTGCTTAACGTGAAATTCGAACCATATGGGCTTCCATCGGGAACCAAGCCCGGATCTCCCGTGTCGAAGACACGTACACTAACCACATAACCAACTCTCTCTAGTACAGATTTTTAATTATTACACAAGAGTAGTATATTTCACAAAAGGGAAAATAGTATTGAGTATTTGTTGTCATTAGGCAAGAAATGAACTATTTTTAATTATTATCTTATAAACAGTATTCGTTATTCCTAATTTGCACCTAAAGCTGTGTTACGATACTGCAATAAATAACGCATGATTAAGAAAAAGAATTTTTAATTTTCTTATATTTTGGATATCTTGTTATCTATGAAAGAACGTGTGTTTTTTTAATTGTATTTATTAGGGAGTTTTCTGTAGGTAATGCACTTCAGATACGACATTTTCCGAATAAATGATATGCTTGCAGAAATGAAGATTGATTCAAGCACATCTTCAATGGTTTCAGCCTTCTTACGGAGAATGGATTTCACAGTTCCCGCGATTTCCTGCAGATGTCACTAAACAACATGTATATATTTCTGCCATCTTGCAGCGAGATAAAGAACTAAGTGGGTATTCCCTTCAGAAAAGTTTCGAAATCACGTTTAATCATCAAATATCCACGTCACCAGGCCGGTAGCCAGCCCAAAAATGTAGGAGGGCTCTGCTGAAGTTAGGAAGGTCCAGATCCAATCATATTATAGTTCATTTTCAAGCCTACCGTGAAAGTTTTACAGGGGAAGCAAAAATTTAGGGGGGCGGCCCTCTCTAGACCCCCCCTGGATACGGGCCTGCACATCATCACATATTTCACATCTTCTTGCGATATATTGAATAGATTAAGAATGTTCAACATGCTGTCCATACTTTGCTAATATCACAATGACTAAGAAAAAATATTGAAACTTCGATAAGTACGGTAAGCCATTACCTATTCTTTTAAAAAAAAAATGTAAAGGAAATCAGTTATTATTTCCGATTTTCCCTGAGAACGTGCAATATACAAGGAATGAAAAATAGTATTGCCAAAGTATTAGTAATCGTCATTAAGCACAATCGGAAATATGGAACCACCTCTTGAAATAATCACTGATTGAAATCCATTTTCAAGATAGAAAAGTTCGTTGGAAGAATTTAGCAAGACACGCAAAACCATTATTAGTTTACTAGCAAGATGTGTAAAACAAAGTTTACTAGCTGAAATGCACGATCTTCGCACGGAGAGAATATGATTATAGAAAATATTTGAACCCTTCCTCTCCCCCCTTTTAGGATTCACATTTCAATATAAATGTAATTACAATAATAATGATAATAAATATAATAATAAGATACTCTAATTTTTGCCACAAATTTTGAACAACCTGAGTACGCCCATTTGGAGTTTTGAAAAACGTTGGATCACCTGTCCCCTTATTTGCTTTGAGTATTTTCTATATACAGTTTCATCTTCCTAACTTGAGGGGCTCGAGAAATACTGTATTTTCTGCATAAATCTTGAACTCCATGTACTCTTTAGGGTGTAACCTGTAATTAAAATGATTTAAACCTAGTTCGAGATAACCGCTTTGAATTCCCTTTACCTAGCTTAGCTATACGTATTTTAAAAATCATTGTTCTCATAACAAAAGGAGTTTGTTGTTGTCAAAATCTCATGTTTCTATATATATTAGTACGGCCTGAGAGTCTATGAGTGGGTCTATGAGTTGGTGAATATAAGCACTTAGTTCATGAACTGAAAGCAAATTAAAAAAAAAAAAACAGCTGCAGTCTATCAGCAAAGAACGAAATTACGTCGTATCATGCTAGTTGGAAACATTTGCTGCGTACTTGAGCTATGAAAGCGAAAAATGTAGGTGGTTCCAATTGGAATCATCCGACCGGAAAGGGTTAGTTAAAGCTTTAATTTCGTATATTTATTTAACTGTTTTATTTTAGTTTTGTTCATAAATAATCCTGAACTCCGTACCACACTATTTATGCAATTATTCAAGGATTTCGTATACATAACAGTTCCGCGGACAGCAATGTCTACTAGAAGTTGGCAGGCAGGCAGTCAAGTCCAGTGATAGTACACACAGCGACATCTATCAGTATGATTTTACTATTATGAATTAGCGTGAAGCACTGAGGCGTTTACCGTTTACCGTAAGGAATTATTATCAAGGGCGCAGATTTCTCTCTAAATTTGGCTCATTCAGATGCAGAAGTTATATAGATGAAGATTTTAAGACAAATTGCACTCAAATTTATGCCAAATATTTGCATACTCATAAATACAATAGGGGGGCCCACATGACCTTGTGGGGCCGGGCCCCCTCGGCTCCCCCAGGATCGGCGCCCTTGATTCTTATTATGTCTCTTGTCTTTCTATAACTAACATTATCAATATTTTAAGAAAGGTTGTATACCTTAGCGTGAATCACAGACTGGCATTTTCCCATTTATAATTACAATGGTTTATTTTTATTGGTAAATGATTTGGAAACATTTCTTGGTTTAGAACTCTGATATTCATACTTTTGTCTTTCCTTTCATATGCCTATATGCAAAGCATTGTCACGAAAACCCAATATGAAAATGCAGGTAATAAAGATATAGGACTAAAGTTTTGTCCTCAGTATAGCACTAAGCAGTGCTCTTCATATCAAAAATGGTTTAACCTTTCAATGGGCAAAATTTCCTGTTCTCTATAGAGACTTAGCAAATGTTTCTTAATTTTATGATTTTCATTTATTTCTCATTTCCAAAGGAACATTGATCATATAACCTAGTATAGTACCCTGTGATGTTAGAGTAGGTGATAAGTTATACATATTTACCATGGTCTAACTCAAAAACATATAACAAGCATATGTGCGAATATATATATATATATATATATATATATATATATATATATATATATATATATATATATATATATACAGGGCCGGATTTCCTAATAGGCCCGGGCCTATGGGCGCAAGCTCCCAGGGGGTGCACGGCCGAGATAAAAAAAATAAAAAATATCTAGAAATAAAAATAAATAGCCATAACTTAACATATTTTTTGAATTGATTAAAAAAATCAGGCTAATAAAGCATTCTGATTTAGAAGTTCATTGGAACAAATAATTATTGGTAAAGTTCACCAATCGTTTGTTAATACATTAACGGTATTTTGTTAAGCCCAGAACCAAGTAAATTCCTCAAAAAACTTGCAATGATAAAATTGTATCATGGAGTGATGTTTAAGCAATTAGCATATAGGCCTGATATATTTTTTTAATAAAGGTTTTTAGGAAAGTAACTTTAACCAGACTAGGGGCGGAAAAAATTATTGGGCCTAGGGGCGCAAAAATGCTAAATCCGGCCCTGTATATATATAGTATAATATATAACACTTTTGTATTCTAACGTTAATTTTCATTTTGTAGGATAAACTAATAAATTAAAAGTTCAACGTTAATTTTCAATTTGTAGGATAAAACTAATAAATTAATAGTTCAAAAAAATCCATCTTCTCATTCATGAATGAAATCACTTCTGAACAGTTCCACTAGTGGGAATTGATGCATAGTAATATTCGAAAATTGCGTCATTGTCAAAAAAAAATCTATACCACAGGAGTCACGACATCCACTTAAAATGTCCAAATAATCATTGGCAGTAATACCACAACAGAATTCATGGAATACCAGTAAATTGCTGCATACTGCACCACAGATCCGCCATCCGGTTTCACCGTAGAGAAGAGACAGTTAGGAGAATACTCAGACAGCAGATACGTGTTTGGCATGGGTGCATGTTCCGTTTAAAAAACAATGCATATGTATAAGCGAATTAATAGAAGTGCTACACCCGTGTGCAGCTATGCGTTCATGCGCACATTATGCTGCACAAATGCTGCACACGCCGAGCAGTTTTACGTGTAGTAAACCTTATATACTGGAATCTAAGACGCATTCCCATTTCTAAACTTCAAAAGTTGTGTCAATTTCTTGTATTCAAATCTAAGACGTATCCTTTATATCCAATGAAGCAACTAAGAATGTGACAATACAAATCAAATCATACGGGTTTATTTGTTCAAACTAAACATTTAAATGTCAATATCTAAAAGAGAATAACAGTACTATCTTACAATGTGAAGAGAGGACATCCTGCTTAAGCACTTTTACTGTTTGAACACAAACTTCCACTATCACTTTGTATGCGATTTTGTAACAATTCCAAGACGCACTCCCATGGTCGGAGTTATGGGGATCATTGCCCCCCCCCCAACTTTTTGACAAAAAAATTTTCACCTATAACATAAAAATAAAAATTCCACGATTTTCTTGAGGGTTTGCCCCTCCAGGTCTGCCCCACCGCAGACAATTCCTAACACCGCTTATGCGCATCCCAAATTTTGTAATTGAAATTATGGCAGAAAGATTGCGTTTTAGATTCGAGTATACGGCATGTATTATACACGTACAGTTTTACACTTATCCATGTCTTTGCACATGTGCAAGTATGATGCAAATGTGAAAGCGGGGAATAGTACATGTGCACTACATGTGTATGTAGTACATGTTTTTTGCTGTCTGGATAAGCTTCTTTGAGCGTCCGTCGAACATGAGCAGAGCCTAGAATACTCTTGGAAATAAGGAAAAGCGCGCACATAGGGCCATATGCGTTTCTAATAATCGAGAACCCACATTGCATGTCCTAGACAGCATTATAGTTGCAATAAAGGGTGGTATGAATAAAATGGAGCCTAGACTCAGCTCACTTGAGGTGAGCATGCTCTATTCGTGAGCAAACTCTAAAAATTTCGTATGAATAAAAACTATCAATAGTTTTGAGAGCTTACTCTTGCAGAAGCCGAGCATGCTCATAGAGGTTGCTCCACTCCGCGCTGGGACGACGAAGCAAGCAGTCTGCAACTGCACTTATTTCTGCAATATTATTTTTAAAAGAATAGCATGTATTGTTATTTATTTTAAGAAGTGTCAACGGACATAAATGAAACAAAAAAAAGAGAGAGAGAGAGAGAGAGACATTTATTTCAAGAAATTTGTGTTGAACTTTTCTATAAAACCTCATAGATGCTATAAGATTTATAAGGATTACTAGGTCTGTAGTATAACATGAATATTTTATATCAAGTATTTGACAAACTACTACTGTAAATAAACTGTACTTTTCATGAAAGCTCTTACATTTTAATGACCAACTATCATCCTGGCAATTTCATTTCTCCTTTGTTGCCCACGTTGTCTCACGCGCGGGATGCCCTCGTTATCCTCTTCCATGTCGTCATCGTCTTCAAACGCTCTCTCAACAACGTAAAACTCGCCGTCTTTCAGATATTTAGCCACATTATGAAGGACAAAACAGGCTAGAATCACCGAAGGCACTTTTGTTGGTCGCCAATCGTATTTTATTTTCCAGTAAAGGGAATCGCTGCTTGACTTGACGAAGCATCTTTCTATTATAACTCGTTCTCCTTTGAAGCAGTTGTTGATCTCTTTTTCCTTCTGTAGCTGGATTTTGGAAAGGAGTCATAAGCCAAGGAGCAATGGCGTATCCAGAATCGCCCAGAAGCAAGGCTCCTGACCTGTTTTCTGTCATGACCACACGAACAGCTGAATTCATCCATATTCGGGAGTCATGCACCGAACCTGGCCAGGAAGCATCAACGCTCGTGAATTCCTCGTTACAATTACAAGTGGCTTGAACATTCAAGGTGAAACGTCCTTTACGATTTATGTACTCCTCCGCGTGTACATGAGGCCGTTTAATTTTCACATGTGTGCAATCGATGACCCCGATGGCAAAGGAAAAATTGTATTTTTGGCGCCACTTATTCATTTCTGCCTGCTGTTCAGCAACAGTTGTTCTGAACTTTATCCACAGGGGAGCCTTTTCGATTATTTTGTCTAGAACATTTGCAAATGTCACGGACACCGTACTCTGATCCACACCTATATCCTCCCCTTCCCCACTTTGAAACCCTGGATCACTCAAATATCTCAAAAAAATTCGCATTCTCTGTCCCCGCCTCTAGTTTCATTTGTTGCACCTAGGAAAACCACTTCACGTTTTCTTGATCAAAGCGATACAGAGTTTTATAATTCACTTCCCACGTGTTTCTGCGCTCCTTGTATATTTTACGTCGTTGTAAATTCATGAATGCAGCCATTTTCACAACACACCTTCACTGCACGGCTTGAGTCAGCTAATGAGGTGACTCCAGATTTTTGGAGACAGTACTCCGAAGTGCGAGCACGAACTCGTTTTTTATTCATATGAAATGTGAGCATGCTCGATAGTTTTCAGACCATGCTCCAGCACTGAGTAACCTCTCCCTGAGCATGCTCTCTTTGCTCCTCTTTATTCATACCAAAAGGAGTAAACTCCACAAATACTGGAGCATGCTCACCTTGCTCCACTTTATTCATAAGACCCAAAGTGTTGTTGAAGGTGAACAGTGGTTTCGAAACTCTTTGCGGGCGTTCAGGTTATATGGCTAACTCGAACTGGACGGTGATTGACAGCGTAGGCTTGTTCTATATATCGTCTCACTCTTATAGGAGTAAATAGCAATGCTTTTCATTATGCCCATTGTTGCCAAACTTAGTAAATTTTAGAAATAGGTTTTTGCTAGATATGGATAGATTATTGTATAACATTGTATTCTCTATCAAATAATCTGTTTTTCTCATGTCAAGAAGAATTTTCAAATATTGAAATAAATTGAAATAGTGAAATCTTGCTAATTTCAAATTCTAACTTCGCGTTAAATATATTACGTCATAAGTTCGGAGCTACCTATAAGACACACGAAGTTTGAAAGTTATACAGCTATTAACACCATATTTGGTGGCAATGTTCCAAAATTTGCATTCAAAAAACTTCTTGAGTTTTAAAATAAAAAATAAAATGTAAGAAAAAGTGCGTATAGTATTGCAATCAGTGGCGTATTTACGGTTTTGTTTCGGGGGGCTTTGCTAACTTTCAGGGGGGGGGCTTTGCTAACTTTCAGGGGGGGCTTTGCCTGAAAATGTGAAAATTCTGCAAGATATTTCATATACTTTACTATAGTAAGTAAGGTTTCGGGGGGGCTTAAGCCCGGAAGACCCCCTAAATACGCCACTGATTGCAATGCAATAGCTAAAAGTTTACTAGTGAGAAACATTTTTATTTTTCAAGTTAGATGGGGTTCAATGCGAGAAAAATATTGAAAAATGATTGAAGTTATTTTTAAAACCATTCGTCGTTATCTTTCTTTATTTAGGTTTTATGACTTTTAGTGTTAAGGGTCAACTTTCCAAAGCGCGCGCATCTGAGCAGAAGAAAGGCAGTGACAAATCTTGCCAAAGCTATTTTCCTTACAATATTTGCTTTATGGTTACTGATCTAGAGTGTTGTGCTATGCCGATGAGCATTCACTGTTAATGCTATGCGAGCACGAATCTAGTGCTTAACGGAAGCATGATCGCAAAATCGAAACCTGGACCACACCTGCAAGAAATATTGCTTCAACTCCACTCAATCTTACGTTTCACTTACTTCGTACGTTTTCCTTGAGTTGTGCATCAAACCCCCCACTGTTCACAAAGTGACTTGTCCCTGGACTAGAAATATTCCATTTGAGGTATAATCCAGCCTAGCAATTTTTTTATAAAAATTAAAGCATGTTTAGGGGGTCCACCAGAGGCATAAACTTCTATGAAAAAGGATAGTTGTCTGAAAAGTTGCTCCACAGATGGCGCCACGTAGCTTGTATCGTGAATTTTGAATACAGACAACATAAGGGTAAGATATTCTTCTCTTAGCATTTGCACAATTAAGATTTTAAAATTAAGATTAAGACGAGGGA
Organism: Thermobia domestica; assembly: GCF_964235325.1. Classification (NCBI taxonomy): domain Eukaryota; kingdom Metazoa; phylum Arthropoda; class Insecta; order Zygentoma; family Lepismatidae; genus Thermobia; species Thermobia domestica. The sequence goes on along the minus strand of NC_137455.1, from coordinate 154,359,001 downwards.
CTAACCAAGAGTGAGCCAGACTATACTGTAGTCAGGGCCGGCTTTAAGCCGATTGGACCGATTGCTCCCAATCGGTCCCCGCACTTAAGGGCGCCCCGTGCTAATGCCGTCTATGCCTATAAGAAACGCCATTGGATTCAAACTTGCAACACACTTGCAAGTGAATCACACCCCAGTAAATATTGGCGCAAATTCCATCAACTCACCGGTACAGTATCCCGCACACCATACCCCATTGTTCACAATAATCAGGCAGTGATCACTGATATGGATAAAGCGAATACGTTTGCATCATTTTTTCAAGATATTTTTACACCTCTTCCTGGCTGGCATACACCGCAGCGCCTACAAAATTCAATAAACCGACGTACAGATCCAACATCTGCTTCTCTGCGCCCATCTATTAGCCACTCTTTAGAGCCCAATAATCAACTTACCACTCCGATCTAACCAGATGATATTCGCCCAACATTGCTCCGTAAACGAAACACTGCACCAGGCTTTGATTCTGTTACCTATGTTCTCATCAGGCAAGCATCACCTGCTTTTCTACTTTTTCTCAGTGCCATATATACTTTCATCCTGCGAACTGGATTTTTTCCAATCGACTGGAAATACTCGAAAGTTCTTCTATTTCCCAAACTTAACAAACCTTCAACTGACGTACAGTCCTATCGCCCTATTCATCTCACCAGTTGCCTTTGCAAAATATTAGAACGCATTCTAGACCGCCGCTTGCACGCTCATCTTGCAACTCATAATCCACTTCCTATTCATCAAGCCGGTTTTCGACCTCATTTTAGTACAATGGATCAGTTATTACGACTATCTACGGCTGTTTATGATCAATACAACACAGGTTTTCCTTCTTGTCTGGTAGCCTTTGATCTAGAAAAAGCTTTCGACAAAGTTTGACACCCTGGTTTACTATACAAACTCCATAACTATTTTTTACCATCTTCTTACATCAGATTCATCCCTTCCTTCTTACTAGGGCGACTAGCATATATCTCTATTAACGGAACACCATCTCATCCGATCTTCATCCAATCTGGCGTTCCTCAAGGCTCGTCACTGTCTCCTTTATTATACCTACTGTATGTTGCCGACCTTGTGTTTACAAACAACATCAACATATTTCAGTTTGCTGACGACACCGCCTTTTTTACGACAGCCCGCACAGTACAATCCATTAGTAAAACTATGCAAACGGCAATTGATGCATTCTTTGACAGGTGTAATGTATGGCGATTAAGTATTAACTCTACCAAAACTCAGGCTATTGTTTTCCTGTCACGTAGACGCCGTTCACGTATCTACAGGAATCCAAGTCGATTAAACCTAAAAGTAGACCATACACCTGTCGTGCCGTCAAATACTCTTACTTATCTTGGTGTCATATTTGACTCCAAACTTACTTGGACCCCACACCTCACCAAGATCATACGCCAAGCGCAAAATCGGCTCAACCTCCTCAAGCGCCTAGTTGGTACAACCTGGGGTTTAAAACCGTTAACAGTACTTCATATATATAAAGCATTTATGCGCAGTACATTAACATACGGTCACACTGCCTGGACATCTGCACCGCCCAAATTCTATCAGAAGTTGGCTATCCTAGAGCGCCATGCTCTACGCCTAGCACATCGCATCAGCTTACCGCATACGACACGGTTAATTTACGAGCTGATTGACTTTCCACCTTTATTGCACAATCTCGAAAAGCTTCGTACTTTGCAAGCGAATTGACCAGCAGCATCCCATGTTACTTGATATCCTACGGTACGATCGGGATCACGACGCACCCTCAGCTTACGTTGATACTCTCCTACAGCACTTCATGACTCTTTATCATTTGCAACTCGATGATGGTGTAGTGGATCCCGAAATCTTTCACATCTACGAACCACGTGAGCTTTCATCATTCATATATCCATCATACGCACCGTAACCACCTATTAACATGGGCTTCCTCTGTCTCCATCAGTTCCTGAATCGCCCCAGGAACAGAAGATAACTTGCATTCGTCTGTACTAAAAAATACCTTGTGATGTGGCGTTCAGAGCACTTCATTTCATCTTCATCTACTTCTCTCCATATTGCCTCCTGTACCATATTCATTCCAGTTTTGCACTCGTCTTAACTCCGCACTACATGGTAATAAACTTATTATTTTCTACAATATTGCTGTCTCATGCTTATAGTATGCTTGTACTTCATTAGATGTTATTGTCACCCTTCCATCCCCTCTCTGTGTATATGTATTTAATAAATAAATAAATATTATATACTTGTGCACCTCTTAGACCGACCAATTATATAAAGCACTTACCCGAAGAAAGGGCAAAACCCTTTAGCGGGACGACGGACAAAAAAAAAAGTGCCGTCTACTCTACTTTCCAGTCTAATCTACTCTCCACTGCCGTTTTAACAGCATATTAGGCCCCAGAGCAAACAAGTTTGTTATGGTCCCTATGATTAAATTTTGCTCCTAATACATGTAATTAACATTCCATTCTGCTCGCGGAGCTCCCAGTCAAGTGGCTATTGTACCGTTAAAGATGGCTCTGCTATTCTTGGTTGTCAAGTACACGCAACATATTGCAATACAGGTACATCCATGAACTCCACAGGGAAGGGTATCGCCCCTCCCTAACAAGTAAATGAAGAGTTTGTATTAAATTTTCGGGCATGAGCAAATATTTTCTCAATTTAATGTTTCAGCAGTTTCTTTATATTTTTACGTTTACAACTTCTGCTGTAAAAGTAGATATTATGTCCAGGGAGTAATCTGCACACCCCCAACGCTCCTCGCACTCCCCTAAATTTCCTAACACATACTCTTGGTCATAAAAATACATATCTCTTTCCTAGTTTGTATAAAAATGTATATCATTATTCTGGGTGCACACCTTCTATTATTTTGAACTAGGAATGTGCACGAGTCGAGTCGAGTCGAGATTTAAGCCTGTCTCGACTCGTCTCGAGAAAATGTTGTCTCGACTCGTGTCTCGACTCGACTCGAATTCGAGTCGAGACATAATAGAGTTAAAATATACACACACATCAGCCAGGCCATTATGACTAACTACCTAATTGTTAGTATGTCCACCTTTTGGCACGAATAACAACGGTAACGCGTCTTGGCATGGTCGCAATGTCCCTCGTTGTGTCGCTGGAGAGAGTTGGCACCACATATGCACACACAGGTCATCCAATTCCCGTAAATTCCAGGGAGAGGGTGATGCACCCTCACGTCACGTTCAATCACATCCCACATGTGATCGATTGGGTTCAGATCCGGAGAGTTTGGGGGCCAGCACATCATTTGGAACTCGCTCCTGTGTTCCTCGAACAACTCCATCACACTCCTGGCCTTGCGACATGGTGCATTATCTTGTCGAAAAATGCCACTACCGATGGGAAACATGGCCGTCATGAAGGAGTGTACGTAGTCTGCAAGCAGCGTGCGACGCCTCGGCCGTCATGGTGCCTTGCTCGAGCTCCACTAGACACATGGATGCTCACCTGAATGTTCCCCAGATAATAATTAAGCCGCACCCAGTTTGTCTCCGTCCCGCAGTACAGATGTCAAGGAGCTGTTCCCTTGGAACACGACGTATTCGCACCCTCACATCGTCATGATGAAGAAGATATAGGTATTCATCAGACAATGCAACGCTCTGCCAATGTGCCAAGGTCTAGTGGCGATGGTCACGTGCTCATTTCAGTTGTAGTTGCCGATGTCGTGGTGTTAACATTCGCCATCGTTAGGAGTGTTCGGTGCACTGTGTGTTCGGACTAGTGTTGCGAAGGCCTGTGAAAAAACGGAAATTTTGGGTAAAAAAACAGTTTTTTACGGTTTTCCCGAGCTGGGGAAAAAACGGAAAATTTGGGTATTATCAGAATCATCATTTTTGTTAATCACAGAATCATTTTAGTAAATATGTTAAATCAAACATATATTGCATAGAGATATCTTCATTGTTCTATGTGAAATTCCGGAAATTTTGAAATCATTAGAAAAAATAATTTGTTCGGATATATTGGCAAAAACAGGAAAATATAGTTTAAAAACTATTTGTTGGCCTGATGCTAGTAATCTTACTTGCTGTAACATGTCTGCAACATATACAGTGGGAAGTCGAAAATCCGAACTAATTGGGACCACAGGTTGTTCGGATTTTCGAAAATGACCAAGAAAATGCCATTTAGACTTGCATATACTGTACGGTATGTTCCTCTATCGATACAGTGGTTATTCAGTACAGTACATACATTACAATATCGTACGTAAGGCTACTTACATTTAATGTTTCTAAAGAACCTGCTTGTACTCTAAATAACACTGTTTTTGTAAGTCACACTTAAAACTTATAGGTCTAAGCAAAAATAAAAATAAAAATACATGATAAACAATTACATATAAATGAACTTTTGTAAAAACACTAACTTCACATAACGCCGATGGACACACTTTGTTTATCGCTAGCGTTAAGACAAAATGTAAAAAGCTTCTAGGGATCGCGTTCGGATTTTTGACGTTAGGATCGACGTCCTACTGTATATACAATGTATTTTGCTAACGGAAAAATACTTAAAGCAACAGGTTTTAATTTTACTTTACACACATATATCGCACAAGTGAGTAAATTTGAGCAGCGAGAAATATATTAAGTGGAACTTCCGTTAGTTATTATTACAGACTAGCAGAATATCCGTTCTTCGCACGGGGAGAATACTTTCATTTTGGACACAAAGGGCACCCAAACTGTCACCAATGAACTTATGTAGCCCCAAAACTATGACTTTTGACATTAATATCGATAATTTTCAATTATCTTTACATGTCACCATCCCCCTTACAGTACTGATAGTGCTGAATTTGTGGATTTAAACGGCATCTTCTGTTCATCTCAGCGAGTATGGAACCGAGTATTGTATATATATATATGTGTGTGTGTGTGTGTACAGAGGCGGATCCAAGGGGGCTATAGGCCCCCCCTTCACACTCAAGTATACACTGCATAAAATGGGCTTCAATCCTGCTTTACACTGGATAAAACTGCAAATTATGGTTTAGCCACTCCCTTGATCATATCCTGGATCCGCCAATATATATATATATATATATATATATATATATATATATATATATATATATATATATATATATATATATATATATATATATATATACTGTATATAATGCTCCAAAAAATTAGGGGTTCAGCTGAAATATCACACAAGACCTTAATATAGTGTATGAATAAGCTTGTGTTTGACTCATATACGAGGGCTATCCAGAAAGTAGATTACGTTTTCGTCTGTGTCCGCTAGGGGCGGGGCTAGCGCGGCCATCTTGGGGTCAGAGCGTTGCGCAGCTCAGTCGGCATCTAGCCGTGCTAGTGAGAGGTTCGTGCTGTGCTCCGTTAAGATACTGTGACGGTTTGAAATGTCTGCGTTAATTGAAAATCCCGCGAGCTGCGAGGTGCGTGCAGTAATAAGGTTTCTGACAGCAAAAAAACTGTAAACCGATAGAAATCTATCGGCAGCTGTGTGAAGTGTATGGGGACAACATTATCACTGAAGGTGGAGTGCGACAGTGGGTCATAAGATTTAAAAATGGCCGAACCAATGTTCACGACGAAGATCGAAGTGGGAGACCCAGCAAAGTGACTGCCGAACTTGTCGAAAAAGTCGATGTTAAAGTCCGTGAAAATCGAAAGTTCACAATAACGGAACTTTCTTTGAGTTTTCCACAAATTTCGCGAAGTTTGTTGCACGAAATCATCAGCGAAAAGCTTGGTTACCACAAGTTTTGTGCAAGATGGATTCCAAAAATCTTGACAGAGGACCACAAAAATCAGCGAATGGCTGCAGCGTTGCACTTTTTGGACGCCTACAATAAGGATGGTGACTCTTTACTCGATCACATCGTTACTGGTGACGAAATATGGGTGAAACACGTGAACTGTGAAACGAAATTGCAATCAATGCAGTGGGGGCACACAGGTTCTCCCCAAAAACCCAAGAAATGCATGCAAACAATGTCGGCAAGGAAGATGATGGCGACTGTTTTTTGGGACAGAAAAGGTGTGATTTTGGTGGACTTCCTGGAAAGAGGCACTACAATAAACGCTCAAAGGTATTGCCAAACTCTGCAAAACCTCAGAAGAGCAATTCAAAACAAGCGCAGAGGAATGTTGAGCTCTAAGATCTTGTTGATTCACGACAACGCCCGGCCCCACACGGCAAATGTCACGCGTGAAGTTCTTGAATCTTTTCAGTGGGAGTTGTTTCCTCATCCGCCGTACAGTCCCGACCTGGCACCGAGCGACTTCCACCTATTCCCAGCAATGAAGAAGTGGCTGGCTATGCAGCGTTTTGATGACGACGAACAGCTGCAAGAAGAGGTAACGAAGTGGTTGAAGTCGCAGGCGGCCGAATTTTTCGACGAAGGAATTTCCAAGCTCGTACATCGCTACGATAAATGCCTTAATTTGAATGGTGACTATGTCGAAAAGTAGTATTTGTGTGTGGCTTTCATCTGTATATAATAAAATTTGTTTCCTATACTTTGTTGATTTTTTATTCCAAAACGTAATCTACTTTCTGGATAGCCCTCGTATATCATACAAGAAGGAATGCTGTAAAATACACTAGAAAAATGGGGCACGGAAAGCCTTGTTCACATGGCTCATGCCGCAAGGCGGTTATGTGTGCACCTCTCGAACTGCTCACAAACAGGCAATGCAAAAACACTGATTGTTCCTTAATATGTCATATGGTCACTTCGAATAGTTAACAGAGCCTCGCACACCTGCGTGGCATGTATTCAATCAGATTATCGATGAGTTCTTGGGGGATGTTGTGCCACTCATCCAGAAGAGCGACTTCCAGCTCTGGAATGGTTGTTGGATTTACTGGCCTAGCGGCAATTCGTCTGCCAAGCATATACCAGATATGCTCAATTGGAATGAGATCCGGAGAGCATGCTGGCCACTTCATCCGAGCGATACCCTCCGCATCCAGCATCTCATCCACTAACCGAGCTCTGTGAGGACGAGTATTGTCATTCATGAAAAGGAACGAATCACCAATGGCACCAGGATAAGGAAGAACAAGAGTTTTCATGATCTCATCCCTATATCTGAAAGCCGTCAAAGAGCCATTTCGGATGATGTGGAGCTCAGTACGCCCACCAATGCTGATTCCTGCCCACACCATCAGTCCACCACCATGATAGTGGGATCTTTCTCGCACAAACATGTGATTGTGTTCCACACTCTTTTCAGATGAAAACACGTCGATTATCAGGCTCCACACTGAATCGAGACTCGTCAGAGAACAAAACATTGCCCCATTCATTGCGTCTCCACCCACGATGTTCCTCCGCCTACGCTCTTAGATCAACACGGTGTCGTGCAGTTAATGGGTCACACACCATAGGCCTACGTGCGTAGAGACCACCTTCTCGAAGGCGATTGCGGATCGTTTGAGTGGATATTGAGCGTCCTGTTGTTGTTCGGAAGGCTCGCGGGAGCAGAGTTCTATTCTGACGCCGGTTCCAACGGGCTGTTAACAAGAGATAACGATCGTCTCTGGCTTTGGTTGCTAGTGGACGGCCCTGTCCTTGTCTTCTTCGAACACTTCTAGTTGTTTGAAATCGATTCCACAATCTGGAAATCACACTTTGTGCCACTCCTATGGCATGTGCCACCTCCCGCTGTGACTGACCAGCTTCCAACCTGCCGATAGCTCGCCATGCCAACGATTCTGGCAAATCACGTTGTTGCGCAATTTCACTACGTAGATTTGTGACGCACTAAACACAATGAGAACAAAGGTAACGTGGAGCTGGAATGTGTTGGCAGCGCCACACTACAAAATTATATCTGGTAGCGCCACGTCACTGATCACGTGCACATATGTTCCAAACGGTTCGTTTGCACGTTCGGCTTTCATGATTTTAATCTGAACTGGACAAGATACAGTATTCTCACATTATTCGTAAGAAGTTTTACATGTGTTTTCATCTGATTCCCAATTTTTTGATCAGTATATATATATTAGCTGAATATACGCATTCTAGGAAATCAAGTCCTGTGGAAGTATTACCCTCATTTCCGCGACCGCAAAAACTATGGATCTGAGACTAAATCGATCCTTTTGGATTACTTTTACATGTCTCGGTTTCCCCCTTCCCCCACTGACTCACGGCCCGCATACAATGGTAGCTGAATTTGCAAGTGATCGCTAATAAAAGTGCAAGTGATCGTTACCATTGATCTCAGCGACCGCGAGAACTATGGATTTGACACTAATATCGGTCATTTTCGATTATTTTTACTTGTCTCGGTACCCCCCCCCCCCGCTGACTCCCGGCTTACATTCAATTGTAGCTGAATTGAAATCAAATCATCGCTAATGGAAGTGTCACTATTGATCTTAACGACCGCGAAAACTATGAATTCAACACTAATATCGGTTATTTTCGATTATTTTTACTTGTCTCGGTATCCCCCCCCCCCCCCCCGCTGACTCCCGGCCCACATTCAATTGTAGCTGAATTGAAATTAAATCATCGCTAATGGAAGTGTCACTATTGATCTTAACGACTGCGAAAACTATGAATTCAACACTAAGATCGGTTATTTTCTACTACTTTTACATCTCCCGGTAAATGACCCTTGAGACCCCCCTGGTTCGAAATTTGACAAAATAGTTTAACTCTGGTCTGGAGCCTGGACCAAGGTATTCGTGGCTAAAATTTGGTAACTCTCGGTCAATTTGTCTGGTTCCCAAGCCGGTTCGGTAAACGCCTCCACTGAGACTCCCCTGGTTCGAAATTTGAAAACAACTTTTCGTCTTGATCTGGGGCCTAGGCCAAGGTACCCCTGACCAAAATTTGGTAACTCTCGGGCCACTCGTCTGGTCCCTAGGCCGCACACAGACAGAAAAACACAAACAAACTCTTTTATTTTATTTATATTAGATAGTTGAATATACCCATTCTTCGCATGGGGGCAGTATTTGGAAGACAACGCCTGTTGAAGTATTACCATTCATTTCTGCGACCGCAAAAACTATGAATCTGACACTAATATCGATCATTTTGGATTACTTTTACATGTCTCGGAATCCAACCAGGGGGTCTCAGGGGGTCGTTTACAGAGGCATGTAAAAGTGGTAGGAAATGGCCAATATTACTGTCGAATTCATAGTTTTCACGGTCGCTGAAATCAATGGTGAAACTCTGATCGCATTAACTTCCAAATTCACCCTATTTGGGCCGGGGGTCACCGGGGACGGATACCGCTCCCCTGAAACCCAGCTAGCTCCCAGCCAGCATACAATTGTCGGTGAATTTGCAAGTCATCACTAATAAAAGTATCACTATTGATCTCAGCGACCTCGAAAACTATGAATTCGACAGTAATATCGGCCATTTTCTACCACTTTTACATGTCCCTGTAAGCGTCCCCTGAGACCCGTGGTTCGAATTTTGAAAACAAAAATGATTCGTCTTGATCTGGGGCCTGGACCAAGGTACCCTGACCAAAATTTGGTAACTCTCGGTTCACTCGTCTGGTCACCAGGCCGCATACAGACAGACAAACACACAAACAAACTATTTATATTATTTATATTAGACTATTTATATTACAAACTATTTATATTAGACACCTAATCGTGAAGAGTACAAAATTCCCACATCGCGACGTTCATAAATACACTTGGACATCACCAGACGGAAAAACACATAATCAAATTGATCACGTTTTAGTAGATAGAAGAAGGCAATCTAGCATAATTGACGTCCGGTCGTTTAGAGGGGCTGATTGTGACACTGATCACTACCTGGTAGTAGCGATAATACGGGAGAGATTATCGTTGAATAAAGGTAATACTCAATGTCCGAAAACGGAGAGATTTAATTTAAAGAAATTAGAAGAGAGCCAGGTAAGAGAGGAATACCAGATTGAAGTTTCGAATAGATTCTCGGTTTTAGAAGACTCGGAATGCACTAGTGTTGAGGATACTTGGATTGAAATTAGAGATAGCATTAAAAGTTCAGCAATAGAAAAATTGGGACACGCGGAAATACGTAGGAACAAACCATGGTTCGACCAAGAATGCATCAAACTAGCAGAGAAAAGAAAACAGGCAAAATTACGGTGGCTACAAAATCCGAATGAAATAACTACACAAAATTTCGCAGATATCAGGCGGGAAACTTCCAAAACTTTTAGAACAAAGAAACGGGATTTTTTGAAGGCTAAAATTAAGGAACTTGAAGATAATAGTAAAAATAAAAATATTCGGGACATGTATAAGGGGATCAGCGAATTTAAGAAAGGCTATCAACCTCGTGCTTATATCTTAAAGAAAGCTGACGGAACAGTTCTCACTGATACGGATAGCCTCTTAAATAGGTGGAAAGATTTCTTTGACGATTTGCTGAACACGCAGCCAAAAACTAATGTGCGTGGAGAAAAGGAGATACACACCGCAGAACCGTATATTCCAGAACCCAATCGAATAGAAGTAGAAGCCGCTATAAAGAAATTAAAGAAACACAAATCTCCGGGTGTGGATGAAATTCCGGCTGAGTTAATTTTAGCTGGAGGCGAAAAATTGTGGAACAAGATACACAAACTCATTCTCCTTATCTGGAACAAGGAAGAATTGCCACAACAGTGGAAAGAATCAATCATTGTTCCAATTCACAAGAAAGGCGACAAAACTGACTGTAATAATTATCGAGGCATTTCTCTTCTGTCAACATCCTATAAAATCCTTTCAAATATTCTATTAGCAAGATTGACCCCATACGCAGATGAAATTATTGGAGATTATCAGTGCGGATTTAGACGAAATCGATCAACTATCGACCAAATATTTACCATTCGCCAAATACTCGAAAAAAAATGGGAATACAATATCCCGGTACATCAACTATTTATTGATTTTAGAAAGGCTTACGACTCGATTAGGAGAGAAACCTTGTACAACGTTCTTACAGAATTTGGAATACCGAGAAAGCTAATTGGATTAATTAAGATATGCTTAAGTGAATCCCAAAGTAAAGTCCGGGTAGGAAAATTTTTGTCCACGAGCTTTCACGTCGAAAATGGCCTGAAACAAGGAGATGCGTTGTCGCCATTATTATTTAACTTTGTGCTGGAATACGCTATAAGGAAAATCAAAGATAGCAACCAGGGCCTACAGTTGAACGGTATTCACCAGGTGATGGCATATGCTTATGATGTAAATTTAATAGGGGATGATAGGAGAACAGTAGAAATAAATGCAGAGATCTTATTAAATGCTTGCAGGGACATGGGTTTAGAAGTAAATGCAGAGAAAACTAAATACATGGAAGTGCGTCGGGACCGTAATACGGCAAATTGTGGAGGCGTTAAAATATTAAATAATACTTTTGATAAAGTGGATACTTTCAAATATTTAGGATCAATATTAACAGACGAAAATCATATTCACGAAGAAATTAAATGTCGACTAAAAGCAGGGAATTCGTGTTACTATTCGGTTCAAAATCTCTTGTTGTCGCGAATTCTGTCGAAGAATTTGAAGCTTAAAATATATAAAACGATAATCATGCCTGTTGTTCTGTATGGTTGCGAAACATGGTCACTTACTCTGAGGGAAGAACATACACTGAAAGTATTTGAGAACAGGATCCTGAGAAGAATATTCGGACCCAAGCGGAACGAGAATGGGGAATGGCGGAAACTTCATAACGAGGAACTACATAGTTTATACGGTTTACCCAACATTGTCAGGGTCGTAAAGTCTAGGAGGCTTAGGTGGGCAGGTCATGTAGCTAGAATGGAAGAAAGTAGAAACGCTTTCAAAGTCTTGACTGGAAGACCCATAGGAAAACGACCATTAGGAAGACCTAGGCGCAGATGGGAGGATAATATTAAGATGGATCTCGCAGAGATAGGAATACAAAGTAGAAACTAGATGCAATTAGCTAAGGATAGAAGTCAGTGGAGAGCTTTTGTGAACGCGGCACTGAACCTGCGGGTTCCATAGGCCATAGAGTTAGTTAGTTAGTTATATTAGACTAGATAGATTCTTGCAAATTATGCCAGATTTTCATAATATCTTTCCGAACTAATTTTAAAGACCCGCTCCTACTTATCTTTATATATATACAGTATATCTATATTTATATCTATCTATATCTATATATGTATATAACAAACGCAAGAATTACACCCTAAATAACGCTCCTGGAGGACCCCTTTCTCAAAAAATTTGCTGGGGAAACACTTATAGAAACTTCAGTTTTCGAGCCGGACGATTACCGAGACCTGGTGAAAAGAAAAAACTCCTTTAGCGATAGAATTAAAAAAAAAATAGTTTTCCTCAGGTTAGTATTCACTGAGAATATTTTTATAAAATTTAAATTTGATGGGTAAATCAGTGGACTTTGAATACATCCACATCGTATCCACTGAGTTGCGAAATTGTGTACCTCCAGACATGGGCGGCCGAAGAAAATTTTCTAGGGGGCATCTTCAATGTTTACTATATTAGTCTGGCATTTAATGTGCATGGTTTGTTATATTACCTATACATTTTCGTGAGCCACGGAGGTTCATTCTTATCAAACATGGAGATTCTGAAGGAGCAGATCTACTGTACAAAATATAATGAAAACATCTCTTTCGGATTTATATCACCCCGCAGTCCAACCCCGAGACGGAAACATAAGAGCTAGGCTTTTTGTTTTTAAACAAGATAACGTACCCAGCGAACGCTTTACATTGTGAAGATTATATTAGTGAAAATTAAACGAATATAATTTTACAACTTAATATACATATTACTAAATGTTGAGCTCCCCGTTGCTACTGTATGTGGTTAGCGTATGCACCTGTCTCGAACGAGTTTTGATTCACGGTAGGAGTTCATGTGTTTCAAATCCGACGTTAAACTGTACGTTCATGTCTTGTAGAGCTTTGCTCCTGAAAACGACGCTAAACTATAATCTAATTTAATATTACTAAATATTAAAAAATGACTTACCAAGGTGACGTCAATTTGGCAGTCATCAAATCCATTTTATACTTTCACTTAATCCAGTGGATATTAATATAACAATTACAAGACACACGCGCATATAAATAGTCAGAAACAAGCACATACACACGTACACATACACAAATATGAACACTTCAAATCTATTTACATGTGGTGGACTGCGCTGCATCAAGCACTGTTATCTTCGTCATCATCTTCTCATGTATCTGCATTATTTGATTCATCCACAGATTTATTTGTACGCATCATTCATTTTAGCATTTTCGGGAGGGTTCAGGGTTCTTTCTTCATTTCAAGAGTCGGTTCTCTATATTGGAAAGAGAATCAGAGGAGGAAGGGGGAAGTTATACTTTATGAATGGATAACATTTTAAGAAATATATACAAAACATGCCGCTTCCAATGCAGCACTAAAGCATTTCTGACGATCATACCCCCTCCCCTCTCAAGTTGTAAAGTGAGAAGGGACAGAAACATACCAGACACTCAGGGTTTAGTTGACAATAATAAAACTATGGGTAAGTAAACATCTTGTGCAGAGTCACGTTTTGCTTATTTTTGAACATTTCTGTGAATTCAACAACACAACAGCGGAAATACTAACTGGTTTTATTACTCCAACCATCGTTTCAACTAAGGAATAATTCCAAACGGTCACTGAGCCATCTAAATTTTCGTTCTTTTTCTGTTCTCCAGAGGAAAGAATGAGATTTTGCCAAGATGCTAGATGCTAAATAGGAGTGAATTATGCTAGATCTAGCACCAAGATGCTAGGTATAGCTTCAATGGCGGGCTTTGATATCTACAGAATTTTCTGCCAAAGCAAACAAAGAAACAATAGCACAATAGTTTCGATAACATCTGTGTGGTCCTTTGGTAGGCTACACATCCGGTAAGAAGCTCTATCCTAATTGTAAAATTGTAAAATTGGTAGAAGGAGAATAGTTTGGACTGCGCCCGTGGCCCAAAACAAAAGACTCGTAGCAGGCTTGTATAGATAATTCAATTCAAATTTTCAAGTATCCATTTACTGAATGCCCATATCGTATATGCATGCATTTGCATGCATTATTTAATAAGTAAATAAATTACACAAACAATTAATTATGTCAGTGATAAACGGTGTTTATTGGGGGGAAAAACTCTCCAAACAATGAAGAAATCTTAGACTGGAGAAATGGTTATCCTTCGTTTTCATTATCATTTGGCCATGAAACAAACCCCTGACAGATATACAACCCCTATATACAACTAAGTGATGTTGGGATATATAACTCGTAGAGTATGATGCTTTACTTTTTCAAAAATTTCAGTACTTCTAATGAAATATCTTTAGTTTTACGTCCCATGGTTATGCCGGTTAGGCTAAAAAAGACGGTGATGATGAGAAATGAATGAAATGGTGGAATGAAGAAAGTGGGAGGAAATGGGAGAACCCCGAGAAAACCCACGAGCACGGTGTTTGTCTACCACAAAGTCCACACGGCGGGATCTCGGATCGAACCAGGGACCCCAAGCACCGGAGGTGAACGCTCTACATTGAGCCACCGCGCCCCCACAGTACTTCTAGTGTACCCCTAAAAATGTAATAAAGAACTAATGGTCATGTTTTTTAAAAAAATATATTCAATTAGAACTGGACAATTTTCACAAAATTTGGAATCGACAATTGAAAACGGCACGTTTCAAGCACTTGTGGGATCGAGATCTCATTCTTGAAAGGATTGGAGACAAAGATATAAACTTTTCTTTGAGGACAACCATATACGCGTAAATCTAGTATTTTAATATATAATTAATAATTGGAATAGTTTTATTTTCGAGTGCTATTTTTTAATATTCGCAATATTGAAATTTTTGAACTTACATTTTTCGAGTGTTTGAAAAAGAAGAGATATCCCGCCTTATGCAGAGTCGTTTCGAAGTTTGATTTGCTTCATACTAAAACACTGACAACTGCAGGAGACTTATGTTAGTCGAACTCTTTAGAATGGCGCTAATCGCACTTCAAAATGATTCTGCATAAGGCCCATCATTACTAGTAAAATTAACCTAATACAAATATTTTTTTTAATTTTTGCGGAAAATCGAAAAAACGTTTTCTTTAAAAAAAAACAGGTTCAAAATTTCCGGAAATTTGACAACACTAGTTAAGACACACTTGTACTTTGAACAGCATTAAACTCTGATCTTAGTTCCGACGCAGTTCGCTGCCTGTTCTGTTTTCCCAGTCTGCCCAGCCTACGACGTCCGACATCTGTAATGAGGTGGGGGGCGCCCAACCCCTCTACATTTGGATGTCTTTTCCCCTTGGTTTCGCCACTTGTTGAAAACAATCACCTCAGCACTCCTCGAACACCTGACAAGTCCTGCAGTTTCCGAAATTCTCGTGCCGAGTGTTTCTGAGTGAGTACTTTCTTCAAAATAATATTTAAAAGATAATAATAATAAGATTTTCGAGACATTCGAGTCGAGTGAGTTTTTAAAAAGCTGTCTCGACTTGACTCGAGTATCGATTTGACTCGAGTCTCGACTCGAAAATTCGAGTCGAGAAATACGTTTGTCTCGACTCGTCTCGAATTTTCCAAAGTGTGTCTCGACTCGTGCGCATCCCTATTTTGAACATCACACTAAGTTTCTGTCGTTCTTACTGATTATGTCATGTGATACTATCGTGAATCATGCACGCCGACTACGTGGGTGCTCTGGGGCTCCGGCACTCACACAAATAATCTTGTGGGTGTGGCGCACCCACGACATTTTTAGTTTGGACCCGGGTTTGAACACGTTAATCTTGTGCTTAAGTCAGCCGTATTACCGACTAAGCTAGGGCACGTCTGACTTATCCTTGTAGTAAGGCATATTTTACTTTATCACAGCACAGGCCTTTATGACAGTGTTCATAAAAGATTTTAACTAAAAATAAATCAATCATATATCGAGACTTCCCTGAAAACATATAGGCTAACATGCCCTGCTATTGATATGCACCCACATAAATTAAGGAAATACGGCGCCGTTGTTGTGAATACCGAGATGGTATCAAATAAATCAGCCTCATTGCGACTTCTTTGCATATCCTTTCTCCTACTATAGCTATATTAAAAATATAAAACCAGAGAACAAACTTTGCCCTCTCCTGGGAAAAATCCCGCGGATATAATATTTTTAAAATGAAGTCAGGTTAATCGAATGTATACTAGTGCGTACTGAATAGGTGGCTGCTTATGAAGGTTTTGTCTTCTAACTCGAATAATCCAATGGAAAATGTGTCATTCATCTTCCTTCATCGTGTGATTTAGTAAACATTGCATTGTTTTATCTCTGAACATTTTTGAAAGTCGAAATTTGTAGATATGTGTTATCAGTGCTACGAAGTTTAGTACTAAAACTATATGTAAAAATACGATTCTACAGAAGAAGCTGCACATCATACCACCAACCTTAGATAATTTTTACATTACTCTCAAACCTAAGGATATTTCCACAATCATCCTCAAGAAGGTATGACATCAAAATTTTTCAAGTAATCAACAATCATTAATGAAAGGGAGTGATTATGAAATTAAATTTTGTGAGCTCTTCCACCGCGAATTGGACTCGAGACTTTATACTCCAAAGTCGCACGCGCTAACCACTAGACCAGCTAGGAGAGCGACACACACACATATATATATATATATATATATATATATATATATATATATATATATATATATATATATATATATATATATATATATATATATATATATGTATGTATATACAGGATCTACAGACCTTGGTACAAATTAGTTGTAAACCTGGGGCCCCGCACCACCTAAGGCCAGCCCTGGTTTTTTTTTAAGGTGCTAGCCGAAGGCTAGCTCCCTTGCGAGGGTTACGCCCTCTATCCGGGGTGAGGAGTGCAGAGACTGGGGAAGGAA
Organism: Thermobia domestica; assembly: GCF_964235325.1. Taxonomy (NCBI): domain Eukaryota; kingdom Metazoa; phylum Arthropoda; class Insecta; order Zygentoma; family Lepismatidae; genus Thermobia; species Thermobia domestica. The sequence goes on along the minus strand of NC_137455.1, from coordinate 154,341,996 downwards.
GGATATTGGAGGTGGTCTATGGGAAGTAATCAGCCCTGGTTAACATGACTGAATAAAACACAACACCTGTGCATAATTTCTTATGAAAAGTTTATATTTGTAAGACTTAATGAAATAAATAGTAATATGAATTCGTTGATCCAAAGCTTTCTTAACAGTTGCATCTTTTTGAAAATAATTCAAGTTAGGGAAAATTAATGTACGCTAGTGACAGGGGCGGATCCAGGACGGACTTCTGGGGAGGCGGTGGGTTGTAATACTGGTACTTAGAGCTACTTTTAAGAGCTCCAAACTCTGGGATGGGTTTAATTTATATATAAAATTTTAAAAAATAACTTTTCTCTTCTGGGGGAGTGATCGCCCGATCGCCCCTCTGAATCCTCCACTGGCTAGTGAGAACATCGTAGGTAGCTACTTATGAAAGGGTATAATAGCTTGAAATCGTTATCTACTGCAGACAAAATGAAATGGTTTTGAGACTATTACATACCTTAAAGTTCTTGCTTAAGCCCCATATACTGAGTTTGTATAACAAACGAACTATAAAAAATTGGATTGCAGCATATAATTTAATTGGATCAGAATCGAAGATTGTTCATCATATCACAGTAAAAAATAATTAAGGAGGGGTCCTACACAGGAGCCATTATTTACAGGGGCCAGGTGGTTCAGGAACCATTCTTTACAATTTTAACAACTATTTTTTTTTTTTTTTTTAATTTTAATACATCAGAATCAGAGATTATTTCATCGAGCACGTAGTGTTCTGAATTTGCAAGAAGTAAATGATCCAATTTAAAATAAATAATACGAACCAACCATTCTTTACAAGGGTCAGGTGGTACCATTCTTTACAGGGGTTAGGTGGTTCAGGTCCAATTCTTTACAGGGGTCAGGAGCTTCAGGTACCATTCTTTACATGGATCAGGGGCTGCAGGGACCATGCTTACGTAAGCAAAGCTTCCTACGCATATTTTAACAACGAATATTATTATAAATAATACGATAGAAATAAAAATCATGTGATGCAGGTCATTCACCTTACAGGAAAAAACCCTCACCTACTTTCACCATGTGGCAATGAACGTCACACGGTAGTTTATTCTTGGATATGAGTTTTTCTTTTTTTAAATAAAGTGACTTACTTGTCAGAGTACTTTGTTAATGTATCATTAATAACTCTACAAATTTGCAAAAATTACTTGTGCCGAAAATGTTTACAGGGGTAACTTCCTTTTTATTATTGTTTCCTATATCCTCAAGTACGGTTCAGATGATTTTGTTGGTGTCTCGTTAACAAATACCCTATTACCCTAACACGTTATAGTCATTTGTCATTAAGAAGTCCTCAAACGGTACTGAGTTTTCTTCGAACGAAGTTTGCGCAAATATAATTCTGTTCGTATTTCATAAATAAATGTTTCAGTAATAACTGCAGTATAACATAGAAGTTGTAGCAGGAAAGTTCAATACGGTGGCACATATACCTTTTATTTACATACATAAAGCTGGAGTCAAACAAATGGGCTTCCCAAAATATTTTTTCCCTTCTTATGAATAGTTTATTGGTACATTTCCTACAACTTGCAATTCCAATTTTGTTCATTATCAAAACCCATGTTTCAACTGCAAATAATAATAATAATAATAATAATAATAATAATAATATTAATAATAATAATAATAATAATAATAATGTTTAATATATATGTACTTTACGCATAGTGAGTTACTAATGCTTTCACATACTGAAGCAGCACTTTCGGTTTGCTTTTAGTATGTAAAAGTCCGGCATCTCTGAAAAATTCTTGGGTTCCCCCCAAGAGAAACTTGTTGGGTACACCTCTCTATACTATATTAATTATCAAAATTATCCAGACATACCGTGTTATAATATAAGTAAAAGAATATAGTGGGGGTGCTGACGTCCTTATGACTCTCTAGAGGAAACTTAAAACCCCACAAACGGAATATAAATTCCTTAATCGACAGCAAAATTATATTTATTGTACTTAATGATAAGTATTAGTACGCTGTTACCGCTCTCTCAGAAGCTTAAAACGTGAATTCTCAGCCCTAAAATATAACTTGAATCTTCATAAGATACACGTTGATGTAATTCGCAGTCGCAAATTTTCATTTATGGCTGCTCCGGTGCTATCATTCCATAGGCGTAAATAGCACCCCCGCAAACCCCTGCGGCGCGTGAAGCGCACCGGCTCCAGGGGCGCAAAATATATAGAAAATAGGGGCGCATACCTAAAGGTTGCTGGGAGGCGTTGAAGCTTTAAATTACGCCACTGTGTCATTCTATGGTTGAGTTGATACTAAAAGCAAGAAAAGCGGTTTAAACATGACGACGAGAGTATGTCGGATGATTGGTTACATGTAGAAATTTCTGCAATAACACATTCATTGTATCACCAGGGAGACAAAAAAAAAAAAAACACTGTGTATACCTACTCTGTTCAGAGACAGGTGTATAAATATGAAGTTCCTAGTAAAATTAATATTATTAGGTATTATCTTGGTTTGTGGAAGCATATACTTGTAAACTTTACAGAAGAAATGTCTGATGTCTTTCCAAAAGAGGATGGGGATCTTACATGTGAGAATCTCTTATAATGTTCAAAAACATTGCGCGGGCATACAAGCTTTATCCTATCCTTACGATGGTTAGATACAATTCATACATTAGTGACCAGGGTACCTAACACAGATTGGTTGGTGTTTTTCGCACTGTAGGTTCCATGACATATACCCGAACGTATACTTAAAAGGATTGAGCTCTCCTAAAATAAATCTCCACTCGGGAAAGCAACTTTTCCCGCATCAAATAACTCATAAAGTACTAGGAATCACCGTGCAAATCTGTCTTCAACATTGGGGGAGGGGGGACGAGTACGACCGTTTCAATATATATATATATATATATATATATATATATATATATATATATATACCAATGCTGTGGAAGATCAGAGAAGCAGAATTGTCTTCAACATTGGGAGGGAGGCAGATTTGAAGCTTATTCTGAAGGCGACATCAATTTCATTTCACTTTCCTTTGTGGCAATCAGACACAAATCACATTTCTTCCCGAAAAACACATTTCAAATCTAGTTATTTGGGGAGATAGTCCCCACTTCCTAGATTGGAGGAGACATATCTCCCTCATCTCCCCCCAAGATTTGCTCCAGTGCTAGGAAGGTATTTCCTGGTGGAAGATCTACTGCACTAACAGCACAATTACATAGCAGGCATATGCCTCTCATGTTGCCCCAGGTGCATGGGAATGCGCCCAGTATGTGCCTTATGTACCTCGGGGAGAGAGATCACGTGGATGGCAAGTGATAGTCATAATCTATGTCCGACCCTAGGCACATGACTGATATGTACCTGGGGAACGTCTGTAGTATGTTCTAGGTATGTTCCCAATGCCGCAAGCCTCAATGAACCACAAAATTACTTCCCCAAAATATGTTTAATCGCCTATATACATAATGTGTTTACATTAAGGTGAGTCTAAAAACACTTTAAACAACTAATAAAAATGTATTCGGGGTAAGCGCGAATCACCAACCTTTGCATTACTCGCCGCTTGCTCTTCCGACTTGGCCACGGAGGCAATGAAGAAAACGTAGCTTGTTGAGAGATAAATTGTTGAGGTATTTTGAATTTCGCTAATTGGAGTGCTCTTTTAACCGCGTATATTCGACAATAATCGTTCGGGATCAGATAAAATCTGCTCTCTATGTAATTTTATAACAAAATGACGAGTGTCTATGGTCATGGTTCTTCCATATTCGCTTTCAAATTATTGGCGACAGGTGTCATCAAATAAAGTTGATGCGTTTGTTGCTTCTAGTACACAATCGCTTAGAAAAAGATGCAACAAATGCATGAAATGTGGGAGATGAATTTAGAACACCCAAATGGCGCATGCTTAGCACATCTTGTGCTGTTAGGGCTAACACGTGATACTAATTCTCTCAACTATTCCGCAGGATTCTCACAACACATTAGGAGAAATCAATATCGGAGAGAGTGGTTTCATTTACCTCATTTTTTTCCTAATATAGTTGAATAATCCTGCGAAAAAGTCGAGATTGCCGTTTTTCATTGAAATCGTTCAATGTGTTTCAGTGCAGACGTTTGCAGCAACCGTTTCCCGTTTGAAATTAGTCAAATTCCTAATACAACACTGACAATGACTCTGCGATGGGTCTAAATGCTACAAATTCTTCCGTATTCTTCATAAAATTTGGATGCTAGTTGTGCGATATACCTAAGGATCTCATTACGTTCCGGTTTGCGTCAACGCAACGCAAAATCTGCGTTTAGTTTAAAAATTGATTTTAGCATGTTTGGCGTTATTTAATGCATCGCAAATTTTGAAAAGGTTGGCGTGAAATGCCACCCGAAGTGCGGATTTCCTTTGATGTCATAGCGTCGAAGGTGGCAACACCTCTCATTCTATACTTTTAATACTTTACTATGGAAAATGCATTTATTAATTAATTATAAATAATCTTAGTACACTTAATAGCTGCTCAACGGTGTTACCCGCCTGGGACATTAAACTGGTGAAGAAGGAGAACTGCGGATTTGGGTGCAAAACATTTAATTTAGTGGAAAATTAAATTGATTTGTTGTATTGGTACCACTGACCAATTTTAAACAACTGACAGCCGTTTTAGCGCTTTACTGTTCTGTATATGAACTAAGTGCAAGGTCTGATTAGTGCTGCAATGTAGCAGAAAGAAATGACCATTTCTTGTTGGAAAAGTGGATTTGTTATTATTGTGCTTTTATCGTAGAATACTCTAGTTCATTGACGTTGCAATTCAGGAAGGTTGTAAGCTAATTAATTGAAAATCCCAAGTATGATCTGGCCGGTACAAGCAGTGTCACGTAATATATGTTGCGTCGTAAGGTCCAATATAAACAGTTTGACGATAATAGAGCACAGTTCCTTTCAGTCTTGTTCGGCAAGTATTTTACTAGCTAGAACAATATGTGTCTCTTCTCAGTGTATACGACAAAGAATCCAAGACACTGTAATGAATGTTTTCGACCGTAAAGCTAAATTACTTCAGAAGGAGAGAGCTGCATTATCGCCTGATGTTAAGCTATACGATTATTTGAAGGAAGAAGTTGGTTACAGACTGGCCGATCGTGTTTTTGACATAAAACGAAAGTTTGTTAAAGCTGTGGACTTGGGTTGTGGGCGTGGTTATGTTGCGAGACATATTTCAACAGATTCAGTTGAAAACCTTACGATATGCGATCTATCACCGACGTGGCTAGGACAAGCGGAAACTCCAAAGGATATAAATGTAGAAAAGATAGTAGTTGATGAAGAAGCTTTACCATTTGAACCGAACTCTCTAGACCTTGTAATAAGTAGTTTGAGTCTTCATTGGGTTAATGATCTGCCAGGAACTTTTGGACAGATACTGAATAGTTTAAAGAATGATGGTGTGTTTATGGCTTCAGTTTTTGGTGGAGAAACCTTGTTTGAACTTAGGTCTTCATTACAGTTGGCAGAATTGGAACGTGAGGGAGGGATTGCGCCTCATATTTCTCCTTTCACTGAAATTAGAGATATTGGTGGCTTATTAACAAGAGCAGGCTTTACTATGTTAACTATTGACACTGATGAAATATGTATAGGTTATCCAACGCCGTTTGAACTCATGTGGGATTTGCAAGGGATGGCCGAAAATAACGCCGCGTGGAATAGAAAGCTGCATTTGCGCAGGGACACACTATTAGCTGCAGCGGCTATTTATCATAGTTTGTATGGAAATAAAGACGGCACCATACCAGCGACGTTTCAAATAATTTATATGCTAGGGTGGAAGCCAGACGCTTCCCAGCCAAAGCCTCTTCCTCGTGGAAGCGCTAATTTGTCGCTGAAAGATTTGCATCGACTGGATGAGATAATCAGTGAAACCAAGAAAGTGCGTATAGACGACGACGATAAAAAGTAGCCTTAATATTTAATAGTGAACAAGAAGTTTTCAAAAGCGCCCTGAATTTTAACTCATTAGTTCTTGTATACTGAGCAGTACTACTTATGTATTTCACAAAACGATGTTCGTAGTGATGTGTAGCATACATTTAACTACTGTACCAATAACTCCATGTATTGAGGGGGTTAATGCATATTTATGCATCTGTTTTGTTTTGTTTTGAATGCAAATGAATTTTTTATTTAGCCTACTAAACTAATCGTTTATATTAAGTTATACCGTATGTTGCAAAGTAGCGATTAATAGCTTGATTTTTTTTAATGCTATTGGAATTCGAAAACTATCAACTTACAGCAAAGGATATTTGCATGTATCCCAAGAAGTACACTTTATGAGACAGGGTTTCGATCGACATGAAAAAGTTAGTAAATTCAGCTTACTCTTAAAAAGTCAGGGAATTTAATTAAAAACGGTTCCAATAAACCTTAGAAAGTCATGGAATTTTAATATGGATTTTTATTTCTCAAAACCTTTTTCTCTTTTTACCCTACCCGGTTATTTGGTAAGGAATACTTTATAAAATTAAAATTGTTTATTTTGCAAAATTTCTCTACCTATATATACACTTGACAGGTGTACGTGAATTATAGATGAGGAGCCCCGTGATAGGAGAAAATATAGTTGCTGTTTTACATTATGTGTAGGTGAAAATGTGTAAATCGTGACCTGGAAACGTCAGGGAATTTTGTGCTCGCCAAGTAAGTGAGAACTCTGTCAAAAATACGGTAAATGCCATGTGCAAATCGAAAAATGTTGTTTTGTAACTCTCCCTATTTAGGCTATTTGTTCCGGCGAATTCAGTGTTCAGTTAATCTGATCCAACAGCTCGCGAACAAAATCGTTCTATCTTCCTGTGTATTATTTAAAAAACAAGAAGTCAAAAAAAAAGTGTGAATCTACGACTATGTTGCAGGGCATGAAATTTCAGGTTTGAATGTACATATATAGTAGTCAGATCAGAGTTTGGTCGTCATTTTTCTCGCACAGATCGCAGAAAGGATAAATACTTGTAGCGACCCGAAATTTTGTGCCCTGCTAAATTGTGTTCGAAATTATTGTTTTTCATCTCAATTTAGTTTGATGGGTCAAGAGTGACGTATGCACCATTTGCCTCCAGTGATTTTCAAAGAAATATGTTACTTTTATCAAAACACACGTTATTTCTATTATAAATGTAACTAATTACAAGGCATTAATTTAAGAAATCCATCTAGTTTAGTGCCTGAACACTTACTTCACAGATAATCGAATTAAATCGTGTATGAACTTCCTTGCTATCGCAATGTATCATAATGTCAAAAAGTCAACATCATCTTCACAAGCTTATGCTAAATTTATAGTATTTTCCACCCAATACCTTTATCCTCTTTTTAATTAGCAGCCATAACCCTATCGGTTGAACGTCTTACGAATCCTTTGTGAACGTCGTAGCCCTCCTAAAATAGTACCTCTTCTGACATTTGTTTCACTGGCAACTGATCAACTATGAATGGCACCGATTTCCAACGATTGTCTAGAAACACTGCATTTCCCTGGGGTATTCTCTGTTTAAATGAATGTCCGTGATTCCTTTGGTTAATGTCTCGAACTTGGTATCTGCGAGTGGGAGGCCCGGGTTCGATTCCCGGCGGGAGTTCATGTGGTTCGGATTCCACGTTAATCAGTAGGTCCAGGTCTCATATAGCCTCGCTGCTGAACGGGACGTTAAACTCAAAATCAACTCAACTCATTGGTGTCTGTGAACTCCATTAACTACCACCTCATATGTTTTGTTACCGTTTTCCTTCAAAACAACCCTTTCAATTAACTTCAGTATTTAAGTAACTTAGGAAAAAAAGAACCCTCATTAGTTCCATCAACTGCCAAAACGGCAGAATACTTAATAATAATAATAATCAGGGCTTGAAAAATCTTGCTTGCAAGTACTCGCCAGCCAAAGAATGTACTAGCCAAACCAGTTTACAGTCACAGTGTTTATACAAATAAACAAAAATCACTTTGCGATACAGTAGATATATCAATACATTTTTTATTTTGTTTATTAGCATGTCTCTTAGAAATAATAAAAAGAGCAACATCTGCTATTTATTCTTGAATTAACGTTTTTGATTGATCGGACTTTATTCGTCAAATGTGAAAAAGTACTCGCCACCGGCGAGCAGGTGAGTGTATTTTTCAAGCCCTGATAATAATAATAATAATAATTGAATGCTGGTGATTTCTAACACATATTGCTCTTCCATAATTTAAATCTGACCCAGGTGATTCCTCCTTGGTTTGAACTTAAAGAGAAGGTTCTAGAACACGGGCCCCCCTTTATAAAAGTAATGAAATATATTTTATGTACCTTTTCATTTCTTTTTCTTTTTTTTTTTTTTTTTTAATCCAGTTTTTGGACTTTTTTTTATCGTTGAAATATATTATTACCGAAACTAAAAACACTCAATCTTAGAACAATCCATTACCATGTGTGTTCTACTATTTGATTCTGGTGTGTTTGTATGTGTGCTTGGGTTGTATGGACTTTTTTTTTTTTTTTTAATAAGCATACAGTATGGTGTTATTTGAAATTCATTTGTTCACAATGGGTATATTGTTTTTCATTGTTTGATGCTATTGATGTTCCTGGTTAGTTTTGTTTTTTTTGGTGCGAGTTGGGTGAATTACGACAAAATGAATTATTCGAAATTGTTAATTAACCAAAATTCCACTTGCATGAAGGTTTTCTCTCAAAAACATAATACATTCTAAAATAATATGCGTGTTCCCCGTACTGTTATTTTATAATGTAGATTGTTGAAAGAAATCCTATTATGCAACTGGCATTTTGGTTAGTTAATAGTTTGAAATAGTTTACTTTGTCGTAATTCACTTAACTTGGCCTCAGGGTGGTGGACCTGAAGGGGTACCTATGTTCTATTTGTCGACTGCGCTGACCTCTCCGCTATATACAGAGTGGCCCATTTTAATCTTTCCACGGGAATATCTTGAAGAAGATTGAAGATAAATGAACCGAACAAAAACTCAAATAAGCAGTGTCATGGGGCACATCGAATGGTATTATCGCGGTGCTCCCCAGGGCCACTCTTCATGGGGGCTCAGGGCCCAACTTTGGAAGTTTAAATGGAAACATGGATCGAGTGATATACCGTTCGATAGATCTTTAAAAACTAAAGAGCATTGTGGCAAAAAATTTTTATATCGGTCACTATTTTCAAAATGGCCGCCAAGACATGGTACCTGTATCACATAAAACGTCCAGTACCACTAATATGAAAATAATTAACATAACCTACATAATAATTAAATAATGTATTATTAAAACCTTTGCTTTGTATTTCAGTTGCTTCTTTTTTCACATCAAATCACACAATACAATAAAAATGGGTGTTAAACTTCAAACCGAATTTCACCTTATTTTTATTAATTGCAGTACTAGTCACTTGTACACAACAATGTTTCACACAAACCATTGCTATTGCAAGTAAAAGTGGGTTCTAATTTGAGATTTTACTATTCATTTCAGCTTCACCCACTTACAGAGGAAGGCCGGAAAAATAATTTTCTAAGAATTAAATTTCCTCGTTTGCATTATGTCACTTTTACTTAAAATATCCTTTTTTTCCTTTGCATTATTCTCGAGCCGTGAAATGACAACTATCCTCTGTGATTTCCTATACAAGTTTTTATTCTGTTCATTTATCTCCAACCGTTTTCATATTAGTGATACTGTACGTTTTATCTGATACAGGTACCATGTCTAGGCGGCCATTTTGAAAACGTTGACCCAACTGAAAATTTTTTTGCCACAACGCTGTTTTGTGTTTGAAAATCTATCGACCCATGTTTCCATTTAAAATTTCGAAGTTGGACCCTGATCCCACATGAAAGGCGCCCTGGGGCACCGAGGCAATGTCATTCGACGTGCCCTCTGTCATTTTCCTGTTTCACTTTTTGTTCTGTTCATTTATCTCCAATCGTTTTCATATTAGTGGTAGTAGACGTTTTATCTGATACAGGCACAATTCTTGGCGGCCATTTTGAAAACGGTGACCATATGAAATCTTTTGCGACAATGCTTTTTAGTTTTCAAAGATATATCGAACGAGATATCACTCAACCCATGTTTCCATTTAAACTTTCAAAGTTGGGCCCTTTCCCTCCCTGAAGAGCGGCCCTGGAGGACACCGTGATAATACCATTCGATGTGTCCCATCACATTTGCTATTTGAATTTTTTGTTCGGTTTATTTATCTTTAACCGTTTTCGAGATAATTCCGTGGAAAGATTAAAATGGGCCACAATTGGAAAAGACTTATGGGGAAAGAGGTTGCCATCATAGTCCATCACCACTGCCTTAGGGAATCCAAACAAAGAGAATTTGTTCCAAGTTATGTTACTCATAAACCAAATGCTTTTCCATTTAGTTTAAGCATCGACTAATAGTAAGACGGTAAATCCAAATGAATTCGTTCCCAAGGTTGATTCTCAGATGATCACAAATTGGCCATGGATTGACAAAATGAACACTGTTCACTATATTATAAATATCAGTTAGTAAATCCGGATACCAAACTTCCTCAGAAGCAGCACTTTCCATGTTCTACGCCCATGTGATCTTTGTGCGACTTTTTTAAACAGGTGCCCAAGTTAATAAAGTAGAACTACACATCCATTATATAACAATAACTTACTCTGCAACTCAAACATAAATATATTTTTGAAGAAGGGATGATGTTCTTTCGAAGTCATTGTAGTTGGAAGTTCCTTGCGTCATCCATTTCTCGTGACATTAATGACCATGGATAACCATATATTTGCTTTGTTTCAAGTATAATGTGATCTGTCGAAACCATGAAAGTATTTAACTCACGTATTATTTTGAGGCTTCATCATCCTGGGTTCCCTTTACCATAACGAATCTTGATTTTTTTTAAAAATGCCTGGTAGCCTATATATAATTTGAAAACCATAATTGGACATAAGAAGAAACTATGTCTATAATCTATGTGATGCTATTGTTGGAGGGGCGTTCACACCAAAAATCCAACTGATGGGTTGGGAATTTGTAAGTAACTTCAAAGGTCTACTGTAAATACACTTGCGAAAATTGCGCATGGGAAATAAAGCAGTTAGTACTTCTCACTCGGAACTGCGAGTAGTTTTTCTCAAGTACATGTAATAATTTTCAGACTTCCATTTAACTGATTAAATAAAACAGCTCGAACTCCAGACAGTACTGAAGCTTCCGTCATTACAAACACATCTGCGTCCTAATCCAGTGGATGTAAGATCTCAGCATTAAGAATACTTTTCTTTACACCTTCAAATTCCTTTTGATGGGCGTCTGTTCACGCCCATCATGTTCTTTTCTGTAATCGTTGGAAAAGAAATGTCACCTTCAAAGAGTTGGTAGGTAAATGCCGACTATAAAAATTAGTGAGCCCTAAGAATGATTCCTACTACGAAATTGATGATGGAGGGTGTGCATTTAAAATTGGCTGTAGCTTACATTGATCTGGTGTGTTCCATCGATGTTGTTCTTTCAGTTGATTAAATATATCCTGATTTTCGGCAAGGAATAAGTAGATATATGTTTTTCTGTGAGATAATTGGCTGTCTGCTTGAAATAGAAACATACCGTAAATCACTTTGACAACAGCCATGGGAGTGACCCAATCCAGGTGTGAAATTGCCTGAAGAATGTTAGCAACATATAAGTGATTTAAGTTTTTTTATATATATATATATATATATATATATAAAACTTGTTTCAACAATGCATTTGGAATTTCCTGTGGGTTTAGAAATATTGATATATCCCGACCAGCGAACGAATATAGACGGCCGGGTTTGTAACAAATGTAAACAGCAGTGTTACCAACCAGTAAACTTTGTAATTAATCTACCTCAGTTCTTATTGTGCTGTTTTTAATAAACCACTTCACGGATACAGTATGTTCATGTTAAGACAAATACAGTTTCAGGAGTTGTGGGTGCTAATTTCAAATACGTAAGTTCAGTATTGTTTAAGAACTATTTCCATTCTTTTGCAACTATATATAGCACATTTTACTATGACTTTAAATGTAGATCACAAGTAGTTAAAAGCAATTGGCCTTTTATTAAATTCTACTTGTGGATAACAATACAAGGCTTTTTAGAGAGAGACGAGTTGGAGTGGACCGTACATCTGACACGTTTAAACTATAACATCTTGTATTTCCAGGGTAAATTTAGTTCTTTCAAATCAACCGACAAATACCATTAAAAGATTGTTCATTAGAATAACGTGTTGCCATTATTATCTCCAGAAAAACAGATAGAAAAAGAACACTCCCTCATGTTTCAAAATCACGTGGTGAAAACAGTTAGTACAGGGATGCAAATAAGCAATAAAATTTTACTAGCCCAAGGAAAAAAGCTATAGCCCACATTCCACAATAGAAATCATTTACTTATCTTTGCTATGATATTAAATACTCGCCCGCACTGATGAACCACTCGCCCCGGGCGAGTGGTTATTTGCATCCCTGAGTTAGTAGGAGTAATTATCTGTGGTAGAACCAGAGAGAAAACCAGAGGGAGTCTAGGGAGAAATTTTGTACTAATAAATAAAAATGTACGAATTTATTATATGCTAAAGCAATGACACTTACGCTTACACCACCCAAATGCTCAAATACTTTTATTCCAGCTCTACCAAAGAGCTGAGTTTCGATAATAATTCTAAAAAGAAAGATGCAATCTAATCTAATTTTACAAGTTAATCTCGAAAGGCAAGCTATCCAATCCCATAATACTTTAAAAACTGCACAGGAAAATTATTTTCTTCCTTTCCCTTTTCCCCAAAAGGATTCTAATTCCTCGAAAACTTTAATTTCTTTTTTTTTTTTTAGTTTAACGTCCCACGATTATTCCCTTTAGGCTAAAGGAGACGGATGATTAATTGAAGATGAAATTGTGTTTTTGTGTTATCCCACCAGGAGTCGAACTCGTGGATCAATGGCACACGCCCTAGCCTCTAAAACAGCGGAAAGGACTTTCAGAGTCTTCCCGGAAAATCATCTGATTTATCTCCTGGTTAAAACTCGAGAAAATAATTTGTGTCAACCGATAAACATACACTTAACAAAAAACACACACAATTACCATAAAATTCGTTGAGCCTGAACTTTAACTTTATTTACTCTTACAAGATTTATCGCAATTCTCTAAATTATTAAACCTAAATTATTCTATTAGTCATAAATGCCTTTTAAAAGTTGCTCCTGTTTTATAATGAAATCGATGACATTTAACCAATTTCTGTACAGTCTGCTTAATGCATTGTAAACCCTCACTGAATTGTCAATTGTGCTATGTTGTTCTTGAATTGGTATTTCCACGCATATGCACAATACATTTTCATTACTGTAGCAATGGTGGGCCATTCCTACATTCAATAACAACTATATAATTTATGATGTTATATATTAAGCGCAAACAGTCAGTCTACTTATAATATCTAAACTGCAACTTGGAAAAACCATTGAATACACTGTAGCAGTGAGATTCTCTGCTTACTTGTCCCCTGTGCTCGCCCAATAATTGTGGTAAACAAACACTTAGAACATCCCCAGCCAAAATCAGCACTACTATCCAGATCAGGTAATATAGCATTTAATCGCAAAGGTATTGTAACTTCGAAGTTCTTCACCAGTTGAATTACTTTTTTCGAACAGGGATTGAAATTCATTCAAAATATTTGTTGTATAAATTTGCACTTCATTGGTAATAGCATTAAGTTTCTCAAGATGTTTTGGAGCAGAAAATTTCAGTTAAAATACTTGTTTCTATAATGCTGTTAAAAGAGATAACCATTAACGACGCAAAATGGATCATATTAATTTGTTCTAACATAGTCAGTGGTAAGTCGTACATTTTCTCCTTATAAAGCACATCAGCATATAGCTGACCCAGAATCATGATCGGCGTTATGCAATTTGGACTTATAAAACATCATTCTTTGTGTACATATCAGTCCTGGCAGTGATTTGAACCTATTCCAGATACAGCAGCTCTTGTATCCAACGAAAATGTTATTTTTCGGTTATCACAAAGTAATGAAACCTTTAGAGGAGCACGGGATGCTTGCGAATCAACCATTGTGTAGGTTCAAAAATGTATAACTACGCCAGTTTTATTTTAGGAAAACACACACGATACTTTTAATATAATGTAATTAATAACAAGGCGCTAATTTAAAGAATTATTCGTGGTTTAGTGCCTGAATACTTATTTCATAGGTAATCGAATTAAATAGTGTACAAACTTCGTTTCTATCACAATGTATAATAATGTCAAAAACTCGATCTTTCAGTCCTCCTACACAAGCTGGCGCTAAGTTCATAGCATTTTCCGCCCGCCAGCTTATACGTATTGAATTTACTGTGGTTATAATTTGTAAGAAATAATTACTTAATGTGTCTAAAGTGTAGTGTAATTGCATCGAACCGTTTCAGCAAACACTGTCACATTCATCGGAAACTCTTACCTCATCTTAGAAATGCCATCATGCACTAATTGCGTGTACCCAATTGAAAAATGACGAGGTTTACACTTGCACTCGTACATATAACAATTTTTTATTCCATGCTACTATAAACACTTTGCACTACGCCTTTTGTGGTTTTGGGTTGAACCTATAAACGTTATAATAAAAGATTTTTTTTTATATGAATCTTACAAAAAAAACTTGAAAGAATATAACTATCAAAGAAAGGAAAATAAGTAAGCATACTGGGTACAAATGCATTTTAATTACAAAGCGGACTATGCTTTCTTTACCTAGCATCTACTTGTTTGGAACCGGAAATGAAAGTTCTAGAAACTTGCACTTCCATTGTCGCAGGAAGTGAATAAATTACTTGACTCGTCCATTGTAAGATCTCAGGGCAAATCTAGAGATGTATTGTTTAAATAATAAATACACTGGTCAAAATAATTAGGGAAGGAAGTCAGAAAAACAGTGGCGAGGCTTGCGGGGAAACAGAGTACACAGCATCTATCCTTTAGAATCTTATATTCATTAAGTCTAAATTAACTAACTTAAAATGTCGTAATTGAAAGTTTCCGAATTTAAAATTACTTTTTTTTTTTTAATGAAACTACATACTTTTCTGAAATGTACTTTCCGTGTAAGAAGACAGGTCTCACAGCATATATCGGAACCTGTGTTGGATCTAGGGTCAATGATCGTAATTTTGTGACTGTTTATGGAGGGTAATTATGAGACACCTCTCACTGATCTTCAACCACTAGGATAAATACAAATTAAGAGCACAGGCATTTAGTAACATCCTTCACAATGCGCTGTCTACATTTTTAAGTTTCAGTTTACAAAAGTTTGGATGTACCAAAATTTTGGATAAACTCATTCAAAAAAACTTGTTTTGAAATTTGAAATCCAATCCTTAACTTTTATATCTACTCATGCAGTAACATCACTATAGTGAAACCAATGGATGTTGGTGGAAGCCTAGTAGGTCAGCAGTTACAGGTTAAGTTGAATTTGTCCCTTGGGCTTTTGTTTTAGAGTTACAAATTTTTTTTTATCGTTGTATCTCATTTTGCTTATATGGAGGCGCATGCTGGAACCTGTCTCTGTATCCTAGAATGTTAAGTTTCAAAAAAAGCTGTATTCTGTAGTTTAAGTAGTCCTATAAACTTGTTCCTTAGTAACTTTCAAAATTGTAGATCTGCATTATTTTGTTTAAAAAAGTCTAGGCTACACGTCAATATACTAAAACATAAAGAAGCCTAAGTGGCTTTTAGTGAACAGCCTAGAACTTGGTCTAAATTTGTTTCATAAGCCTGTTTTTTATCCTGAAACTATCTAATATAGCCTATTAACCTATAGGTCTATTATAGTCAGCGCACAAAAATGTTAGAATAAGATTAGTAGCTATTTCCACTTTCTTTCTTAGGTATTTTCGTGTACATTAGCCAAATATTATGTAATAAACACAAAATAACAAAGACTTCTTTGTCTCACAATTGGACTCCTTCATCCTCAATATCATACAGAAAGCTGGGGACAACAGGTGTTTCATAATTACCCAGCCGGTGTCTCATAATTACCATTTTGGAGGGAAATCGTGAGACAGCACAAATTTGACATTTACTCATCAACTTACGAGATGACAGGAAATTTCTTGGCAGCAAATTGTTACTCTATTGGCACCATAAATTGCTGCCTAGGTTAACTGCTTTCAAAACTAATGTGAGCTGAGTAGCGTAGAAAAGTTGTGAAATCTGTCTCATAATTACCATCACTGACCTTATATTTCTTGCATCAACCTATTGAAGCGTAGGAGTAACAGCGCGCGAGAAATTAAAGGCCAGACTCGCTATGTACTACCCATAAAAGACATTCCGCACTCTGTGTAGTAAAGGGTTGCCAATCTAGTTTATTTTAAGCTAAATTTGTAAGTGCCAGAAGCAGACCGCTGTTTCTTGTCACTTTTTTTTTTCAGAAGGGAAAAAAATGTGGTAATTTCAGAACCTGTAAGTAGAAGATGTAATACTAAAGACGACCACAGGAAAGTGAGTGCTTGAAATATATATATCCATTTACTATTCACGCAAATAAGACTCAACATAAGATCCATGCTAATATCAAAAATGCAAAAGTTCGGTTTAATGTAAAAATGTGGCCTATGTGCCTAACACTACTCAGTGAAAAACTAGCTCTCTAGTATTCACTATGGAAGTAGTTCAAATAATCCCCAGAAGAATGAGCGTGCCTGTATGTCCCATCAGTTCTGAAGTAACATCTGGCCTGTTTAATATTTTCGTCTTGGCACTTAGGACTGATTTTATATTCAGGCTACAATTTACAAAATATTAAATCAGTTATATTTTAAGAAACTAACTTCTTTTTATTCTAAGATGCAAAATTTCTACTGATAATCTTAACTACTTATGCTACTCATCAATGGAACATAAGAATAGAACAAAGGATAAGATATTTTAAGTACAACAATGGTCTAGACGTACCCATACCAAATTAAGATGATTATTTCTACATTAATATTTTACACCTACAAACATTGTAAGTAAACACCATGAGTAGCAAATTTGAAGTAAATAACTACCAGCACTATAGAGTTAGTAATTTGCAATATTATAATATGGTACTTCAATTTTCTGAGAAGTTAAGCTTCTTTGCATTCACTTTGCGACCGCTATTAATCAATAACGGAGACAGCGTCCAAATTTTGCATAGTGATAGTGGACATTGATGCTAAGGTTTATGAATAAAGATATACAATGGTGTCTTCGGGAAATAATGGTCCAAAAACACGTCCATGTAATTAACATTGAAAATAATAAATACGTAGCAGATAAGAAGTGGCAGCACTCCCTTTAATTTTTGTGGCCTGCCACAACACGGCATTTGTGTTACAGAACGCCCATGATTCCACTACAAGTTTTATTGGGTAATCTGTTAACTTCATGAGATGAGATTTTATTTTATTTATTTTTTCGTACGTCTACCCAATATCTTTTTTATACGAGGAAGGCCAAAAAAGGTCTTACCTTTGCCATGATAGAGATGAGATAGGGATCTGCAAGTTGGTCCACGATTGCATCCTTCTTTACATATTCATCTCGTATTATCTTATAGTTTTCATCTATGGATCAGTCCGTTAATACCAGCGGCATAAAAGTATGCGGAGTTGGAGGAAAAAGAAGTTTTCACCGTGTTAGTGACCTTCGCAAAACGCCTATCACCCATATATTTCTTCATATTTGGATAGAAGTAGTAATCAGCCGGAGACATATTGGGTGAATATGGTGAATGAGGCAAAGGTTCGTCGGCACATTGGCGCACAAATGTTTCTGCTGCTCGATGTACCGTTCTTTGGCGCTAGCATCAATACATCTTTCAAGAGCAAATCCCGTCTCTTTACTTTGATAGCTTCCTTTAATCTCTGAAGTAGATTTCTGTGATTGTAGCCACTTTCTGTAAGAAATTAGTCATGATTACACCTTTATGATCCCAAACCACGTACAAGAGTTGCTGGATATGTAGTGCAACTTAGTGTTTCGGGGTGTATGTTTTCATGTTTTACTCATGTCTTTGGTTTCAGAAGAAAATAAAAATACACTTAGTCATTAATCTGTTTACAGGAGCATCCTTGTGGTATAGGTTCAAAATGTTTTGTGCACATTAAACACGTTGCTGTTTTTGAGAATGTGTCAATAATCGGGTAATCCATCTTGCTGCCACTTTGCTCATATACAGAATGTTATGTAGGAACTTGCATATAATGATATCCTGCAGAATGGGGACTTGGAACATGTGATCACTGCTACAATGCGGAAAACTGAAGTGCCTGAAGAAAGAAATCCAAAGAATGAAGATAGATGTACTAGACATCACCGAAGTTCGGTTGGGTCTGTGGATGGAAGACTTTAGAATGATTATTTTGGAGCTGTAAGCGGAATGGCAGGACTTGGCTTTCTCATAAACATGAAAATGAGACATGAAGTAATAGAAATTGGACATTTAACGAAAGAGTAGCAATGGTCAAGCTAAGAGCAGAATCAAGAAACATGACATAATACGAGTGTACATGCCCACAACAAGCTACGCAGATAATGAAGTAGAAAAAATGTAGGAGCAACTAGAAGCTGCTAAGCTGCTAGACAAGGACAACCTAATCATCATGGAAGACTGGAGTGCGGTAGTCGGCAAAGAGAAAGAAGACTAGGGAAGTTTGGACTAGAGAAAAAAATGCAGGGGCACGCGGTAAATATAATTCTGCAAAAGCCATAATCTTACCGTAACGAGCACACTCTTCAACCAGCCATGTCGAAGGTTTATGTGGACCAAACCAGAAGATATTAAATGGACTACATATTGGTTCGACAAGTATTCAAAAATCAAGTGAAGAACAGCAAGAGCTGCCCAGCAGCAGATGTGGATTCAGACCATAATTTAGTTCTAGTGAAGAGTTAGTTGAGGTTAAAGAAAAGAATATCAATGGCACACAGAAGATGGAACATAAATTAAGAAGAGACATTAACCTACAGAAAGAATTCCAAGAAGCAACGGATAAAAAGAAACCCTTGGAGCATGCCACCGAAACAAAATGGAAAGTAATGAAGAGAGGGAACAAAAAATGCTGACGAATGTATAGGGAAAAACGTAAATTACAGTATAAAGTTTGGATAACCGACAAACTAATAGAACTAATGAAGTAAAGAAGGCAGTACAAAACCATAAAGAAAGAAGATGAATATAAGAAGTGCAGAAATCATATTAATAGGGAAGTAAAAAAAAAAAAAAAAAGCAAGAGAAGACTGAATACACAAACTGTGTAAAGATGTTGAAGAAAACTTGATAAAAGGTAATACAAGAACGGCGTACAGAGAAGTAAGGAAACAGAGGGGAAACAATCAGACATATATTGGACAAAGACGGGAGAACACTAATACAAGAAGATGGAAGAAATATATAGAAGAGATTCATAGAAGGGACATACTGAACGAAATAGCGGTAGAGAAAAATGAAGTAGACGAAAATGAGTAGGCACATCGATTTGACAATGTGAAGTCGACAACGCACAGAACAAAATGGGAAAGCTCCAGGAGTAAATGAAATACGGTCCGATATGCTAATGGGAAAGCTCCAGGAGTAAATGAAATACGGTCCGATATGCTCACAATTTTGGAAAAGACAAGAAGAAGAGTTTATTTCATCTTATTAACGAAATGTATTGAACCGGAAAAGTGCCAAGAGACTTCGAGAAAAGTGTGATGATCTCTATACCGAAGAAGAACGGAATAATAAAATGCGGAGAACATCGAACACTCAGCATACTGTCATATGCCTCAATTATGTTGTGTAGAATTATCGCAAAAAACTTGCAGAAGAAAGCAGAAGGTATAGTGATCTTTATTATGAACTAATTTGGAGAACATTCATTTTATTTTGTGCAGTGGACTTAAAGTGATTTCATCTCATTTTCTGTCGTTTTACATTATAGTAAATTCTTTGTTCACGTTTAATCGTTATCCGTGAGAATTACTGTGATCATGTTTTCTCACGAACTCTACTAATACGGCATGATAAAGCTCCAACCGATGAGAGTATATGTGCAAACGAAATGAGTAAAAATTTGTATGTTATGAGGGGTCTGAGACTTCATTGTGCGCCTGGGTTCTAGACTCATGGGCGGGACTTTGTCTGAAAAGAATGATGCGGCACCGGTAGTGTCAAACATGGACACGATTTAGTGAGATCTGCAATTACCTTGTGCTCAAGTATTTAAGGAGTAATTGGACTTGTATCACGTTTGTATTTACGTGCTACGCAATAACGCTTATTTTTTTTATTTTTTATTAACCAAGAACAACATAAGTATGTAGATGTATAACTTGTTAAATATACTCAAATTAAATTGCGGATGCATTCGATTCATTGATTCCTTCGTCGTCTCTTGTGTGCATAGTCTACTTAATAGTTTCTTTACACTATACTTTCTATAATAGAATGAATTGCTGAAATACATCGTTCTCAATATAACCTATACTATAGTGGTTTATTGTGGTTGTTTGTGGTGAGCTTGGAACAAAACTCCATTTTGTTTGAATCACATCACGGATTGCAGGAAAACAGCATTTGTGTATAGATAGCTTTGTATCCATTCAGGTTGACATTAGCGAAGCTGTCAGTGCACGAGTGTTGAACGGATTCCCAGTTCGATTCCCGAGCGTGGTTATCACGTTGGTTTCTTTTGTCATGCGTACTAATCATTCTAAAGAAAGACTATCGGAGGTTCACTTTGGATTCAGAATAGGATTCCACAAATTTTTGTAAACTGTTTTCCTCTCTCATAAATGTTTATATATTTCCCTCACAAAAGTTTAATTTTTCGCCTTTTTCGTAACCTCATTAGTTTAGTTAGAGCACTAAAGATAGGGCACTAACTTCATATAAAATGCGTCGGTCTAGAAAACATGCGTGATCATATGTATATATATTTTTTAATTGGTCTACGCAATACAGAATTATAGGTGAACATACAGTATTGCATACATACAACTATCAACCGTTGAGGAGTGTCAGGGTCCAACTCGAAAGACTGTCATTAGATCATAATGACATTTATATGGAACCTGCGAGTAAGTATACTCTTTAAAGTTAGAAAAGGATAATCAAAACCAGTAGATTTGTGTTGAAATTATGCGTGAGCATGCACACCATGAAATCGGTTAATTATGATATTAACACTATCAACAGTTGAGAAGTTTCGTGGTCTAGCTCAGATGACTATCATCAGATTCGAATTAAATTTATATTAAATCACCACGAGAACATACTTTTTCAAATAAAAAGTTAAACCAACAAAATTAGCTGACCTACACAGAGCGGCAATTTCAAATCGAGACTGATTTTTTTTCTCAACATGTGGCGCAACCGTGCAACTGAGCTGTGAAGTAAACAAAAGAGGAGTAACTGATACTAAGTACATTGATCTTTACTGACAGTTAGGCTAGTTTTAGTCGGAAGCATTTATCGTAGTAAAAATCGTATCATCGATATCCTACCGTGTAAAGTAGCAAATACTATAGCATTTCCCATACCATGGCATTTCTTGTCGATAGAACCTGGTCTATTTCGTAGCATTTCTGGTCCAATTGCAGCGCCGTGATAGGTTAAAAGGAAGCGAAAGATTTTGTGCCAAATATCCATGCACTTTATTTTGTGTGGGAAATTGAATTGTAGTAGAGATGCTATTATTATGCTGATTGAAAAATACGAGTATCCTTGTTTGTACAAAGTTAAAAGTCCTTTCTATCATAATAAGGATATGCGACAAAGGGCTTTAGAAGAAATAGCGACTGAAATCTGTTTTTAGTTTCGGAGCTATTATTGCGCTCTTCTCCAGTGATTTGTTTGCTATGTCACGACAAGATGCTTATCAAAATGCTACCGTGTAAAAGCACCATATACTTTTGATGCCATAGAATATTATACGAGATTTTTGACAGCACATCTGCTAGGAGAAATGTTAAGGTAAATGCTTCCGTCTAAAACTAGCCTTACGTGTGTTGGTGTGGTGAGTATAGACTACGTCATGAGTTAAACGTGGAACAAAGACCGAACATCAAGTTTTGTGCGCGTCTGGGTAAGACTGCTACAGAAACTTGCCAAATGTTGCAACAAGTGTATGGGACCACTTATTATTTGCATGACACAGGCGTTTCAGGGAGGAATGGGAGTCAACTGAAGACGTTGAACATCCGAGTGCAACAAGCACCGTGACAACACAAAAATTGGTGGAGAAAGGGAGCACACTGATCACAGAAAACAGAAATGCGACACTGCGAATCCTTGCTGAGGAGTTGGGCGTGTATAAAGAAACTGTGCGGCAAATATTAACTCACGATCTCAACCCAGAGGAAGGTCTGTGTCCATTTCGTACCTCGTTCCTTAAACGACTAACAAAGGGACAGAGTTGATCACTGCAAAGAACTTATTGCTACATCCAATAGAAACCCCAACTTCCTCCTGAACATCGTTACTGGGAATAAGACATGAGGTTTTGTATATGACCCATCGACAAAACATCAGATTGCAGAGTGGAAATCCTAACTTACCACAAATTGCGCCAGTCAAAATCCAAAATCAAAGTTTTGAACTTTTTTTTAATGTTAGTAATGGTATTGTGCATAAAGAATTGGTCCCTACAGGACAAACAG
Organism: Thermobia domestica; assembly: GCF_964235325.1. Lineage (NCBI taxonomy): Eukaryota > Metazoa > Arthropoda > Insecta > Zygentoma > Lepismatidae > Thermobia > Thermobia domestica. The sequence continues at coordinate 154,319,201 of NC_137455.1, read as the reverse complement.
TAAATGCCTCATTTTACCATGAGGTACTGAAGAGGTACTCAACGTATCACATGTGTGAAGCCCAAGTATCGGGGTGATGTTCAGTGACGTCTGCTCCATGACAAATGTTTCGTCACAAGGCTGTGATTGCGCAAGACTTTTTGTTCCAAAAGGGGATCTGTTTTGTCCCACCCTCTCTATTTACCAGATCTGACCCTGTGCGATTATTTTCTATTTCCTAAACTCAGGTCTCCACTCAAAAGTTCGTACTTTGATGACGTAACGGCCGGGCTATGACAAGGGTTTTCAACAGCATTCCACAAAAGGACTTCCAGCAATCCTTCTATGCACTGATGGGCAGGGCACAACGATGTATGAATGCAGGAGAGTCGTACTTGAATGATCCAAGGTAAGAGACTTTCTGTGTTCACCCTCTGTTTTCCTACTAATCCCAAATAATCTTATTACTTCAAAGTTACCTTCATTATCGAATACGAATACCTGTTTTCCTTGACATTAAAGAAGTTTTCAACAATTTCCCTGACAAAAATCAAATTATCTGACTTTCCAGGTCTGTAGGAATCATACAGAAGGAAAAGAGGAACAAGAAAAGCAATATACTGAGCTTAAATTTAATTGTTGCTTTCATAGATATTGAGAAACCATTTGATAATGTGAATTTGACTATCGTGTTAAGGACACTGAAGAATCTGAAGATGGACTGTAGGGACAGAATAATAAAATATCAACTACGGAAGAACCAAACAGCCGTCATAGGAAGAGAACAGAAATATTTAATTTGGTTTGATTTGTTTAGCCGTCTCTTTCAACAGCGAGGCTATATGACATGTGGACCTACAGATTAACATGGGATCCGAACCCCATGAGCTCCCGCCTGAACAGTTAATATTTAAAATACGAAATTTTCAGAAAACAAACTGAATTGAATGTCACAAACTTGATTCACAGATCAAACTTTTCACAAACTATTCATAACTTTTTTGAGATATCAAAATCTCTTTCGGGTCAAATAGACGCAGACAGAACAGCAGAATTAAAGGAAATTATATTTTTACCTCAAAATAATGAAAAAAAAAATCAATCATTGAATATTGTCACAATCATCTAATCTTGGAGGCTGCTATGTTGACTATTTCGCTTGGGACTGATGAATATGTACGAACACACCGAAAGCATTTAGTCCAGAAGGTTGTTTGGTTTATATCGGACCGATTTTGAAGGTATTTACCTTACAAGAAACCTCGTCATCACAGATATTATTTTATTGGATTCCCAGAACTGTGGATTATCCTCGACATCCAAGTTTCCATTGGAGCAAACTCCAGCGAAGCACGGGTAAGAGAATTTGTTTCCATTCCTTCTTGCAAGATTTTGGAAGACAAGCGAGGGTGTGCGGATGTTAGTGTTGGAGTCATCTTTTCAAAACTAAAACCGCAGAAAATTATAGCTATGAATGCTTCCTATTTTCTTAAAGCTTCAAATTTGATTCCTAATATCCTAATCTTGATCACACAAAATCAGGGAAGAAATCATTTTACTTCATCAATCTTTAGTATTATATGCATGGATCAAGCTGACACCACAATGGAGATCACACATGAAGCACCCGAAACGTGACGACAAGCCTGGAAAATAAGGAAATGTCAGGAAACTTGAAAAAACAAGGAAAAGTCAGGAAATTATGCTAACGGTCAGGAATTTCTATTTGAAACGAAAATTTTAAGACGATTTCAGATGTGGTTGAATACTTGCTATTTGATTGGTAATTTCAAACTTATTTTCTGCAGCTGTGCACATAATCTTTTGATTTTCGCTTGTGCAGTGGAATGTTATATTGGTGAATCATCTACAAAAGCCAGTTGGATCAAAGAGTAAATTCATTTTCGACGTACGCCATCGTTTTTTTCTTTTTCGGGCTCTACTAGTTTCGATTTTATTGCAGTTACCTTTCCTGTATTAAGTGAAGGTAGTTTATTACACAAATGAAAGGATTCTGGAATACGGTTACTCGTATTTGAGCTTCTGTTTTTCCATTGTAATTTTTAATTCGCGAAGAGGTTTACTTCGTAAGTTTTAAATATGGATATGCACTCGTTCAAAATTCAGTGGATAGCAGGACTAGTTCACCAGACTCTTGATCCTTAAATATGGAATACGTCTACGATAGCAAAGTATACTTCTACTTCGTGCTTATAATGCAATATTTGTTAATTATATATATGTAGGCGTATATTTAATAATTCTCCATCAATAGTTATACATTTGTCACGATTTATTAAGGATATGTCTCAGAAGTTTATATATATATATATATATATATATATATATATATATATATATATATAGTTTATTCTTATTTTAACATTATTCTGATTTTAACAATGATGTAGCAGTTTGTGATCAATATTTATGGTACATAATTCATAATTCAAATGAAGTTTTTCTCTCTCTCTCTCTCTCTAATCATCCTTTGAGCCAAATTTTTGTAGTTTTATAAAACAAGATTATTTCAGACAAGACGTGTGGAAAATATAGTTTGCAACCGGCATCTCAAAAGATAGACAAAAACTGTTCTGGGATTGCATGCCGTTTCATGAACACCCCTAGTAACACATCTCTTCAAAATATGTAACAGACTGGATTTCTTTATTTAGCAAATGCAATGAAATGAAAGAAAAGAGGGAGGGTTAGAATTTGTGATCCTAGTTATCGTAAAATAGCATTCATTTCTTTCCGGTACATTGTGAAAGTAAAAATGTTTCATAATATGCAATTCCTGTTTAATGTTGACATCTTCATACCTTTACTGTAGAAACAAATCGTAAATGGAATCTCCATCATGTTCGTACGTTGCTGTTCTCTACTTTCTTTATCGCCAAAATCATTGGGTTTTGGAACTAGGGATGCAAACATATTCTTTCTTGCTAACGGTTCATTTTCACATGTTGCCTAACGGAAATGATCCAAGTGATCGATTTTGTTTAAGATGATATGCGGGTTTGAAATATTCCAAATGTAGCAATCGGAGAATGAGTGTACACGCTTTATTGTCGTCTATTAAACGCGCGATAATGTTTAATTCTTTCCGGGTTTTAGCTCAGTATTTTCATTTCTTCTCTCAGAAACTTGACAATGCTGAAACACCTAGACCAGCGTTTCCCAACCTTTTTCAACTTGCGGCACACTACAGGTGTAACTTGAATTCTTGCGGCACACCCATATATATATATAACTACCATATAACCACCCATATAGCCACCCATATATTACTATTATTATTTGTAAATATAAAATACCGTGGTATTTTTCTGTGATTACTGATCTCCTTCTTACAGAGTAGAAAGCTCGATCACGGGTTTTCCCCCATGGTAAATCATTATGCTTATTTTTCATTCTAATTTTAAAATAGAAAACAATTGCAATGAAATATAGGACTCGGGTTTTCAAAAAATCCACTTTCTCTTTCGAAAACTGTATCTAACCTTTCACTAAATAACGAGCAAATAAGTCTCCTGTACTTTTAAAACACAAATGTAGGTAATTTGTATGCATGTTTGCTTTGTTGAATTTATTGAATGATGTGTTAAAATTTCAAGTTACGAAATAGTCTGCAACAATAAAGAATCAATAATGGTTATGACAATGATAAATACGTTTTTCAACATTAGGAATGTACAGAAAAGTAACACAGTATGAAACTTAAAATTGTAGATTTATAGTAGAAGTTCATAGTAATGTGAAATACAAATATACATTTTCCCCTATGTCTTACAATTTGGTACCTATAGAATTAATAATTTGTTTCGATTTCCTCGCGGCACACCAGGGGACCATTCGCGGCACACCGGTTGGGAAACGCTGACCTAGACTATACAAAAACTGGCTGGCAAAACGGAAGTAGCTGATACAAATTCATTTAATGCAGTGGGTCGGGCTGTTGTACGAGGTAAAAGAAAAATATTTTGTACAATTGTCCAGAACAAGCTTTTATTTACGACAGCATATTGCTGTATATAAAGGCGGAGGAGAACGGAGGGAGGGGGTATAGTAACAGCTTTCTGATAAATTTATTGTGCATTTCTTAAACATCACTGCTGGTTTAGCGTGGTGGTTCAATAAGAAACAAGATCGAAAGTGAAGAAGTGTTGTAATTGTGATGTTCGGTGTATCCTGTATAGATAGCAAGTATGTCAGTTTCCAAGTATTCCAAGACCACGTTTAATCCTTCCTGGTTGTTAGATAATTTTTGATCATGGATTCGAGAAATATCAGACGATAAATTTTCTGCTTGCTCTAACAACTGCACTCTTTTCACTGAGTCATTCGGGAGGCAAGCGTTAAGAAGTTACGTGAAAGGCAAAAGTTCCATCCATATGAATATCAGGAACAGTTAGCGCCTTTGTGAATCAAAAAAACAAGTCAGTACCTTCTAGCTTGGAGTGTCGTCCTATTTGTACCTCATCTATACAGAATTTAGAGGTTTCTGGTGATATTTCGTGCTCAAGTGTGGATTCTACTATGCAAGTGAATTCGAATTTGGGGACGGAATAAAGTAGTTTATAGGGGGTTCTTACAAGAAACGGACACGAACGTGTCATCCGGACATCCGAATCAATCTTAGTCCATTCGATAAACACAACAAAGATATGTTCATACACAAAAAATTAGGTACCATGAACAACGGAGTAAGTCCCTGAGGCCCATTAACCCTGCTAGTATAAAGAAAATCGTAGACTCGCAATGAAATAGTTATTGCATGAACACTGTTCATTGGAAAGTCATGGTTTATAGTTAATTCTCTTCAGCATGAAACAAGCTTTTCAGAGGTACTATGTATTAGGGCCCATAACACACTTGAACTGGGGAAATTGGTAGAATGTCAGGAATATTCCCTCCAAAAATCCCTCGCATCAACTTTGGCCCCCACTCGAAAAAATTCTATACGGGATAAATGAGTGTACCCAGTTTTGTTTTAATAGACGGAATAGGTGTGAGGGGAAAGGTTATATACCAATACGCTCTATACATACAAAACCGAACCTATGATCTGACCAATAAAGAGAACAATCAAGAGTTGTTCACTTTTATTTTTATTTGCAAAACGAGACAATTGAAGAGAGAAACCAATGTGACATGAATAGCATACCCAAATATTCTGATATAAGTTCTTTATCAAAACAAACCTGAAATTTGGCGCTGCTCTGTTTTAGAACCGAAGAAAACCTAGAAGATTGAAAAAAGGATTTTCCTGTTTAAAATGAGGCAGCTTCAAGCTAGAAAAAAAGCTATTTTTAAGGGTTCAAAATGTGAGTTTTTTTTTTTTTTTAATATAGCCTCGCTGCTGAAAGGGGCGTTAAACTTTTTTTTTTTTATTATTATTATAAGTAAAAGATCAGGCATTTACTGAAAGGATCTCGCCATTCCATCCGGTAAGACGTATGTTACCGGAAACTTAGGGTTGCCGATTACTATTCAATGTACACCATGCAGCAACACACATTTCGTTCGGAATACTGTTCCGACTGTGACCGTTGTCATTGGTAAGAAACAATTTATTCTTCGAAATATATATATATATTTTTTTTCAGTTAGCTGGGGCTTTTCGAATCGCTGTCCTCTATCTGTTTCTATCATGTGTCATACGCTGTGACATCACACTGCACCGTTTCGTTCTTAACATAATCTTTCCTTTTCTTTAGCCGGCCTCGGGCTCGATTCCCATTCTGTTCTGGAGCATCCACTAGGTGAGCTTCATATTCCAAAGGTCTTCTTACATGATCAAACTTTCTCAGTCTACTTTCTTGCAGTTTTTCTACTACAGGTCTCACCTTTACTGTTCCTCGTTTCATTTCATTCTTAATTTTGTCCTTCCGCGTCACTCCATACATTCAACACATCATCTTCATCTCGACAACACGCAACCTCTATTCCTCTCTCCTCTTCGTCATCCAACACTCCGCTCCCTATAAATGGCAGATTTCACTACTGTGTTTTGTAAACTTTTTTGTTTTAAATATAAATTGGAGGGAAGCGGCAGGAGTATTGGGTGACTAGGGTACTAATGCCCCTTAAAGGAAAAGTTTACAAAACATAGTAAGACTTGCCTTATTATATGGCGCGAGATGTTGGAGGACGAAGGGAGAGAAATAGAAGTTGCATGCTGCAGAGATGAAGATGCTGCGGTGGGTGTGTGAAGTGACGCGGAACGAAAAAATTAATGAAGTAATCTGGGGAACAGTAAAAGTGAGCCCAGTAGTAGAAAACCTGCAAGAAAGTACACTGAGATTGTTTAATCATGTAAGAAGGAGACCTTTGGAATACGTAGCTCACCGAGTGGATGCTATAGAACTGAAAGCAAAACGAGCTCGAGGCCGGCCAAAAAGAAGTGGTGAGATTGTGTTAAGAACAATATGGCAGTGTAGTGTCACAGCGTATATGACACAAAATAGTAACAAATGCAGGACAGCGATCCGAAAAGCCAACCCTAGCTAACTGAAAAGGCTTAAAAGAATATTAATTTCTTCTTAAGAATCTCTAAATATTTTGAAGATGATTCATAAATAATATGTTTTAGGAAAGAAATATTGAAAATAAGAGTGTCTGATTATATTTTGATAAAGAAATCTTCGGGGAAGAACACTTTTACACAAGATCGGCAACACATTTTGATCAAGTTGTGTTCCTTTCACTTGAGGAAGAGGAAAAGGAATTTCCGCCCCGACCCGGGAGGAGCACTACTGAAGGCGAATCTGAGACATTTTGCTATTATTATTATTATTAATTTTCATCTCCTTTATTCTGTTACGTTGTCTACTTTTCACACTTCTTAAAATTGTGAGTTCAGTAATTTCAGAAATAATTTCCTGACTTTCAGTAGTAGTTCGGTAACTTTCAGTAGTAGACCAGTAAATTTAGTAGCAGTTTGTAACTTTTAGTAGTAGTTTTTGGTAATTTTAGCAGTAGTTTGGTAAAGTTTAGTAGTAGTAGTACTTTCAAATTAGAGAAGAACCCCGACAGAAAATCCTGGTCCTCCAAGTGGGAATTGACGACAGGTAGGCACCTGGTTGTGAAAACATTTACCAAAACAAATACTAATCGAGAAAGATAAGGAACAAATTGGTTCCACTAATCTTTCGTTAATTGTCCGTCGAATGCTGAAACTTCACTGGACCTCAAGCACATACATACAATATTAATAAAAAAGATAAACAGGTTCCGTAGAATTTTCTCAAAGTTGGAATCCCTCTCTCAGACCTGATAATTTTTTTTTTTCCCTCAGGAAAAGGCACCTGGGAATCAGAAAGCATTTCCAGATGCGTCTATGATCCCTGCGCCCCATTCAATCAACTTTTACTCATGTATGTTACCAAAGTTACTATTTTGTGAAATTCTAAAGCTTAATACCAGTGGTTTCCCGTTGCAGGAGAGATTTGTTTCGGATGCATAATAATATATATAAGTGATAGTTCCTGTTGTAATTGTGGCAATAAATCTAGATATTGGAATACGCCTATCACGCAACTAGTTGCATTTTTTAACATATGTGTTGGCAACACTACTTGCAATCAAGTCGAAAGGATAAGCTGTCTGCTGGCCAGGTATACAAGAGACTTTCTCAACTTATATACATCCATCTTTTTTCGGTGAATGTCTCATTGTGAATTTTTCCTCTCATATACGACGACATTTTCAACATGTGACAGAAGTTACAAATTAAAGTTTCGGGAAGATGTTTAATTACTTGCTTTGTGCAGGAATTTTTATTAGGAGTGTGTTCTGTAATTTCATAACAAAATACGTTGTATTTGTGTTTTATAGTATTCATTGTTCTAGTTGATTAGGGAAAAATATATTATTTATGTATCATTGTTGTCATGTTTCCTTGGTGTTGGTTTTTCCATCAACATGAAAAAGTTTATGTGGCTAATTACATAGCAGAGAAAACCGGGAAAAGTCTCAGAGTTCTTTCCTGCAATTTTTGTAGCCACCCTAAGGACGTATTTCCAGAATTATTTGTTCCCGGTTGATTTCAAACATATAAGCTACATATGAAACTTATAATGGTTACACTTTACGTTGACTCATAAATATGTATTATAATGAAAGAGAAAACTGCAATTTTTCTTGAAATTTCCGAAAGATCTTTAAAGAGGAAATGGATCAAATATAACTAAGGTAAGAGAACGTATTTATATGAAAATAAAGTGGAACACACAACAGCTTATCCTTTCTTTAGCTAGCAGACGTATTGTTTGGACCAGACAAATGAGTTTTGTAACCTTGCTCTCAGGTTAAAAGCAAAAGTGACCTCGTTACTTGACTCATCCATAGACCGAAAGACGACTCACTCTGTGTCAACAATTGGTATAAAATCTTCGTGGCGATAGGTTTTAGTGTCGGATCGTCACAGGTGATACAAAATAAATCTTTCTGTGGTATTCTGCCGATAGTCGTCAGTGAGTATGACCAGGCCAAGATACACTACCAACTGTCAAAAGAATGGAGTATGAGAACGAAGTTCATGTTGTGCATGGATGTTCTGTTCTTTTGTTCTGGAAACTCATTCTAGACGGTTGTGCTGTGGAAGGGAACTTTTATGTTGAACAATTACAGCGAGTCCCTTTTGTTATGCGACAGAAATACCTGGCTTCGATCAACAGAAAGACGGTTCTGTTTCAAGTCGATACGGACATTTACTCAAACTCTACGAACTGTAAGGATTTTAATAAGTATAACATTCCATATGTGCGTAACAGACATTGTTCCTTCGTATTCTCATTAGTCTTCCTCGCATTTTTTCTACAGGGACGACAATTTGAAGCATTAATGAAGTAAGAAAATGGGGTGCGCGAGATTTTGGCCTCTAAATTCGCTGAATGGTATCGCTGTAAGATCGTGCCTCTCATGGAACATTGGCAGAGGATAATCGAACCATACACCTTATTTTGAAAAATAAGGTAAGCCTTCACGCTTTTTACATAGTACCATTCTTTAACACCAAGTAAAGAAACATATCTATAACTCACCTTCGTATATATTGAACCACTTGCTTTTTCCAAGAAGTTATCCACGAGAACTACCTACCAACACACTACTTTTAACGTAACCTCAGTAACAATTAATGTGCTCTTATTTATATATATCTATAAAACATTTAATGGTATATAACTGGAAAACACTAACAAACATTTTAAAAACAAGATAGGTCAATTTTATATTACAAACAACTGCTTAATACATGGGTAATCCCTGCCAATTGTTTCGAAAGAATTAAACACCTTTCGTTACACAAAACCCAATCAGATTTAAAAGCTTAAAAAATGTACTAATAATGATTACCATAAAGGATAAATAATACTCAAACTATACTGAACAATCTTACTTAAATTATATAATACAACATACCACAGAACTATTGGATTTGACGTAAAGTAATTACAAACACATAAAAACAACTTGAAATGTAGCCACACTTCACAATACTTGATATACAAGTAGAATGTCAATAGAAATAATTAATAGCGAAAGAATTGTTTACGAAATGCAATAACATGTATGAATACTTGGTTAAAAAGACAGCGACAGAGATACAGACAGGCAGACTCCTGAACAACAGAGTCGCAAGAGTTTGAAATGCCAGGTTATGAACAAACAAACATGTATAAAGGTGAATAGGATTCTTTACAAGACTCGGTAACCCTGTGTGAAAATGTAATTCTAATGAATTATATACAAGAAAAAAAGTCAACATTTTGAAAAGAAAAATAACTTCCACATTTAAATTAGTTTTGATCACTGTTTAATATTTTTTTTATGTATTTCTTTGATTGTTGTTGTTGTCCCCTGTCTGTGTTTGCAATTGAGTCATATCTTGTGATATGATGCATGATTAGTTGTGCTCTGTTATAAACTTAAGAATTTACAACAAAAATAGTAACAAAACAATTCAACCTTTCCATAATATAATAATTATTAAATTCATATATAATGTTAGAATTAACATACTTAGCTCTATTATATTAATATAAGCGAATTAGGACGACTCAAAACTCAGGAATGAAATACAGCTTTACCACTAATAACAACATGTGGTAGTAGGAAAGTACTAAAGATACTTTATGCGCCTGAGGGGGGATTTGTCACCACACTAATTTTTATAAGAAATATTCCAAATACTTTATAATTTCTTTTTACAATTTAAATCTAAAAATTAAACTTTGAAACCTAAGGAATCGCGTGAGTGATTTATTAATCATCTGTGGTAATTTATCTCTTTACATAAATTTTGTAAAAGCTTACTTGTAGCAACGCTTAACACGGGATGTTGGATGAACAGAAAGAACAATTGCTGTCTATATATATATATATTGTGCCGCATAATATATATATGATTTTAAAACTAACGCATTGAAGTTTGCTACACAAAATCACAGAAATGCGATGCAAACGAGAGACTGATAATATAATGTGATACATCAATTACAGATGGGCCATAATTCATGAAGGGACTGCAACAATATTTTCCATGAGAATAAGATTAATGTGAGTGTTACTTATGATCGCCATAGTAGAAATATGGGGTAAATGTTCTTACCACCATTTTATTCTCCTCTTATTTTTCAGATTACATAGTTAAAGTATACAACCAGGTGCAAGAAAGCAAAATTCAGTTGCGCAGAGAACGAATATTATTGAATTGTATTTTGAATACCAGATGTTGACTGTCTTAACACAAAGAGCGTATCGTCACCAGTTTCGTGTCAGGTATGCACCTTCTGACTCAATGATTCGTCGTTTGATTGGACGTCTCAGAGAGCATGGTTCCGTACTTGATTTGCCACAATCGGAGAAATCACGCTCGACAAGAACACATGCAACAATTGAACGGATTTGGAAAAGTGTCGAAGCACCGGAGGTTTCTATCACAAGAGATTGAGTCAAATGACAGTGCGTCATATTTTAAAATATGATTAGCACCTGTCTATCTACAAAGTGCAATTGGTGCAACAACTGCAACAAACAAATTTCGGGCAACGCTCAGATTTGCTACGCGCATTCAGAAGTTGGTCCACGAGAACGCAGATTTTCTTGCCAATTTAATTATGAGTGACTTCCACCTCCATGGATACGTAAACAAACAAAATTGTAGAATCCATAGTTATCCACCAACGTCCGCCACCCTGTGAAGTGTACGGTATGGTTTGGTATTACGTCCCAGAGAATCACTAAGCCTTAATTCTTCGAAGATGACAATAGCAATGCAATACTCATCACCGGGCGAAGATTCCCAGGAAGTTTTGTGCCCTACAGTACAGAACATGCCAGACGTTTGGTTGCATCAAGATGAGCTAGAGTGCACACATTCAAAGATACAATCGCACTTCTGCGATCCATTTTTGAGCATCGAATCAAATCACGAAATGTAGACATTCCTTAGCTACCACGATCGCCAAATCTACCCGCACCATATTTTTAGATTTGGGGCCACCTCAAAGAACGGATATATAACAATAAACCTCAAAAAATACACTAGATCAAGAACATCTGCACGGAAATCCAAGCAGCAAGAGGAAGCAGTAGCACAGAAACTGCAGCAACTTTGAGAAATGTAATGACGAATTTTGTGGCAAGAGCTTATGTGTGCGAACTACATCATGGGAGACATTTATGTGAAATTATTTTTCACACGTACGTAACAAATCTCCCATATGTAATATATGTTATACCTAGGGATGGGCAAAACCGTTTTTTTATAAAAACCGGAAACCGGTTTCTACAAAAAAACCGAAATTTCGGTTTTCTCCAAAACCGGTTTCGGTTTTCTTCAAAACCGGTTCGGTTTTCACCGAAACTGGTTTCGGGCAAAACTTTTGGAAAACACACAAAACTATTTCTGTAGAAACGGATTCGGTTTTCGGAGAACAACGAAACACTATTCTGGTCAGAAATAGACAAATTTTGGAAAAAACCGGAACCGGTTTTGAAGAAAACCAAAACTGGATCCGGTGAAAAACTGAACCGGTTTTGGAGAAAACCGATATTCGGTTTCGGTGAAAACCGAATCGGCTTTGAAGAAAACCGAAAGCGGTTTTGGAGAAAACAGAAACCGGTTTTTTGAACATTTTCAAAACCCGGTTTCGGTTTTTCTAAAAAACGAAAAACCGTTTTTTTGTGACCACCACTAGTTATACCAGCATTTCACTACATATTGCTAACATGCGCGAGGAGTTATGCTGTTTTGAAACCCCTTTGTGACTTATGACCTATCATGTATAATTTATTACCAAATTGAGCAATCTTTGAGATAAAAAATTCCTATATAATTGTCTTTTATGATAGAAGAGTTTTCTTTCGATCTCACATACAAGTAAGAGTCAATAATAAATGTTCCCTCGAAACCCCGAAGTGTTTGCCTTTTATGTTCTCAGTAACACAAACTAATCCACTACAGACTCTTAGAACAGACAACAAGGAGATCATATGCATTTTGACATTTTATTGCATCTAAAAATAAAGCGCCTCAGAGATACAAGACCCGAGTTTACTCTTCAGAAGATAAATCAAAACCGGAAATCAACTAGTACTTTTTCTTTTCTTTTTTTTTTAAATTATCCTGCTATGTTTCTGTAGTTGTTTCAAGCTCTGGGAAATGACACATCTAGCTGTTCCATGATTGGTCTAAAAATATTCCTTTTACCACGCTCTCTCATATTTTTTTATTCAAATGGTGAAAGAAAAATAGTGATTGATTTAGAACGGTTAAAAATGAAGAAAGGATCTGGATCTGAGTAGTATTTAACTACACTATGAGCTAGGAAATGAACATTTGTGTATGAAATGCAGTTACTGTGCTTTTGTCGGAAAAACGAAGGTAAACTTCGTGAACTATGTAATTTCAATTCTTCGTTCCTTGACGCAATTATGGATTCAGCACTTAAAAGTTACATACAGACACATTCAAAACCAGCGACCAGCTTAGACAATGACTAAGTTAGTAGCTTTGAAAAAGAATATTTTCTTACCATACTTGTATGATATACAATAAACAGAAAATAAATATCAAGTCCACATAAAACAATAAAATATATATAAAAATATTTTCCCTTCCTAGAGAAAATGTTATACAAAACAGATATACAATATTTTTCCATAGAAAAACCCAATTATTCATTCTGATACTACTTTATTCATTATGAATCCTGTTTGCTGCAAATATTTCAAAAGACAGTTGTATGTAAATAAAATAACAATCTAAATAACTTATTCTGCAGTAATAAATTAACAAGAAAAAAAAGAACTGTTCTCATCAAATAATGTTTTGTAATGGAAATATAAACGCCTTAGAATACACATTTAAAAAAAATCGTACATATTTCGAAGGCATAATATGTCATTTAACCTACCTATTGATAGCCAGAGTTGGCAAATCTGCTTTTTATTTTTTAAAAAAGCAGTTTTTGGTTTAAATTAACTTTTCGGTTCAAACAGATTTCCTTTACTTATTCAGATTACATGTGGATACAAATAAGTTTGTTTGGCGTTAACGTCCTTACAGTCAACGAGGTTATGAAGAACGATACCTACAGCTTATATATAGGGTTGCCAGATCTGACCTTTTCCCGTAAATTTTACGTTATACGTTTTCATTTTCCCCGTAAAAATACTCTTCCGATTTTTTAATAAGCAAAAGAAATCATAGTCCTGGACATTTTCAAAATGTATTTATACGATTAGCGCGATTTTATTTTTTATTTACTTTTTTTTTAATTAGAGTAAAGACTTCTTACACACTATTAACAATCCAACCGAACGACGTAACTTAGTATTCAGACAGGAAATACAACAGGTTGTGTTTTTACTTCCCATCTAGCCGGCACATCAACCTTATGATTAATAATAATAATTTGGTTTTAGCATTTTAGCCTTCGTCTGTCAACCTTATCTCGATCATACCGCAATTTCGATAGATCATAATATATTGATTTCCAGAAACGACATTCAAGAGGAAGTTAGGGTCTCTATTGGCGGTGGCATCAGTTCTTTGCAGTCATCAACCCTGTCTCTTTGTTGGTCAACTGTTAAAGGACGAGGCATAAAACAGACACAGACCTTCCTCTTTTTGAGATCGTGCGTTATTATTTGCGCACAGTTTCTTTATTCACGAGCAACTCCGCAGCATTGTCTCATTTCGGCTTTCCGTCATCAGTGTCCTCAATTTTTCTATCAATTCCTATGTTCTCACTGTCCTTGCTGCACCCGATGTTCGTCGTCTTCAACGGACTCCTGTCCCTCCCTGAAACGCATGTGCCAAGCAAATACACGCGCACGGGATAGACACGTGGCCCCAAACATTTGTTGCAACATTTGATAAATTTCTGTAGCAGTCTTACCCAGACGCGCACAAAATTTGATGTTCGCTCTTTGTTCCATGTTGAACTGACGACGCAGCTTAGCAACACCTGTCTACACTCGCCACGCCTACACATTTAACTGTCAGTCAAGATCAACTGTTTGCAGCACAGCTGTGCCACATGTTGACAAAAAAAATCAGTCTCGGTGTCAAAGATCTTTTCTCATACATTGAAGTTTCCTAAGTTTGTAATGTATGAGAAAACATATTCTAGATGGTTTGATATATGAAGAAATTTCACCATGAAGTTTACAAGATTTGTGGCAGTTTTGCTATTATTATTATTATTATTATTATTATTATTATTATTATTTTAAATCAATTGCTTTAAAAAAATTGGTTTAAACCAGCCAACTCTGTTGACAGATATTCCAGAAATTCTTGTCCGATATCTCCATACTTCAAGCCAAATACATTACACTCTATTCTATCACACTTTTTACATATTGCTATGAATCTTGGTCCATCCTACATATTACTCGAACTTTGAGCCAATGTATTGAGTTATATCGTGTACATCGTTCTATTGAAAGTCATAAAGACTTTCATGACTACCAACTAGAACTCGTACGGACACTTTCTACATCATAAACTTTTCAATCATCATTACACATACTTATGAAATCCAACTAATTACTTTGCATTTTTTGTTTACTTCATTTCTAAACATGTACAAAATTCCTAAGCAGGGACCATATTGCGACCTATCCATACAAAGGTAAGTAAAAGGTACAAACAATCGATTCCTAATGGTATTCGTTACATTCTTCGTCATTCTTATAACTATTATTGTCAATACCACTCGCTTCATATGACAATTTGCAATAAGTTATCCATAAAAACTAATTTATGTTCTGTGGCTAACGCGCAATAATATCATGTTTTGTGTTTTGTTAGTTCCTTCTTTAATAAAGTTGTACATTAGTCTTCCTTGCTTTCAATGCTTTTGAGAAGTTTAGAAACTCTGGAGTTAACACGCATAACTAACAACATACTTAGAACAACAGATGGAATAGTTACAAACAATCCAAGACCTTCAAAAATAAATTTTGGAGCAAATATTTTCCACACCATTAAATGCCGGCAGTGAACTGCAGCAGCTAACATACAGGAAAACACCTGAAATGAGAACATAAAAATAAAAAAGTTGATTATTTCCTAATTATATTAAGACTAGGAGAATGCTAATCTGTTCCTACCTCGAATGCCGGCAGGGGGTCATTCTGACCCATACCTTTCTTTGATTCATTTACGGTCTCTACATCGTGATTGTTTATGTTTAAAGAATTACTTGGTTAGTATAAGAAGAAGAAGAGAACGAAGAATGGGAAGCTATCACATTTCAGAACATAAACTGATTTTATTTCAAACTTAGCTACGCTCATATTCTAATTTAGTTACTTTATCATTTGTTATTATATATTCATAATACTTAGCTTCAGAGCACTTTTTCACGAAAAAATAAATCTAGCCTAATTATCTTCTCTACTTTGCTGTTTTTTCTGTACATAAAGAAGCTTTTTATTTTCAAAATAGCACATTTCTTTTCTAGCATAGATATTTTTTAGAATAGAACAAACATAATTTTATATCTACATTATTTGCATTTTACTATTATTTCCTTATAAGATTGAAGCATGCATCCATTTTCTTTCACATACGAGACAATGCATTGAATAGCTTTTAGAGATAAAATATTTTACATAAAGTGCAAAATAGTAATGATTTGTTGGTGTATTCTGGCATCCATTATTATATTTAGTCTCTTCCCTTCGTTCCTCCTGGGAAAAATAATGTAGTATTCCCATTTCCTTTCCACATCTCCATGCCCTTAACCACCTAAGAGTTCATCCGCCTTTAAGGACATTTTCCCTTCCTAAGGTCAAGACGGTGCCCTGATTTGTACCCGCTCATCCGCTCTCTGAGGAAGCCGTTGGCACTTTGTAGAAGTTGACACCTTATCCCAGGATTCAATCAGTCCCCTGCCACCTAACGCATTGCCCGCTTTCACCTACGAGGAGGTGTAGGTTGAGATTTTCCCTCCAATCAAATGAGACTCGAAGGCATTAATCAAACTCGGGGGTGTGAAAACCCGATTTTTTTTTCAAGAATAAAACAGCCCAGTGGGTTTTATTGGGCAAAACTGGGTTTTATTAAATTTTGTACGTACACTTAAATCCATATTTCTACTTAAAATACCATTTAAGTATTCATGTTCCATTGTTTCTATGAAACTATGGAAATCCACTGTGGGGTCACGGTGGCTTACCTCTGGCACGGATTCTTGGTACAGTCCAAGCTCCCACTAAGTGGGATTTGTGGTGGTTAGACACCGTGTACATGGGTTTTCTCGGGATTCTCCCGTATCCTCCCACTTTCGTCATGCTACAATCATAATCCATTTCATCATCACAGTCACCTCTTGACTCTGTACATAATCATCAGTCATTGAACCACACTTAATTAAAAAAGTGTCGCATATGTGAGTCTCTCAAGCCCCATCCGCGTTTTGATGCACACACTTGCGATTTCTAGAAAGAAGTAGACAATTTTGTAGAGTAACAAAGAGCTGGGTAATTCTATATAATATAAAACAGGAACAAAATCCCTCATTACACCAAGGGTTCAACACCCCCCCTTCACCCCCGAGCCAGTTATCCTGACTTAAGATTCCTTCAGTTTTCCTCAAAACACGCCAGGAAAGTACTGGGATATTACCTGAAGTTTAGAAGCCAGAGGTAAAAAACGGCTTATTAAATACATTTTTGTTAATAAAGTAAAAAGAGTTTTTTTGGAAGAACTGAAATGTTGAAATATTTTTTCTAAATTCTCATTTCCAGTTGTCAATTTACTTTCTTACAATAGATTTATGAATAAATGTCCTTTGTAACATACGATAATCATACTCTACATCACAAACTCTACTAAATACGCCTGAAGAATTCGGGAGTTTCACGATATGACTACCGTTAGTGTTGAGAAGATAGAGTATATCTTTAGTAATTTCCTGTTTCTACGTGAAGTATTAGCAATGTAATTAACTGATACATGGAGAAAAATATTATTTGTTTGCACTAAGACACGAGTATGCATTACAAAACAAACGGAATGTAGTCACATTGCTTTTTTATTCCAGACTAGTAGAAATGTTCGTTCCTTGCAAGCGGAAAATTAGGTTCATGGAAAATATTTTAGCCTCCTCTTCCCCCCCCCCCTTAGGATAGGCATGTCAATGAAAGTGTAGTCATAAAAACTCCATAAATATTCTATTTTTGGCATAGATTTTGAACCCTCTTTTTCCTTATGATACATCCTTTAAGCAAAGTTACATAATAAAATTCGTTTGAGGTAAGTACTAACTATGTTCGAAAACTCATTTCAAACTGTTCAACTATTTCCCTGTGATGCGGTCACAAACAACAGGCAACATCGCTTTCAATGTGGAGAAAAAAAAAAAAAAAAAGATTGCGGAAAATGACCCCTTGAAATGGGAATGCTCAAAAACGCTGGGATACAGGTCCACTTATTTTTAATGATGAGTTTGTATGCCAAGTTTCATCTTGCCGTTTTTTCCCGTCTCATTAGTCATGCGTCCACAGAGAGGAAACAAAAGACCACACCGCACGCCTCTGCTAAGCGATTGGGAGTTAGTCTGACCATCGACCTCCTATAATACAGGCACGTTGCGCACATACAGCAGTCATAGTTCGTTCAGTATCGAAGAGAAATAGAGATATCAAAGTACTTTGCTCGAGTGTGTTTGCTGTATGACTTTAAAGTGGGCATGTCAGGCATTTATGTATTAAGTGTGCCGCACATGTCAGGCATTTGAGGAGAAAGTCGTGAACGAACGCACCGCCAGGCATTGGTTCCAGAAATTCCGTCCGGGAGATGTGAGATTTTCGGATGGACCTTGCAGTGGACGACCACATGTGTTGGATGACGAGAACCCTGAAAAGAGCCATCGAGGAGGACAGTGGTCTAACGTGTGATGAACTTGCTGAAAGGTTCCATGTTTCCGCTGAAACAGTCAGACTGCACCTGCATGGGATAGGGAAATCATACAAGTTAAGCATGTAGGTACCCCACACACTGTCTGCCGACAAACAAGTAACAAGTGGTAGCCTGTTTGTTCTTGCTCATTCGGCACCTAAACGCACTCATCTTTGATCGCTTGCTCAATGACGAAAAGTAGGTCCTCTATCACACACCCACGCGTACCAGACATTGGGTGTCGCCACGTGACCCTGTTCCTCACACCTCAAGACCACCTATGCACCCATGAAAGGTTATGCTCTCTGTATGGTGAAATTGTCGACCATGGTGCATTACGGCGAGCTCCTTTCACCCGGTCAGATCATCACTGCTGACCTCTATTCTCATGGGTGCACCGTGCATTGCTGCAGAAGGAGCCACCATCGGTGAATCGCAAGGGTGTGTTGTTCCTACACGATAATGCCAGGTTATATGTGGTAAACAGGACTCGGGAGATCCTTCAGCAACATGGCTGAGAGAGACTGCCATGCACCAAATTCACCGGAACTTGCGCCAACAGATTACCAACCGTACAGTTTAATCTTCCCTTTCAGCACCAATGAGACTATTACTCAAAGTGCACGTGAACCAGTACTTGGGTTTTATCCGAGAACTTCTACCTTCACTAGAGATCGAACCCGGGCCTCCACGTTTTATTCTTTTTGCCACGTATCAGGCTCTACTGAGACAATTGATACGTTCAGTCAAAACAAAGAATTCATAGAGAATAAGGAGCGGCTAACAATAAAACACATCAACCACCAGCCCGAGAATTTAGATGATATTTTAGTAAAACACAAATGCTTTGCTTACACATACATATGCAATTACTGTTAACGGCAAAAAGTATGAAGGATAATAAGAACAATGTAGGTAAAGAAAGGAATTGCGCATTAAAAATCACGCTGATCTATATAATCTATTACAATATTTATCACACATTATTGGAATAATCGGAGATAAACACTACTTAATACTACTACTAATAATATATATACGTACCCTGATGGCATGAAATATTAAATATTTCAAGCAAACATCAAATAAGCTGTAATTAAAGTGGTCTTCTTTTTCGTACAATAAGATTTCACCTCTTTTGTAATCATCTTTTAAGTTATCTTTTGTTATCAGTTTTGGAAACATGACCATTAACGTGAACGGCACAATAACAATACAAGGCAGTAGAAGGCCTGCGCTAATATGAGATCCAAACGTATTGATTCCAATCAAGATAGCTGGAACGATGTGCGTTGAAAACTCTCCTCCTGTGCCCACAAAGGCAGCATCCCATTGGATTGAAGGAAACGTGGGCTGATGACTCGTTCCATAGAAAAAGTATAAGGCCAAGAAACCCCAGCAGATGGTAGCAGACCATGGTATATTAAGAAGTTGTTCTAGACAGAAAAAGAATAATAACGATAATAAACTTAAGTAATAGACCTTTTCGTAAGGAGAAATTTACATTACTAGTTAAAAGATAAGACAACAAGCGTTTTCCTGCTCGTGTTGATTTTTGCATATAAAAGCTGAATATTAATTCATTTAATAATAATAATAATAATAATAATAATAATAATAATAATAATAATAATAATAATAATAATAATAATAATAATAATGAAGAAGAAGAAGAAGAAGAAGAATCGGGCAAAGTACCATTTGGAAAATACAAATTTATGTTGAACTGGCAACACTTGTTAATTTGGAGACGTTGTGGAGTATGCCAAACATTTCTCCCGGGTACTTTTTTTTTTTTTTTTTAATTACACTAGTCAATAAGATTTTGGCACAGTCAGAACTTTTCACCTAGAATTAAAATATGTAATCAGTTCTTCTCCATCACCCACTATTTTCCCGTGATACCCACGTGACCCTGAAAAATGTTTTTTTTTTTTTTTTCAGAAATTTAATATTTACCTGCAGATAATCACATGTAACTTCCACGGTAATTATAATATATGCACGGTTTATACTGCATTGGATTCGCAATGAAACACACTTTACAATTATGTATACCGTGTCGCCATTTTTATATGAGAGAAATTCTAGAGAGATTTTGTTGGAAATTCCCTCCGAAAAGTAGTTTATAAGATTTTTGTTGTTGTTGTTGTTGTTGTCTCATGTCACTATTCATATAGTGATACAGAAACGGGAATTGCACCAAAACATAGATTTAAGTCTGCTTAATAAATACCGGTATTAATTTCAGTGAATCACGTTATTCTATCTAGAGATATCAATAGTTGTTTCTATTTACATGTTTAAATGCAAGGCGTTCAGTAAAGATAGAAAACAAACATTGATGTATTGTCGACAGTGTACACGGACACGCAGGTACAAACACAAATACACAGAAGCACACATAAGGCACGCATACTTTCTGTGGAAAATTAGTTGATTTTTACGATTTTGATCTCCCAATAATGAATAAAAAATCTGGAGAGAACAACGAAAAAATTAAATTGCTGAATTCCATTATCATTTTCAAGACAAGACAGTTAGTGTTGCGTGGTGAGGCACTGAGTTAGATTGCGTTCTGTGCTGCTTTGTGATTTATGAAGTGTAGGTTCGTGTGTGTGATACCGTATAGGATACAAGATGCCGAAGTAGTGTGTACATCACCCGGACAATTTCTGTTATGTATGTGAGGAATTGGCATTTAAATCGCGACGTTGACGTTTCACTCCACTTGTGATGAAGTGTTATCATTTATATTTTGGTAGCAGCGTAGGAAACCAACGTAAGAACTGAGCTCTTCCCTACTTTGTTGTACGTCGTGAAACGTTTGACTGGGTGGGAAAATGGTGTCCGGAACATGAACTTCGGCGTACCCATGGTCTGGAGGGAACAAAAAGATCATTCTTCAGACTGCTACTTTTGTATGACACAGATGAAAGAAATAACCAGTAAATCTAAGCACACAATGCAGTACCTCAATTTGCTATCAGCAATTAGGCCAGTTCTACACAATGCAGAATTACCAGTATCACAACCTCCAGCTCATCTTACTGTAGATGAAGATTACGTACTTGAGGCAACCACTGAAGTACAACATGAAGAGGAAGATGATCCTACACATGTAGGAAGTACACCTACATTCGAGGTCCATCCGATAACTCAGGGTGAACTAAATGACTTCGTTCGAGATTTAAAATTCTCCAAAATAGAGGCAGAACTTCTTGCTTCTAGACTGAAATGCTAAAATCTGGTCCACTGTGACACTAAAGTGTGTGTTTTCGGAAACCTTCATGCAGTTTCAGAACTACTACTCTAAAGAAAATGATTTAGTTTATTGTAACAATGTTTATACTGCCATGGATACACTCGGATATGAAAATGTAAGTATAGAGTGGAGATTGTTTATTGACTCTTCAAAAACTAGTTTGAAGACAGTCCTTTTGCACAGTGGCAACGAATTTCCTTCAGTGCCTTTGACTTATGCAACTAACGTGAAGGAAATTTATGAAAACATCAAAATATTGTTAGAAAGAATTCAGTACGAGAAATACACGTGGATCGTTTGCTGTGATTTGAGTCATTTCTTTGTTAATTCAAAAGTTTTTTTTTTTTTTTTTTTTCAGGAAACCATAAAGCCTCAAACTACCGTGAAATTTAAAGTTCATTACCTAGACTCCTACCTGGATCTCGTTGCCACTAGTGATAAAAGTGGGTAACGTTTTCATCAGGACATTTCCGTCATGCAGAAGAAGTACCAAGGACAGTGGAATTCACAAATGCTAGCAGGTTAGTGTTGGACACTCAAGAGAAAATCTTTCAGTTTTACATACCACGGTTATGCCTGCTAGGCTAAAGGAGACGGTGTTGATGAAAAATGAACGAAATGGTGGAATGAAGAAAGTGGGAGGAAACGGGAGAACGCCGAGAAAACCCATGCACACGGTGTTTGTCTACCACAAAGTTCACTTGGCGCGAGCTGGGATCAATCCAGGACCCCATGCACCAGAGGTGAACGCTCTATCACTGAGCCACCGCGGTGCCTGACGCTCAAGAAAGATGTTCCAGAAGCCAAACACACAAGACAGTAATCGACAACTAAAACATTTTAGTTAATGTTAGTGTTCATTTGTTAACACTTAAAACTTCTTTGGTCAAGTATATATGTGGCAAGCTTAGTTTAATTTAGTTTCCTTTAGCAATAGAAATAACTACTTATATCTCTAGATAAAATAATGTGATTCACATGAAATTAACACGATTTATTGAGTAGACATATATGTATATTTTGGTCCAATTCACGTTTCTGTATCACTATATGAATAGTGATATGAGACAAAAAATTCTTATAAACTACTATTTGGAAGAAATTTCCAACAAAATCCCTCTAGAATTTTCCTCATAAAAAATGCCAACACGGTGTATACACCATTGTAAAATGTTTCATTGCAAATCCAATGAGATATAAACTGTGCTTATATTGTAATTACCGTAGAAGTTGCATGTGATTATCTGCACGTAAATAACGAATTTCTGAAAATAACCCATTTTTCAAGGTCACGTAGGTGTCACGGGGAAAATCGTGGGTGGTGGAGACTCTACGTGAAAAGTTCTATTAGAATCAGATATTTTCTCCCATGTGCAAGAGATATTTTTAGTAGTGTTATTATTATTCACAACACAACTAAGTTACAACTGTGTTTTAACATAGGGGACCCACTTTCGTACATTTAAGAAGGCCGAAAAACTGCCTTCTATAATTTCAATAATTAATTAATCAATTATTGATATGAAAGGCAGTTTTCAGGATCTGAGAAGTTTCTACATATGGGTCCAAATTATATTTATACACCTCACTGATCTGGCTAATGTTTAAATGTGATCATGGTGAGAACTCTGACAACAATTTTAAAATTGCAGTGTAAAATATGACCGGACTCCAGGACTAAGAAGATAGTGAGAGTTTACAGCGATTGGTTTCTTTTTTGATATTTTGGGTTAAGTATTTATTTTCCTTTTAAAAAAATTATAAACATTTATTTTATAATCACTGAAGAAGATGCATGTGTAATTAAGTATGTAATTTTGTTTTTGCAGAAAAGTGAGTGATCAGATTGGGTTTCAACTACTAACAGCCCTCAATGTCTCTAAAAATTATTTAAAAAATTGACGTATCAACTGTAAAAGAATCAGTAACCTTCTCCAACTTTTCAATAGCCTT
This sequence comes from Thermobia domestica, assembly GCF_964235325.1. Taxonomy (NCBI): domain Eukaryota; kingdom Metazoa; phylum Arthropoda; class Insecta; order Zygentoma; family Lepismatidae; genus Thermobia; species Thermobia domestica. The sequence goes on along the minus strand of NC_137455.1, from coordinate 154,295,580 downwards.
TATATATTCTTATAATTACTCATACAGTAAATTAATGAGGTAGATGCTTTACACGTTACTTTGGAACAATTTCTAAACTGATATTATTCACAACAGGTAGACAAAAGTAAATAAAGCTAACTATTCTTTGATAGAAAGTGGCAGCGTATGAATTTCAATAAACTGAAAAACTGAAAAACTGTTTTTAATAAGCTGCATAATGAAACTTCGGACAATTACTTTTGTAAGTTTGTTACTATTATTAAGGGTTTGTATTCAATTATGGAAGTCAAAACCACCTCGAAAAATACAAAACAATATTACGCCTTCTCAAACGTGCGACATGAATGCGTTTCTTGTAATCTTGGAAACCATTAATAATACAAAGAAATTACACAGAAAATTTTGATTGTTAAGAAAAAACAAAAAGGTTAATAGTGAAGTTTATATTTGAAGGGTAAGGGGAAAAAAGAAGGAATGTCAAAAAACTGCATTTTCGAGAAAACTGCTATTTAATATTGAAAACGCGTAAGAAGAATAGGGTTAATTACATCTTTTGCCCCTTTTTACATGGACATTTTTTCATCTACGTATGCATGGCATATACAGTCAAATAGTACCAAGAGTCACCAATAGATAGGACAAAGCACCCGAAAAAGCACATACATAGACATTCATTGTTTTTTCCCCCTTACCCTTCATTTCATCTGTTGGAGTGAAGTTTATCTGCCACAACCTTAACTATTATGGTATAGAATTGTAGCGCACTTTCAGATAGGAACGTAACTTACTGTTAGACAAAAGAAGTTATGCATGGAAAAGTCAATCTAATACGATGTATAAAACGGATGTGTAAAAAATTTGGATGCTAAAAAGCCTGGGCATGTTTAGTACAACAGAATCGATAGAAAAATATGAATATAACGATCGTCGCCACGAAAACAATGAAAAACGGATCTACTACATATTACAAGTGAGCGGTGGCAGAATAACTTGCTAATAATTACAAAACGAAAAAGGTACACAAAGGCAACTCTCACTACAGTTAACTATAATGTACTTACCTACATTAGTATTGCAATCCAAACGTGTGATTGCAAATATTGAGGCAAGTGTTACACTGGAAACGAACATAAGAACCGCTGATGGTGCCAGCACATCACCCAACAAAAGTGTCACTAACAACACAAACATCACACTAATAATTAGCAATGCAGCACTGTAAGCTGTAGCTAACCCGTAAACAACAGGATACTGCTTCTGTCCACGGTTTTGATTATGCATTGATTCTTTCAGTTGATTGAATATATGAGGGATTATGTTCTCTTGTCCGTAATAAATTGTTACATCGTCTTTTTGTTTAGGAACTACAAAAACACACAAAGGACTTATAAAAACACTCCCCACGGTAAGAGTCACAAAGCCGTATATAATCCAAGCTACAAGCTGCTGATGCCACACTTCCAGGTTTGATTTCATATACTTAGGAAGTCCAAGAAGTGCCCAAAATACACAAATACACACCACTATTACTGTAGGCATGTATCTAGTCAATGTAACCGTAGCCGAAAAACCGACAAGATTTCCACAACTTCTGAGCCACATTCGACATATTGTCACAAATAATGCTAAAGAAATTAAGGTTACAACATACTGCACATTCCCGAATCGTCCGTGAGATGTAGAAAACGATGATTTTTGTGTCACAGAAGAATCACACCATGATTGCTCTTCCCGGCACCTCCAGTAGTAATGAGATAATCGTAAAAATACATTAAATACAATAACAAGAAAAAGTAACTTCAATTTTCTAGGAGATGATTGCACTGACCACCACTTGTGTTTATTTTTCAGTAAATCTTTCTCAGGTTTAAAATTAAATACATGAAGCACTGTTGCAGTAGTAAGAAAATATGACAACACACTAGATTCTTCCACCACGTAACTATTGGAAAATACACCACACGCTGAAATCAACACTAAAGTTCTAATTGCAACACTAAACCAATCTTGCCTAACTCGTTCATGAATATGATGCATAATTTCTTTACAGTTTTGTAAAAAAATCAAAGAAAGTATACCTAAAGAAACTGAATTGGTGAAAATATAACTTGTTGTTTCATAATTACTAATAATGTCTGACTTGTAAAGAATTACATTTACTCCTACAATGAGCAACATGATTGCGTTAACGCCAATCAACAATTTTGTGCTTATTAAGTCAAGTAGTTTAGTTCTAGGTATTCCTTCAATAAGAACAAAAGAGAAAAGAATAGCTGAACCCATAAAAATTAATCCCCATGACATCACTGAAGAATCGAACTTCACCCATACTTCATTACACATTTCCTTAACTTTCAACATATATTTCCGTGCTGCAACAGAACTCTCTCTGAAACCTTGTTCCGTTGATACGTTGTTCATTTGAAGTTGAATATCTTCATATAGACGTCCAACTTCATGCAGTGTAGTTACAGGTAATTGCCCACTAGTCTTTGAATATTCCTGTATATAGTTGTGCACCTGCTTGATATTATTATACATAGCACCTAATCCGTACCTCCAGTCTTCACCACTTGTCTCTGAGGATGGAAGTGATTCTACTATTAGGGTGCCAAGGTTAGAAAACGGTATGGGAACTCCAAGAATAGTAGCTAAAGTAGGCACTAAATCTACTTGATAAACAGTATCAGCGGACTGACCAAGTCTTCTCGACAAAAGAGGTTTGGGGAAGTAGACGAACATGGCAGCTGTCACCTCTGCTTCACTATCTCCTCCATGATCACCTTCAAGTAAACAAGAAATAAATTCACTATTTCAGACTTCCAAAAAATTAAAAGTTACTAACTTTTACGATCTTAATAAATTTGAGGAAACTAATAGCTTTATAATAATAATAATAATAATAATAATAATAATAATAATAATAATAATAAGATATCTAATGTATTTGTTACAACTCTCTTCATTTCCAACAAGTACCGATCCAGACTTAAAAGTGAAAATATCCGCAACTTAATGATTTTTTAAAACAAACAATACATATATTAATGAGAAAATTTACGCCCATCTCAAGTTGAAATATACATTACACTAGAGATGCAAAAAAGCCGGCTTTTTGAATCGATGGTTTTTTGCACATAAAAAGCCCGCTTTTTTGGGAAAAAAACGAGAATTTTGGAAATTTTGGCTTTTTTCATTTTCATGATTTTTCTATTTTAATAGCTTTCTTATAGTATACTCTAAAGTTAAATAAGATTTCATGACCTAAATACTATATTTCGCTCTGGAATTCACCATCATGATGGATGGAGCACATGTTTTATGAATTAAAGTAAACATACAGTACGTAGTATTTGAGGGCAATTGTAGAGGATATTTAACTTCATTTTAACTTCTGAGTTATCGACATTTTTTTTTCTTGCCTACGTCGTTTCTTTTTAGTCATTCATGTTTCATTTCTTAGAGATTAGTAGCGCTACTCTAGCTTCTAGCACATAAGTTAAACTTGTTTTTTCAATATATCCGTCAGAGCGTAAGTTTGTCAGTATATCTGTCAGAGTGTACTTCCACATTTTTGTTATACTGTAGCTGTGCAATGATTTAGCAATAATCTTCCGGATACAACCTTGAATACAGTTTTATAGAAATAATCAGTAGCGGATTCAGAAAAGTATTTTGGGAGGTGTTTCTCTGCTTAATATTTGTTTTTTCTAAAATTTCCTAATTTTTATTTGGGAGGAGCTTGAAGTTTATGAGTATAGGCATAATTAATATTTAGTTTTGTTTGTATTCAGCAATAATCTTCCGGATACAACCTTGAAGACCATATTATACTGATAATCAGTGATGGATTTAGAAAAGTGTTTTGGGAGCGTTTTTCCATATTAATGTTTAGCTTTTTTAAAATACCTAATTTTTATCTGAGGAGAGCTCGAAGATTATGAGTAAGGGCATAACAAATATTTCGATTGTTTTAGAAATTCCGTTATTTCGGGGTGCAGGCTTCAATCTGTAAAACATCCCCATCCTAACCCCCTTCACAAATCCGTCACTGCTGGTAATTAGTAATAACAACGATTTAAAAACGATAAAGGAAGTCGGCCAGGATTCACAGTACACGCACTATCTCTACATTCACAGATGGAATTAAGAAAAACTTTTGTCAAAATGCTCGAAATCGGGGTTGAATCCAATAGAAGTGCAAAAACTAACCACTAACTCATGGTTGTTGTGCAGTTGTGCTTAACTTAAATATATAATATATTCTCTCTATCTATGGCTTATGGAATCCGAAGGTTCAATGCCGCGTTCACAATAGCTCTCCACTGACTTCTATCCTTAGCCAACTGGATCCAGTTTTTACTTTGTATTCCTATTTCTGCGAGATCCATCTTAATATTGTCCTCCCATCTGCTCCTAGGTTTTCCTAATGGACGTTTTCCGATTGGATATCCAGTTAAAACTTTGAAAGTGTTCCTACCTTCTTCCATTCTGGTTGCATGACCTGCCCACCTGAGCCTCCTAGACATGATGACCGTAACGATGTTTGGTAAACCGTATAAATTATGCAGTTCTTCGTTATCAAGTTTCCCCCATTCCCATTCCTCTTGTGTCCGAATATTCGTTTCAGGATTTTATTTTCAAATACTTTCAGTCTGCGTTCTTCCCTTATAGAAAGCGACCATATCTCACAACCATACAGAACAACAGGCATGATTATTGTTTTATATATTTTAAGCTTTAAATTCCTCGACAGAATTCGCGACGACAAACTATTTTGAACTGAATAATAACACGAATTTCCTGATTTCAGTCGACATTTAATTTCTTTCTGGATATGATTTTGGTCTGGTAATATTGATCCTAGAGATTTGAAAGTATCCACTTTGTCGAAAGTATTATTTGATACAATATTTTAACACATCCACAATTTACCGTATTACGATCCCGGTGAACCTTCATGTATTTAGTTTTCTCTGCATTTACTTCTAAACCAATGTCGCTGCAAGCATTTAGTAAGGCCTATGCATTTCTTTCTATTGTTTCTTTCTATTGTTGTTAAATTTACATCATCAGCATACGCCATATCGTGGTGAATACTATCCAGCTCTAGGGTCTGGTTGCTATCTTTAATTTTCCTTATAGCGTACTCCGGAACAGTGCTGAATAATAATGGCGATAACGCATCTCCTTGTTTCAAACCATTCTCGACTTTGAAGCTCATCGACAAGAATTTTTCTACTCGGACTTTACTCTGGGATTCATTTAAACACATTTTAATTAATCTAACTAGCTTTTTCGGTATTCCGAATTCTGTAAGAATTGTACAATACTTCCCTCCTATTGGAGTCGTAAATTATTTTAAAATCAATAAACAGCTGATGTACTGGGTAACATATTCTCATTTCTTTTCGAGTATTTATCGAATAGTAAACATCTGGTCGATAGTTGATAGATTTCCCTAAATCCACACTAATAACCTTCAATAATTTCATCTGCGTATGTAATCAATCTTGTTAATATAATATTAAGAGAAATGCCTCGCTATATTACAAAAAGTTTTGTCGTCTTTCTTGTGAATTGAAACAGTAATTGATTCTTTCCAAACTTCTTAAATGTATTCCTTTTTTTTTTCTTTTTTTTTAAAGTTGAATTTCTGTCGTTAAAAATTCAGAAACCTTCAGGACTGGGTACACCGTGATGGCGGTTATAAGCCTAGGAAACCACATGATCAAATGAACGGCCTATTACGCATATGATCCATGAACAGAAAATTCGGTACTTGCCCGATTCTAAACAAGCTTAAGGAACATTCAGTGCATTATAGAATTCGGAATTTTACCGATTTTGCAGACCCGATGTTACCTTATACATCGTATAATGTAACATGGCCCGGAAGTTTTGGGCAACCAGTGTATATATGAATTTAATATTTATTAAAATTTTATTTTTAATATATAATTAATCAATGACTTGATTTGAAGTAGACCGCAAAATTTGCGTTAAGTTCCTTGAACTAATGATTTTAGTATATTTAGAGGGAAATATATGGTAATATGTTTACATTGAACAATTATTTGTATATTTAGCTAAAATATAATATTATTTTAGGAAATAAGGTAATTTCTGGTCGTTTTTAATCCTTTCCAGTCAATTTTCATTCATATTTTTGGCTTAGGGGATCTTCGAAAGAATTCAAAATTTTTATTTCAAAAATCTTCTTTAAAATTTTATATTTGTAAAGTCAGCCATAGTAGCTTCTTGAAGCATCTCTTTGTTTAACCTAAATTATCTGTGATTGGATCTTCCGCAATCACAGGTGTGGTTGAGATTTTTCGGCTTCTTTGATCTTGAGAGAAACTCCTATCATCGTATAGTTACGTCACAATGAACCTCCAATTAGGGATCTTCTTCCCATTGTCTTTGTCTTTTACCGGAAGCAGTGTTAAGTGATGGACGTAGAGTGATCTTCGTCGCCATAAAAGCGTGGAAAATTAGAGATTTAAAGTATCTACACCCAATTCACGATGTATTTGAGGCTCTCTATCTGTGAAACAGTGGAATAGCGCAGTGAAAGGTTGCTGTGCTCAATGGACATAGGATTTTCTGCAGTGAGAGCAAATCTTTTACGTCAGACCGAGAGTAGTTTGGGGGAAAGCCATCTACTCCTTGTTAATTCATGGATGTCAGATCCGAAGATTTTATTTTTTGTACACTGAAGTAGGCTCTCAATCCTCGAGAGCTGGTGTAAAATAACAACAACCATCAGACGTAGGAGAGAAGTATTTATTATTATTTTTCCATGGAACATATCAAGTAAGTTGTAAAAAAAAAAATAAATAAATAAATAAATAAAAAAAATAAAGCATCAAAATTTCTGTTGTTTTTGGCCAAAAGAACCTCTAAATTTCGAACCTTTTCGGATTAGACATGTTTATATGTGGTGTTGTGATGCCTTATAATATGTGCTAAACGCTGCGTAGTTTTCCCTAAGTTATACAATATATAAAATCTGCGATGTGACATAAATCACTCGTTCAATGGAGGGGGGAAAATTGTTCTTTTGGAGTTTCAGTGTGGATGTTTGTTACCAACAGTCCATGAAATGTGTGTACTTTCGAGTACATACATTTCACCCCAAAATTATATTTTGAATATGTAATTGTCGTATATTTTTTTATTATTATTATTATTATTATTATTCCGTACTGCTATATTACAGAACAAAATCCATTCTCTGGTTTGTGCTTACCTTCACTGTAGTTTGAATACGATGAGACAAATATATACAAAGTTTCGGCTCACATTGATAATAAGGGTGCTTGCATAGCTATTGGTAATGGGAGATGCTCGTCAACAACAACACGTTCGTTATGTATTTTGAAATTCCTTTCACCAGAAACCAGAAATTCGAATTTTAAGCACATAGTTTAAGACTTTTTTTTTCCAATATACAAAATTAAAGCTGAATGGTCGACGTCCCATACGTCCTCGGTAGAATGGCGGGGTGTGTGCTATATTATTAATCTGTTGAATAAAGTAATTTTTATATGTTTTAGGTTAAGTTAGATAGTTAGGCTAGGGACTAGGTTAAGTGTACTTTCTTTTCATGTAGATTTATTTAGTGTATGTATTGTCTCAAAAGAAATGTTTTGTTGTGGAATCAAAGTGGATGAGGTCTGAGCTCATACAAGGGAGGTCACCTTGTTGGTATAAATCCTCCGCGCTGACCCTACCTCCACAACGGTATCTAAAGGAGAAAATACTAAGAAAAGAAAGTAAAGTATGTAGCACACAGCCGTAATGAGTAGCACATGTGTAGTGCAAGGCTTATGTGATTTTGTAGTAAATGTCCTTATTTTCATTTTTTTTTTTTTTTTTTTTTTTTTTTGACTAAACCAAACGTATGTAGAATTGTTCATGATATGTGAAGAGAGTATGTAATGCAATGATAAATTTACCCATTCAGCTATGTCAAGAATTTTCCTCAATTTCCAACCTTTACGATTTTTTTTTTTAAATGTATTCTCCTGTTATGTCTTATCATACAGAAAGTTAGTGTAAATAAAGCGTGCGAGTCGAAACAAAATCTTTCATTGTCCAGTGCAAAGCTAATTATTTTAAAACGACGTAGTATAGTAACTTCAATAGTATTGTTAGTACTCAGAAAGTAGAGTGTTTAAAGCAGTACGTGAACAGTGTGACGAAAGTATATTATAGCATCTTGAGACGTATAGAATCGTTTTCACTTAGTGTGACCGGGGTTGGAATCAAAGACCTGCCAGGAAATTTCACTTCGTTAATAATATCAGCAAAATTCATTTTTTGGCATTTAGTTTTCTTTTTCGAAATTCCATTCCGTTGCGCGGTTTAGATCCAATTTGAGATTTTTTTTTCTATTTTTTATCTGGGTTAGTAAACACACACATTTAGATTTTCGAAGCACTCACCGTCAGTTTCACTCTTGGGTCAGTGTCTTGTTCTGTCGGATTGTGGTTTGTAACCTTATCTCGCGATGGGATGCAGGCTATGAACTGCGGATCGGGATACTGGGCTGCGAGTGAGAATGAAGGAGGCTTAGAAATCTTTATATTTAGGGTCAACTTGAGTTCTATTTTCCGGAGATGATTGGTGTAGTGGATGGGTCAGTGAGTGTTGATAGCTTACCCGTCTGGGCCCGGTGTGTTCGCGTTCAGCAGTCGGTGATACATTCACGCAGCCATAGTCTCGAGGAAAGGGAACATCATACAGAAACACAATATCAGTATCATCATCATTATTTTAATTTTTATTTTTACATTTTTATTTTTTTTTTATGACTTTTTTTTTTGGTAAAATTGGCGTTCCACAGCCAGGATCTGTTATTTCAATCTTTCGCGAGTGCTAAGTGAATCGTATTGAAAGAGCAGTGTAATGTAATGGGGACTGTTGTGACAAACGACTCCTTGAACGATGTGTAGTCACTCTTGAGTTTGTATATGTGTAACTTGGGGAAAACAATTTATATGAAATGGAGATGTCTGCTGGTAGCAGGTCAAGTACTGAATCCCGTAGCCCGGATGAATATGTGTGTTGTAGTGAGGAAATACAGGGCTTCACTGTGTATTGTGACGGTTGTTCTGGATGGGTGCATGCACAGTGCTATGATATAACCGATGAGCAGGTAGAAGAATTAAAGAAGTGTAGTGAGCCATGGTATTGTAAAACGTGTGTGGCCAAAAAGCTGACTGTGCGCTCGCTTTCCAAGTCACAGGAAAGTGAAAGTGAACCGAACACCGCGACGCACGACTCGGGAGAGAAACTCTTACACAACGGTGGAGAGAATGTTGGAACTGCAGGTTCACCTGCATCCGTGACAGACCTTGCAAAAATGTTAGAACGTTTTAGTCAAACCTAAACTTTAACTTTGGACCAAAAATTTGAAAAGGTTGACAGTATTATGGACCAAAAATTTGAAAAGGTTGACAGTATTATGAACCAAAGATTTGAAAAGGTAGATAATAATTTGTACGCGATGAATCAAAAATTTGATTTGTTAAAGTCGGAAATGGTGCAAATTGTAAATGAAAAGCTGGAAAATGTAAACAAGGACGTATCGGACCTCCGGAACGAAGTTCGCGATTTGTATACTTCGGTGGGGGAATTTCAGGATACGATAACAGCGCGGGTAGACACCGTTGAGGAGAATCTCCGGTTGTCAGTAGAAAAGCAAAATCGCAGATGTGATCAGCTCTCTAAAGAACTATCGCATCTCGAGTCGAGCACCCGGAAATCTTATAACGTACTCGAGGCTAAGATCCAAACTTTGGTGAAGGATCGGGAGCAAAATAAACCAGGTCTTGTCGGTCGCAAGCGGTCATGTGACTTTGTTGGTTGTGAGGGGGTTGACTCTGACGAAACAGACTCTGACACCCGAGTGGATGTACCAGTCTCTTCGGTTGGGGAGACTCGTACTGTCCCAACGGTGACAGTCTCTGTCTGTCAGCCGACCAGAGTTCACGCTAAGAATGTCTGGCCGTTTGACTTAAATTCGCATTCGTTGGTTACGAACAATTCCAGTCCCACCTATGGGGATATCATGAGTGGTCAGGTTGCCTCTAGGGCTTTAAATCCATTATTGACGTGGTCTCAGGCTTCGGTCTCGACTTCCAATGTATGTAGCTTAAGTAATGTAGTGTCCAGTACTGTTGCAGATAGGACTCCTTCGTTTGTTGGAATTCCGGAGGGAGTATGTAGTCACACAGTGGTATCGATGCCAAGCAACTTACCTTTTGGACCAAATTATACCTCTTATTCGAATTTTGGACAAAATTATTCTAATGCAAAGAGCCCTGTGATTGGCTGCAACTCTCCCCTGAATCCCGGCAGATATGAGGGATGTTCTGGTAATAGGGCGTTAAATTTAAGGCTGTCGGAGCTAAATCACTTACCGAACTTCGCAGGAGAATATGGTTTGGCCAGGTCTTTTCTAGAAAACTTAGAACAGGCGTTTAAGATAATCTCCGCGTCAGAATACGAACGCATGGTTTTGGTACCGTGTTGTTTGTCGGCTGGGGCCAAGACCTGGTACCAAACGGTCTGTAAAGACATCAACAGTTATGCTGACTTTGTGCGTCTATTTAAGGAGCACTACTTCTCGGCCAAGATGGAACGCCTGCAGAAGAAATTCATACAAGGAATGAAATTTGACCGGTCCAAGTATAACCGGCTAACTGACTTTGCCTGGAAGGTCATAGCCGAATACTATGCTGTGGCACAACATCCAGATGAGACAGAACTCATTGAGACTGTCCTAGATTGTCTGCCGGCTGGAGATGCTAAATTGTTGCGAGCCGTGGAGCCCAAGAATATCCAGCATCTGATTGTTAAGATAGCCGAAATAGAAGGTCATCCGGAACCTATGGAACCAGTAACAGATAAGAAATTTAAGCGTCTGCACATTCGGCAGGCCAAGATTGAAAAAAAAAACCGAAAAGAACGGAAAGTCTCAACAGACAAAAGACACTTCGTCGCAGACGGAGGAGGACGAAGGAAAGAAGAATGGTGATGCCAAGGGAAATGGAAATGGCAATCGATTCTTGGGGAACCGAGGTCGAAGAAGAAATTTTCAGGCCAGAAGACCCTGGCACAACAACAACCGAAGGCAAAACTGGGGGAACGGAAACCAGAATGTTCCATATGTTTCCAATCCTAACTATCAATCGGGAGCAATGAACTTTGGATGTCATCGAGGTGCATCCCAACAGTGCGCGCCGAGTTCGAACCACATACCGGGAGCGCAAGCCTATCCGGGATACATGCCGAATTTGCCTCCTGGAGGAGGAGTGGCAACTCCCACATCCACTCCTTCCCCAGCGGTGAACATGGCTATGTCCACTGGTTGGCCTTCACCGTATACGACGTTCATGCCGCCGATGGCGCAGTCATCTGAAGCGAATGGGAATAGTTCGGGAAATGCATGTCGCAGCCCTCATTAGGGGAGACTGTGGACTGCGATATGAATTCCTCGACTCCCCAAAAAGGAGAAAGTTCGGTAACGGAACATCAAAATTTTTGTTTGGCATCAACCTGTCCAGTAGTTAATCTCGAACCTCAAAATTCAAAATTAGATGTTTTGGTAACTTCCGGAATTCGGGGAAACAAATCGGGCACGCCTCTGTTCTCGGTTCGTTTCGTGATAGACGAGAGGGAGTGTGACTCCAGTGCGGAAAGGAGTGTTCTTTTATCCTATCCCTCACCCACTCTAACTTGTTCGGTAGGAGAGTTATCTTTGGTTTGTATCCTAGATTCTGGAGCGGATACGAATTTGCTCTCGGGAGATGCTTGGAGACGAATAAAAGAGATCTATCCTTCTGCCAAACTTCGACCGAAAACTAATATCTCTTTAAAAGGTTTTGCGGGAGACGAATCATTCCAAGTTAAAGGTTTCCAGATCTTAAACTTCACTATCCAAGGTTGCATTTTCGAAGTCCCAGTCTATGTTGTTCAGAAATTAAAAGCACACTGTATCTTAGGATTCCCATTTTTCGTTCGATACAACCTTTCTCTAAATTGTAAGTCTAAAGAAATTTCGCTTGAATCAGACTCGGGACAGATCATTTCTATTGACATGGAACAGCAGCATTGTTGCCAGGTTACTGTCGCAGAATTAACTTCAGATAAAGAGGACGACTCTTTATTTCAACCCTCGGTTACGAAGGAGGAACTTCGGGACTTTGTTTCTCAGAGAACCGATCTCGATTCGGATTCTCAGGAGAGGTTGTTTTCATTATTAGTTCGATTCAGGTGTCTCTTCACAGAGAATCCCCGTGTCATAAAGGTCGAGCCGTATAGAATACAGCTTTCCGACGACGTCCCGGTGGTAGGAAAGTTGTATCCTGTACCCATTCATCTTCAAAAAGAGTTTGAGGAGGTCTTAGATAAGTGGGTAAAACTTGGGATTATCGTTGAAGGTCCTTCACCTTACAGATGCCCTGTACATATTGTGCGTAAGGCGTCTGGAGAGCTAAGGCCCGTGATTGATCTGCGTGGTATCAACGAGCGTGTGATTACACCAAAGATTCAGGTCGAGCCGATCTCCGATCTAATCGCGCGAGTCAGTGGTGCAACCATTTTCACCTCGTTGGACTGTACGCAATCATATCATAGTGTCCCGATCCATCCGGACTCTTACAAATATGTTAGTTTTGTTTACAAAGGACGTCAGTATCAAATGACTCGTTTAACAATGGGTTTGAAATCATCACCAGCGGTTTTCCAGTCTGTCATGCACACCTTCTTTGGATTAGAAACCTTCAAAAATCTTCTTATAGTTTACCTAGACGACGTTCTTTGTTTTTCATCTTCCATAGACGAACATTTCCAGCATTTAGAAAAGGTTTTCAACACTCTTCGTTCGGCTAATCTTTCTCTCAATTTTCGGAAATGCAACTTCTTCAAATTCGAAATTCCTTTTCTTGGCCATCTTGTTTCAGGATCTTCTGTACAAATAAATCCTAAAAGTAATGAGGCCATCCGTCACTTTCCCCTTCCACGAACTAAGAAGGCTTTACGGAGATGTCTCGTGGGATGGCGAAAGCGACATTTCCAAAACTTCGCAGGTTTAACTGCTCCATTTTACGATCTTCTTAAGAAGGACCGGAAGATAGAATACTCTTCGGAGTTATTAGAAAAGTTCGATCATCTAAAAGAACTTCTAAGTAGTCCTCCTGCTCTTGCTCAACCTGATTTCAATTTGGATTTTCATCTGTTCAATGATGCCTCTGCGGAGTCATTGGCTGGCTACGTGGCTCAATTTCCCCTGGGACAGGATGACCCGGAGGTTATTGCGTACGCGAGTCGGCGAATAAAGCCGCATGAGGCCTCCTTATCAGTTTTCCAGTTAGAGTTGGCAGCTGTCCTTTTCCTTTGCGAGAAGTTCTCCTACTTCATTTTAGGTCGACGGACTACGATCCACTGTGACAATGCTGCAGTCACATATGCTTTCAGTTTGAAAAATCTCGATGCTCTGAAGAAAAGAGGAGAGAGCTGTTGGGAGGTTGAACAGAAACGAAACATAGTCGTAAAGAAAAAAAAAGAAAGAGAATCGTAGGTTAAATTTAGATTAAGGTAATTTTTGTTTGTTTTGTGTCTTATTTTGTGTCCAATTTTCCTTTTTTCGTATAGAGTAGTTATAAATTCTTTGTTAGGATTAAGGTCTCTGAAAAATTTTCAAAACATTTCCTATATTGATTGCATTACATTAGTGTATTTTATGATTAAAATGTTAGGTTAGAAAAAAAAAAGGAGCTTAACTTAGGACTTCTAAGTTAGATATTTTTTTTTCTTCCGAAGCTCCCGGAGGATGTTACCTTATACATCGTATAATGTAACATGGCCCGGAAGTTTTGGGCAACCAGTGTATATATGAATTTAATATTTATTAAAATTTTATTTTTAATATATAATTAATCAATGACTTGATTTGAAGTAGACCGCAAAATTTGCGTTAAGTTCCTTGAACTAATGATTTTAGTATATTTAGAGGGAAATATATGGTAATATGTTTACATTGAACAATTATTTGTATATTTAGCTAAAATATAATATTATTTTAGGAAATAAGGTAATTTCTGGTCGTTTTTAATCCTTTCCAGTCAATTTTCATTCATATTTTTGGCTTAGGGGATCTTCGAAAGAATTCAAAATTTTTATTTCAAAAATCTTCTTTAAAATTTTATATTTGTAAAGTCAGCCATAGTAGCTTCTTGAAGCATCTCTTTGTTTAACCTAAATTATCTGTGATTGGATCTTCCGCAATCACAGGTGTGGTTGAGATTTTTCGGCTTCTTTGATCTTGAGAGAAACTCCTATCATCGTATAGTTACGTCACAATGAACCTCCAATTAGGGATCTTCTTCCCATTGTCTTTGTCTTTTACCGGAAGCAGTGTTAAGTGATGGACGTAGAGTGATCTTCGTCGCCATAAAAGCGTGGAAAATTAGAGATTTAAAGTATCTACACCCAATTCACGATGTATTTGAGGCTCTCTATCTGTGAAACAGTGGAATAGCGCAGTGAAAGGTTGCTGTGCTCAATGGACATAGGATTTTCTGCAGTGAGAGCAAATCTTTTACGTCAGACCGAGAGTAGTTTGGGGGAAAGCCATCTACTCCTTGTTAATTCATGGATGTCAGATCCGAAGATTTTATTTTTTGTACACTGAAGTAGGCTCTCAATCCTCGAGAGCTGGTGTAAAATAACAACAACCATCAGACGTAGGAGAGAAGTATTTATTATTATTTTTCCATGGAACATATCAAGTAAGTTGTAAAAAAAAAAATAAATAAATAAATAAATAAAAAAAATAAAGCATCAAAATTTCTGTTGTTTTTGGCCAAAAGAACCTCTAAATTTCGAACCTTTTCGGATTAGACATGTTTATATGTGGTGTTGTGATGCCTTATAATATGTGCTAAACGCTGCGTAGTTTTCCCTAAGTTATACAATATATAAAATCTGCGATGTGACATAAATCACTCGTTCAATGGAGGGGGGAAAATTGTTCTTTTGGAGTTTCAGTGTGGATGTTTGTTACCAACAGTCCATGAAATGTGTGTACTTTCGAGTACATACATTTCACCCCAAAATTATATTTTGAATATGTAATTGTCGTATATTTTTTATTATTATTATTATTAGTATTCCGTACTGCTATATTACAGAACAAAATCCATTCTCTGGTTTGTGCTTACCTTCACTGTAGTTTGAATACGATGAGACAAATATATACAAAGTTTCGGCTCACATTGATAATAAGGGTGCTTGCATAGCTATTGGTAATGGGAGATGCTCGTCAACAACAACACGTTCGTTATGTATTTTGAAATTCCTTTCACCAGAAACCAGAAATTCGAATTTTAAGCACATAGTTTAAGACTTTTTTTTTTCCAATATACAAAATTAAAGCTGAATGGTCGACGTCCCATACGTCCTCGGTAGAATGGCGGGGTGTGTGCTATATTATTAATCTGTTGAATAAAGTGATTTTTATATGTTTTAGGTTAAGTTAGATAGTTAGGCTAGGGACTAGGTTAAGTGTACTTTCTTTTCATGTAGATTTATTTAGTGTATGTATTGTCTCAAAAGAAATGTTTTGTTGTGGAATCAAAGTGGATGAGGTCTGAGCTCATACAAGGGAGGTCACCTTGTTGGTATAAATCCTCCGCGCTGACCCTACCTCCACAACGGTATCTAAAGGAGAAAATACTAAGAAAAGAAAGTAAAGTATGTAGCACACAGCCGTAATGAGTAGCATATGTGTAGTGCAAGGCTTATGTGATTTTGTAGTAAATGTCCTTATTTTCATTTTTTTTTTTTTTTTTTTTTTTTTTTTTTTTTTTTGACTAAACCAAACGTATGTAGAATTGTTCATGATATGTGAAGAGAGTATGTAATGCAATGATAAATTTACCCATTCAGCTATGTCAAGAATTTTCCTCAATTTCCAACCTTTACGATTTTTTTTTTTAAATGTATTCTCCTGTTATGTCTTATCATACAGAAAGTTAGTGTAAATAAAGCGTGCGAGTCGAAACAAAATCTTTCATTGTCCAGTGCAAAGCTAATTATTTTAAAACGACGTAGTATAGTAACTTCAATAGTATTGTTAGTACTCAGAAAGTAGAGTGTTTAAAGCAGTACGTGAACAGTGTGACGAAAGTATATTATAGCATCTTGAGACGTATAGAATCGTTTTCACTTAGTGTGACCGGGGTTGGAATCAAAGACCTGCCAGGAAATTTCACTTCGTTAATAATATCAGCAAAATTCATTTTTTGGCATTTAGTTTTCTTTTTCGAAATTCCATTCCGTTGCGCGGTTTAGATCCAATTTGAGATTATTTTTTTTTCTATTTTTTATCTGGGTTAGTAAACACACACATTTAGATTTTCGAAGCACTCACCGTCAGTTTCACTCTTGGGTCAGTGTCTTGTTCTGTCGGATTGTGGTTTGTAACCTTATCTCGCGATGGGATGCAGGCTATGAACTGCGGATCGGGATACTGGGCTGCGAGTGAGAATGAAGGAGGCTTAGAAATCTTTATATTTAGGGTCAACTTGAGTTCTATTTTCCGGAGATGATTGGTGTAGTGGATGGGTCAGTGAGTGTTGATAGCTTACCCGTCTGGGCCCGGTGTGTTCGCGTTCAGCAGTCGGTGATACATTCACGCAGCCATAGTCTCGAGGAAAGGGAACATCATACAGAAACACAATATCAGTATCATCATCATTATTTTAATTTTTATTTTTATTTTTACATTTTTTTTTTCATTTTTATTTTATATGACTTTTTTTTTGTAAAACCGAAGCACCTGATAGGTGGCGACAGATTATTACGTATATGATCAATGAATGAAAAATTTGTTCGAAATATCCATACAATTTATATGAAAGTTAAAAGTTAAAAGTTTCAAGAATGTGCAGAACCACCCGAAACCAAGCTCTTGATGTGCAGCCTTTAAGCTTATCATATAAATGTATTTCTCTCATGTTTTATTTTGTTTCAAAAAGAGTGTGTGTGATATTTTGAAGTAAAAATACTACATACAATTTTGCTAGTTATTTGTGTATCATTTTTTAAAATAAAAGTACTTACTTTTGTATATAAGAGGTTAGAAAATTATTGCATCTATTGGTTAATCCTTAGGAATTCATAATGTAAATATCTTAAGAATTAAAAAAAAAAAAAAAAAAAACTTTTTCGAAATTCATAGTTTATTTTAGGTTTTATATTATTACCTATACCAACTACTAATTAAATGAGTTTTTGTGCTGTATTGAAGCGAAACAAAGTCTGCTTTATCAATTTAAAGTAAATTTTTTTAAAAAGCCCAAAATTTCCCAAGCAAAAAAGCGAAGGAGAAAAAAACGAGTTTTTTTTTTTTTCGAGTCCTTGCATCTCTACATTACACTCATTCTTTCACGTTTCTTTAAAGAAACGTCCGTCATCCTCGTGAAATCGTGTACCTATATTTAATTCTGAGATGTTTGTAAATCTTAATTTTACTCATAGAGTATTTTTTTAAAACATGCGAAAGCATCTGAAAATTAATACAGATCAATTCATCTCTATCTAGCCTCTGGTTTTGAGTTTTCATGCTAAGGCACTGTCTACGTATTGACTGACATGCACTCCACGTCATACAAACTCATGGTTGCGCTCTGTGCTTCCACGTAACAGGAATAATATGATACCTCTGGATGGCTTCATGAACGAACAATTTATGACTCACTCTGGTAATTTATTAAACTAAAAAGACCTAAATTAAATTTGGACTTATGAAGCATACATAATAGGTGGTTGTCTCTCATTTAGTGTAAGATCTGAAAGATACACTCACGAAAGAAACAAAAACCAAGAAATTAAAAGCTGAAACTGTCGCCGTTCTGACATCTGATTAAGAGATGGAAGTTAATATACATTTTTACTTCCTCTCTGCATAATTTTTTAAACTATGTTTCGTTTTGTGTGCAATGTCCTCATACATATTTTATTTTGCCCACTCCTATATCTTCTTGCAACATGAGAATATTTATCGAAGATCAATAAATATTTGTGTGTGAGAATGAAAGTGAAGGGTAACATTGTAAGTCCTTTCTTTGATAGTTTAACTGTATTCTTGTTTATGAATATTAAAATCGTTATTGACTGTTACGAAACTGAACGCAATAAAGCAAAATCTGAGAGCGAATGGCAGACTGTAGTAACAGTAGTCGTATTGTGTACTGATGTAACTTCTCTAATGAACGTTACACAAGAACAGAGAATGATCCCATCAAGAACTGGCAAACTCACATTCCTTTAAAGAATTACATAAAACTTATGATACTGTCATCCGTGTAGTTGCACCAAAAATATGAAACCTATGTCCTTATCAGTGTGCTGTTTCAGTTTGAAGGTATAGGAGTGCCATGTTGGCGCTACTAAAATGCAATGGAAAGTGAACCATTATTCACAAAGATACATCTTGATTCTTTTCTACGCACATTTTTCGTACAACCGAATAGTCAAACAAACAGTATCGGGGAACCGTTTAACCACAGCTAAAGTTGTCATGGCCAAGCAAACACAAATGGCGACCACGCAGAAACGTTCGACAATAAAAGGGGTCCAGAGATTAAATCTGGCGCAATCCACTGTGAGTCACAACTTCAACGGGTTCATATAAATTCCTCAGGTAACACACTGCTGAACATAACACAAACTGTAGGAATGGGTCATTACATGTGAAATCAATCAAGCCCAAATCTCATTGTGTCAGATTTGATGAAACATGGTGTAAATGTACGCCCTATGAGAGGTGATCATGCACCAAATTGTAGCCTTGTATCCCCTGTAGTTTCAGAGTATAGGGTAGTAAAAAAAATGGACAAATTCGATGTTTTTGTTAGAACCATGTTAGATTCAATTGGTCATATCTTTCGTAAATATAGCTAGAGTGAAAAATAAAATACCATTTTGAAGAGAAAAAAAATAGGCTTCAAGATATGCCAGGAACATTTGTTTTAAAATCAAATATTTTGTGGGAAAATTTTGGATTAGTGATATCTCATAAAGTGCCCATTTGATTTCCTTGAAATTGGGTATCAAGGTAGCCCCGTATGTCCGACATAAGTGTGCCAAATGTCAACTTGGGCCAAGAATGGGCCTGGAATTTACAATGATTTTCGTGTGACCCTGTCGGGAGAGAGATCTGGGGTGCCAATGTGGCAACCTGCCAATTTGTCAATACTGGAGAAATAAGGTGTAAGAAATATTTAGCTATTACTGACTTGAAAGTGATCAATTGTCAGTGATGCCTGTATTGAAGCAGTCCACTGGCTTCTTCCATTTCTTTGTTGCTGAGCGTGTATGTACGGCCAGTTGCAGTTATGGGATCAACAAGAGAGATGATGTCACAAGCAGGCAGTGAGAGCAATCTGTTATATCTGGATATACAGTGTTTGAAGTGAAAAAAAAGCAAAGGCGGTATGTTTTATTTTGATTTTGACTCGACATACCGGCTATCTAAATGTTGAAATGCAGTGAGGGTATGTTGCCGAAAAGATTGCATTTCTATTTACATAATAACTAAAAATCATTGGAGAGTTTCTCTGTAGTACGGGAGGAAGGATCATGGAAAGACTGATCCCCCGCCCACAACTCTTTGAAAAAGTTTTTTTAAAAAATCCCCTTATGTCGCACTATAGAGAATTATTTACGAAAATGCTCAAAACTGAGTTTTTTATTAATTACCTGCAGAAAAACCGCCGGACTCCCCCCCCCCCCTTACTGAGGGGTATTCCAAATCCCCGAAGATCCGCGCATGCTCAAAACAAGAAATTTATATGCATTAAGGCAAGAAGACACACACATACATAAGAAAGAAACAATTCAATAGGACACATCAAACTATAAACGAAATGAACTTCTGTGAAGAAAGAAAAAAAAAAGTAGGAAAAAGTTAACAAAAATGTCGGTGTTGCCAACTTTAAAATTATTTCTACATAAGAAATAAAATCTTTTTACGATCAAAGCTTTTTTTACGGTCAATTACTGTGTATAAAAATTGATTTATCAAAGGTATTTAGCATCTACTCTCCAGTGAGGGTATGTCTTGATCACTAAAAACCAGAGGCGGGATGCCTTCATTACGGAAAAAAGCAGAGGTGGTATAACGTACCACCGCATACCATCTCACTTCGATCACTGTGGATATACAAAGGAAAGTGCTGGTCCATAAGGTCTCAGAAAACAACTTTGCTGTTTCATGTGTCTCTTCGACTTGCAGAACACAAGCAAGCCACCAGAAGCCACCATAGGTGCAAGTAACAAAGCAAGCCCCTGATTCTATCAATGGTAATGCCAGCTTGTGAACCATCTGCTGCAATTACTAACTCTTCTTTAAAGTCTGGTTTAGAAGAATATAGCCTCATTGTGATCTTTCTTTAAGACACAGAAACCACAGAGTGAAATGTATGGGTTCCAGGAATCTGTCGAGCTGCATTAAATCTGTTCTTTACGAAGGTGGTTTCCTCTTCATGTTCCCCTTCTGTGCAGTACGCATAAACCAGTTTAGAATCCTTGCTGTCACTCGTGTCCCAGTTGTACAAATGGCGTGGAGTCATGATCTGATTTTGTGTATGGTCTTTCAAGGCTTGTTTTTGCAGCACTCCTTTTCAATGCACCTCCAATACCATCATCACACACTCCCTTGCCATATGAGGTTCCAAAGAAATGCTATTCACAATACCACACGATAGTCGTGAGAATGCATACAAATGTTAATGAAGTTTTCCCGGTTCTTGCACTGAGATGCAAATCCATCAGAGAAGTAATACTTTTTTCACACATTGGGAAACTTGTCTTTCAGGATTTGCACCGAAGATGGAATATTCCAAAGGTCCCCACAGGAGTACTGAATTACAGATTGCACCAGAAAAACATTACTGCTAGTTCAGTTACACCTTACTTCACCAGTACTGACAAACTGGCAAGTTGCCACATCGGCACTCCAGGTGTCTCTCCCGACACAATCACACGAAAATCATTGTAGGCTCCAGGCCCGTTCTTGGTCCAAGTTGATACTTGGCACACTTATGCCGGACATATGGAACTACCCTGGTACCCAATTTCAAGGAAATCAAATGGGTACTTTCTGAGATATCACTAATCCAAAATTTTAGCAGGATTTCCCTAAAAATTATATTTGATTTACAAATAAAAATATTCCTTACATATCTTGTAACCTATTCTTTCCTCTTCAAAATGGTATATTATTTTTCTCTCTAGCTTAACATTTACGGGAGATATGACCAATTGAGGCTAACACGGTTCTACAGAAAACATCAAATTCGTCCTGTACTTTTTACACCAAGTTTCATCAAATTTTGAGACGACGTTTTTTTTTTTTTCTGAAAATTTGATTGATTTCACCTGAAATGGCACGAATGATGAGACAGGGTCAAGATAGAAGATAGAAACACAGGAAAAGACCCGATCACAGAAATGTCATTGTAGACAATTTTGATTTGTGTGTTATAAGAAATGCTGTGAATGAAATGTACGTGTCAGATCACATTGGACCACCGTGTGATAAGCTTTTAAATGTAGTGCGGGAAAAAAAAAAATCCCTTGGAAAATAGACTCACTGCGCAAGGTATTGAGACAGTGTGATTTCATTTGGAAGAAATGTAACAATAAAAGAAAGATGTTGATTGAAAGACCAGATATTGTAACGTGGAGGAGTAAATATTTAAGAGCTGTCAAGAGATATCGGAGAGAAAATCGCGGTCTGATATATCTTGATGAAACTGGAGTCGACAACAACATTGCAACAAAGAAGTGTTGGCAGTCAGACGATGTCGTAGGGGTCCATGCGAATGCTAGTTCTGCATATCGACTCACAGTTGTGCATGCGGGAAGCATTAATGGATTTGTGCCGAACGCGTGTCTTATATATAAGGCAGGTAGTAGTACAGGTGATTATACAGGTTGTCTACTAAAATTCCAAAATGAAATTTCGTGACCTTTTCTTTCCCAAATCATAAAATTTAGTAACATTCTCAAGAGCGAATTTGGGTACGAATTGGACCGAATTTTTATGCATGCGATAGAAGCGTGCTTTGCTTGCGATTTGGTAGCGTCTAAAGCCGACGACAGGATTTTTTAGCGGCGAATTTTGACGTTTTATAGTACAAAATTTTCCAGTCTATACTTATATTTGTACAGATAACAAAATCGTGACCTAAAAGTTAAATTTCGTGACTTTTTCTTGACGTTCATGACCGTTTTCTCATTTCGTGACTTTTTCATGACTTTCGTGACCGATAGACACCCTGTTATCACGATCAAATGAATGGTGAGAATTTCCAGAAGTGGGTTAGAGAAAAACTTATCCCAAATATTCCTCCTCGGTCTGTCAAAGTAATGGATAACGCTCCTTACCATTCAGTAGAAGCAGAAAAAGTTCCTTCGGGCTATAGCTTGAAAACCGATATGCTCTCCTGGCTAAAATGCCGACAAATTAGCTGTGATGAAACTATGAGGAAGGCTGAATTAAACGCTATAATTCAAGCCAACAAGCCTCGTGAGAAAACGTATCGTGTGGACAAATTACTTGAAGAACATGGCCACATAGTGCTTTGTCTTCCCCCGTACGCGTGTGATTTGAACCCGATAGAACTTTCGTGGGTCAAGGTGAAAAAATATATATGTGATTATAACACGACAGGGTCACTTTCATTCACAGCACTCCAGGAACTTACCTCAACTGCAATATCATCATGCACTTCAGAAGATTGGAAGGGTTTCTGTCAGCATGTCGAAAAGATAGAAAAACAGTATTGGGAGAGCGACGGCTTGATGGAAAATGAGGTAGAAAAAAATTGATTTCGTTTGGAGAAACAGAAGATAGTAACAGTGAGCCGTCAGATGATTCGGAGGTTGCCTTCGAGGATGAAACAGATAACAGTGATGAACTAGCACAACCATTATCACAGTAAAGGGTAAGTACCCTATTCATTTCGTTTTGGCTCTAATTTTTGTTATACTACCTACAATGTCAGGCGTTGCAAGGATATTCCTTGCTAAAACATGAAGGTGGACATTAAGGATAAGCACAAGACAGGATTTGAGGCTGTTTCGACTCCAAAATATGTCGTGAAAGTGATATCTCGTCTCAAAAAGTAAATATGTTTCTATTGAAAGCACTCTGTCATGATTTTTTTTTTTTTTTTTTTTTTTTTTCTTAAACGAAAATTCTGTCTCGTTTCGTTTCGAGCAAAACCCTAGTGGATGTTACTTAAACGGAATCGCAGGTATCACTATTCATCTCAGCGACTCCGAAAAAGCTGTGGAATCGACAGTATCATCGGTCGTTTTCGGTTGTTTGTACGCATATCCCCTCTCCTCCCCTCCCCTATATATATATATATATATATATATATATATATATATATATATAGCCGCGGATACATCATATGATCAAGGGGGGCAGACTGTATCTAGTCTTCAAATTATCCAGTGAAGGGTAAAATAAACTGCCATTTATGTCGTGTAAATTTTGAGGTAAAGGGAGAGCATACTATAGCCTCTATAGTCCCCTTGGATCTGCCCATATGTGTATATATATATACATATATACGATATCAATCACTTATATTTGTAAAATACATATTTAAATACAGAACTTGTACGTTGCCCGCAAGAAAAGGGATGTATTAATTAGATAGCATGAGAACTCGCATACGAAACGACTTGCCGAAACCCCCCGTGCAAAAAGTGGGCAAGCCCATACCTACGTCACACTACTTCTGCTAGGGTTCTTACCAAGGTTGGCTGGTTTAAACCAGCTGTTTTTTTTTTTTTTAAACCAACTGGTTTAAACCAAACAAAAAAAAAAAAAAAAAAAAAAAACGAAAAATTCTTTAAATCGTGTGAACTTCATGGTGACGTTTCCACATACCAAACCATCCGCATTACGTTTATCTACTTTTCACCTTTTAATCAAGGGGTCCCGTGTTCAATTCTCGGTCGAACCATAACCCAACTTTCAAGTATATACCAAGTAGCGACTCGAGGTGTCCCTCTAAGCGAAAGTCTTCTCCATGATAACCTTGGTATTTCATAAGGATGTTAAGCCTAACATACGAAATGAAACCAAATTATATATTTCTACTTGAATGAACGCCTGTTGTTTTATAAAGAAGCCAAGGTTGCTTAAATATACTGATAGAAATTGGCAAAAATTTATCAACTGCCTACGTAGCTTCCAACATCAGCTTGGATTTGACTTGATTTTTATTTTATTGAATGATATCTACATACCAACTTTGTAATTTAATACCTCAGTTTTAGCGTAGTGATTATGATACGTTGACCTTAAAATTTTACATACAAATACATTTAAAGTAACCAGGATTTTCCCAATAGCTAAGGCGGGAGTTTCTCGATTTGTATATAATTCTGTATAATGTTTTTACTTATGTAACTGTTTATCTTTTTGTCCTTCTAAAATGACTCTTGACAATTATATTAACAAATAGGCCTATGTAAAGATCAGTACAACGTATTTTTATCAGGAGTCCTTCGTGAGTAAGTCGGCAATCGCATTTGTGACCAATTAGTCCCGGTTTCGTGTCCAAATGGACAATTTCTTTTGGATGTAAGCCGAGAAACGGTTTGGATTCCGCTTTAAGCTTATGTGACTCCTCCCTTGCTACAATAGCTGTACTTGTACTTGCTACAATAGTAGTATTTCACATTTTAAACTTCGAACTTTTCTACCGCAACCTCGATATTGATTAAAACGATTGGTCTATTATAACAATGAATCAATTTTCCGCATTGTACAATCAGCGACAAAAGTTTTACGTTTGATGAAATTAGTTTCGTAAATAACTCCAGAATGTACGGCTAATTTGAGTAGTTTTCAGTAAATTAAAAAAAATAATTTTTTGTACGCTCCAGCCATACAACCATTTCCACAATAAATTTTACCAAAAGGAAAGAATTTTTGTAGCTTACTGACACAACATTTATTAAGGTGAATAAAATAATCAATCAATCAGTCCGACTCACCTGTTTTTGTCATTCCATGATCGCCAACAACAAAAAGGATTGTGTCATTATCCATTGTGTCAACAACATTTCTGAAAATAATAAAATTAAACGTTGTAAGACAAATACAGTAATTCAAAAGAATTTTACGATAGAAATAAATGAAGTACCTACTAATAAATTATTATTCGCGAAAATTAATTCAAGCCAATACGACTGAACATAGAGAGCAATCTTATTAACTGGTTAATTTTATCGGTGTGTTCGGTACTTTTCTTAGTACTATGCAAATAAATATTAATATCAATTTCAAATGGAGCACTATCGACGGAACTATACTGATGCATGATTATGATTATAATTATGAAAATTAACTGAGGAATGCGTCTAAATACGTATTTACTAATGCCGAAATTTTTAATGGGAGCGTCCACCTTCATCAGTGACTTATTTTCTTACATAAGCACAAGTACGGTTCTTTCAATCACATCTCACGGCTTTTACCATATAATAAAACATCATTTTATGAATGGTTAGTTTATCTATAACATCCTGAAAACAAAATACATAAACAATACTATGATAAAAATTACATGATAGATATAATTATATAATTTTAATATAGTATACTAATATTTTCTTTTTCTTGTAACTCAATAAAAGCAACCTTGAACAGTTTCGTAAATTAGCCCTTTCACACTTTCGAAATATTCATTAAATTAATTAACATTTGCTTTCATTCAGTGTAAATGTTTGAGCACCCTGCAATTATGAAGTTATAACAACGAACCAGTTTCCTAGTCTTGAAGAGAAGACCTACAAATAATTATTAGATTACTGAATAACATTCTATACATGATATCTCAATTATTTTCTTTTTCTTTCTTTATTTTTTAAATATGTTTTTCATTACTTCTAAATTATTCGCTAAAATTAATGGGTAGTGAAATGATGGGAAAGGTAGTGCCGGCCTCTAACACTTTCGCTACTGGTAACATTTTAAAAAACTCTGGTGTCCATTACAAGATTTGCTTTCGGTATTAGGCGAAGGAATTAGATTTTAACGTTGCGTTTTAATTTGTTAAAATACTTAATGACTCAATTCAATTTGCTACTTACAGTCTTTTTCTTTTCTTTCTTTTCTTTTTTTTTTTTAATATAAGTTTTACGTTCCAAGATCTTGTCATAATTTAGGCTAAAAAACAATACGAAATGAATGATGAAACGACAATATATAATATCAGTGTTCTGATCAGGATTCCAACACGACAGACAGGTTTCGCGGTTACCAGCCTAACAGCTTATATCCCTCGACCATGCCAGTTTACAGTTATCATTAACTAACACTTACCTACTGTCTGCCTTGGGAATCCTAAAAGGAACGGTAATATTCCAAGTGTGAATTCGGCAACCAATTATACAACATTCTACAGCTAAAGATTTATAAAGATATTCGGTTTCACAGTTTTTTTTCTTTTTTTAACGTTTTATTTCACTTTACTTTTTTTAACAGAAAACACTTGAGTTAGCCACAAGTTCGAGGCCTGAGTTTTTCATTAGTGTCTAGCTGTTGGAGGCAATACGATGGGTTATCAAAATTATACTAGGAATATAACTATCCTTTTAGGATTCTCAGGACCCATCAATGGTGAGTATTAGCACAATGTGCAAGATTGTATTTGTGTTAAAGTATTTACAGCTATTGTGTACATCCTTTCCCAACTCTCCTTAAGGGCAGAAAAACTGGTGAAAACAGTAGGTCTACTTAATGTTATTACCATACAGATGGTAGGTACAATCCAATATGCAATCAAAAAGGACATGTCATTTTCAAGCAGAAAGTAAATACTATTCAGCTAGATATACGTTGCCAACATTCTAATACATAAATAACACCCACATAAAAACAATACTAATAGTTAGGAAATTTAAAAAAGCTAAAAGGTGCGTTACTAAAATTGTATGGCCTGATGTTTGAAATACTTTACAGCAATCAAAAAATGATAGCAAGGTATCTACAACTAATTATATTTAGCGGTCTTTTCTTTTCTTTTCTTACCGTGATTGATATTGAAAACTACGAGTGACCCAGTGGAATTAAAATTTATGAATCGCCATAGTTTGTTAATTGAGAGTGAGAGATGGGCTGTGGAAAGTGCTCAGAGTATGCTGCTGACTGATCTAAAGTCTCCTCCATTTGTTGGAAAGAAGCATCAACTTGAATCACTAAAAATTTCAAAATACCTAAATCTTTAAACTTTAAATATATTATTTTGCAAGATAACGCCAAGTTTCAGATCTCAATCTTCAGATTTCTTATAATTTGGATAATTCTAAATAATGAAACCTTTCACTTTTAACTTCCCACGATTATGTCTTTTAGGCTACCGTAAAGGAGACAAATGATTAAGGGAAGTGAATGCTGATGGAAGAATTAGTGTAATGAGGATGTGGGAAGAAATGGTAGTACTTCGAGAAAACCCACGGACACGATACTGTCTACCACAAACTTACTTGGCCGGGGACCGAACCAGGGACCCCACGCATCAGCCAACCGTTCCCCCAATTCTAAACAATGAACTATGCGATTATTATATAGGCTAAACTCATACGCCAAATAAACCTTTTTTATCAATCCACTCGTTTAGTTCGGTTATAGGCTGTAAAATGAGATTTTGCGAAATGTGACCCTCAAGCGGAACTTTGATTTTTTTTCTTTGTAATTTATCTCCGAAGCTACTAAGCGTACAGCCTTAAATTTTATATAAATATTTTCCTTGGGTTCTTGGTGTAGATAGGATGGCATTTTCAGAAATGTGACTCTTAAGGGGAAGAAGTGCTTTTTTTAAAGATCTGTGAAACTAGTTTGGGTATAAAGCTCTGAATTTTGATTTAATTTTAGCGTCCCTTTCAGCAGCGAGGCTATATGAGACGTGGACTTACAGCTTAACGTCAGATCTGAATGAACCATGTGAACTCCAGCTGGGAATCGAACCCGGGTCTCTCATGTCAAAGGTCCTGAAGTTTTGTACACATAGTTCTAGGCTGTAGATGAGCTTTTGCGGAATGTGAACCTCTCAAGGAGAGCTTAAATGATTTCTGGCATTCACAGGATCTCCGAAACTTTTAAGTGCAAAGTTTTCAAACTTTGTATGAATATTTTCCGTGAATCCTTGGGTTTAGATAAGGCAGGCCTTTACGAAATGTGACCCCTAAGGGAGAAAAGGGAGGGAGATGTGAATGATTTTTTTGGTATGCATCATATCTCCAAAACTATTAGGCATAAAGCTTTAAACATTTTTGTACATATTTTGATTACGTCAAAGAGTAATCTACACCCCAACATCCCCCTAAAACCCCTCCAAATTTCTTTACACACACCCCTGGATGGAAAAGGAATACTCCCTAAAGTCCAATTGTATCAATCAGTATCACAAAGGTTATATATTACATCAAGTTAAAAAGATTTAGCGTTTAGGAAAGAAGGGAATATTCTTATTTATTTATTTCACTTCAAAATACGAAGCGACCTCGTTCTCATGTACGGCTTGGAGAACCACATGACCTCATTGTTTTGAGCGGTGTTTCGATCACAACAATGGACAAAACAGACCTGCTCATACCTACCCTCCTGGGATCCGCGGTCGTTTCCGAGAAAAGAGATTGATGGACAGATGCAGATGACTGAAATTGGAAACGTCTTGAGCGGTTATTCACCTACCTCTTTCTCAATAAGGAAAAAAGTGACAATATAGTAATAAGCCTATGCCAGATTCAGTTGGTAAGTGCTACTCTGCAAGTGGTGTATCAACGGACGGAAATTAGAAAGGTGTAGTCAAAACGTTTTTAGAAATGAAGAGATCGATCGAAGTAAGAATTATATATATTTTAAACTGAGTCTAGTGTTATGCAGGAACATATTTGTCGCTAGCTTAATTTTTTGTAAAGTATATTTTTATTCACGTAAATTCATTGAGCGGATTATTAAAATTACGCTGCATTAAAAAAAGACAAAACAGAAAAATATAAAATATTTGTAAATTGAAAAACTGGATTTCTGGAAGACAATTAAATCAATGAATAATTTTCTTATGAAAGATATTCAGAGCCAATAACAGCCAGGAAGGGGCAGGAGCGGAGATTAAGAGATCAAATAATATTACAACAAATAATTAACAACATGATTAGAATATTAAAATAATGAAATTGCAACTATGTACAGTATTAATTACTAAATGAATGTGATTTTAGCATGGGACGAGGGATTTTTTTCCCAATTAATATTTTGAAAAAAAAAAAATCACCTACTAAAACTTGCTGGGGTGAATAAATTGAAATAATGGCAGAATGTTGCAAAATAATTACAATAATTCGTATGTAATCAATTCATATGTAATTACTGGGTAAAATAGTGGTGGTTAATTCCTAGTAGAGTGAAATCTCTGTTAACGGGCATCTCTCAATACTGGACACCTTTATAAGAGGACAAACTTTTTTATTCTTCCATGCCATAACTATGTGTGGTGTAGTGTTATGAGAGAGAACCCTTCCTTTTAGGGACACCTCTCATTTACGGACAAATAATCGTGTTCCACCGATGTCCGTTTTGAGAGGTTTCACTGTATTACTTAGTTTAATAATAATAATAAATGCTCAAATGTGTGAACTTCCTTTATTGAACCTACCACTGCGAAGAGCTGATATTATTATTATTATTAGTAGTAGTAGTAGTAGTAGTAGTATTGCAATAGTTGCGTAACAAAAGATACAATTTTCTTTGAGTTTGTTTAAAAACGTATATTACTATTCTGAGAGTAACCCCTTTTTATTTTGAACACCCCCCCCAAGCCAAAATTTCTGGCGTACTTACTGGATTACGTAAAAGACTGTAGATAGGACAATATCTTGTGAATGTGACCCTACGAGTGGAAGAGGGACTGGCTTTCTTTTCTTTCTTTTTTTCATTCATTCACCAGTTCTCTGAAACTATTAGGCGTGAAGCGTTAGACTTACATGTATACTCTGTTCACTATCCTCTTATACAGTTTCAGAAACTCAAAGGCATGGTCCCTCCCCCCCCCCTCCCAAAAAAAAACCTGCAAAATAGCACTCAAATAACGTCAGCGGACAACTCTCCCATTGGCAAAACCGATCCATCAATGCTTGTACGACGTTGCCTTATGTCTTTTCAAATTGTCAAGAAAGGGATGGTCAGTGACTATTTTTCCTTCTTCCTTTTTTTCGATCATTTTTTTTAAAAATCACAACACACTTTTCTTTTACTTTCCCGTAACTTAGATAAAGTAAACATTTTCCTGGAAACGTCTCCCTTGAACACTGATTAAATACTATACCAATAGAATATAAGCGTTATATAAATAGTAACTATTGACTGTAGCAAAACCTAAGGAACGTACTGTAATAGACGCTCTCCAATTTTGATAGACACTGAAGCCTATTGTGTAACACAGTTTGAATACTATTACCAATATAATAAGAAATATGTCTGATATAGTGGTGTTCACGAGTCGACACGAGAAATAGGGTTTCCTTACCTAAATTTTGTAAGTCACATCTCGTCTCTCTTCTCGTTTTTTTTTTTTTTTTTTTTTTTTTTTCTAGTTTCGATCATCGAAAAAGATGTCCTCGTCCCGTTTCATTTTGTAAATTCACATACAAAATTTATGATCTCATTCTTTAGATTTTCAAACTATGCTATGCATAAGTGTCGGAAGTCTTACAGAACGGGTTCGTCCGTCCGTTTGTCTGTCGTCAGTTATCACAGCCAAAACAATAGGAGATATCGAGATGCGGATTTTGCAATCTATTCAGCACCCCAGAAACAGGTTCTGTCTTCTCCATTAACCCTCTATTCAAACCAGAAGTAATTACAAATAATCATTTCGGGTTTCAATATATATCGCCATTGAACAAAAATAGTAATCGACAGCGAGGAACATTTTTCTGCAATCGATTCATGGTCTCAGGAGTATTATATATATATAATCACAACCTGCAACACTCTATCGAAACCGGAAGTAGTTCAATCTATAGTACTTCTGGTTTCAATACTGATTTTCATAGAGCAAGAACTGGAAAAGATATTGAGAAGCACTTCTTTTGCAATCTATTCAGCATCCCAAGAATAGATTCTATACCCTCCCTTAATCCTCTATTCAAACTGAAAATTATCCAAATTAACGATCTTTGGTTTCAACATTTTGCCACTGAACAAAAACAGTAAGGAATAGTGCGAAATGTTTTATAAATATAGACTCAGGAACAGGTTCTTTCTTTGATATTATTCCTCTATTACATCCAGTAGTTGTAGATGTAGCCGACTACTTCGAAGTTTTAAGTACCGGTATTGTATTCGGATGGTTTGGAAGTATTACATAGTTTCAACTGTGAAACAACATTCACTTGTCTTAATTTCATCTAAAAGTTACCAGAATCCTTAAGCGTAGCGAGAGGTTCATTAAGGGAATGATATAACACTCAAACCATATTTATCATTGGAGAATATGGCGTAAGACTTGCATATCTTTATAAAAATGATAAATGTTCTACACTGTGTTCGTACAATCATTCTATCAACTTATGAATTTATGTTATGATTCAAGTATCAATAAAACAAAGTTTGAGAACTAAGACTGGGATAAACTAGAATTGCCCACCAGAGTCGTGAAATTTATCGTCCCGTCTCGATTCTAGTCTCAAAATGACATGAGAATGGTCATTTTTCTAATCTCATCTCGAATTTAAAAGATATTTCTGATCTCGGGAGCAACACTAGTCTAATACTATATATCCTAGCAATAAAATACGCTTAATTAGCCGTGTAGGAAAGATGTAGAATTAAAGCAACACTAGGAAAAACTCTAGGAACTAGTGAAAAAATATAAAATAAAAAGTTCCAATAGCATTTGGCTGAAATATAAATTAGAAATGAACATCTGCGTGAATTCATGTTATTGTGCTTTTGTTATAATTATGAAGGTTTATTTCCTGGTCTGCACAATTCCAATTGCTTGTTTCTTAAAGTCATTACAGATTCACTAGTTAATAAAAGAGTCATATGGGCTCATTTAAAACCTACTTAGGGAATCTGTAGGACAAACATAATACTTAAATATGTATAATAATTATTATTATCAATCGCTAACCACTTCTCTATATATTAGCAATTTTGCAACCATTTCCTCGTATACAAAATTCTTAGGTATTATGTTTTAATGGTTGTTAAGAAGAAGACCTCTAGAAATAACACAAAAGGGAAAATGTGGCAACAACAGATCTGTCAGCCTCACTGACTTTCCTTCGACCAGCCATAAAAAAGCCCCCATACTGAGTTTGGTGACATCCTACACCACCCGCGGTGTGTCGGCATTGGACAGCAACTGTATAGCGGACGTACTATAAATATTTTTGTTAGGTCCTAGGTTGTAAATAAGACGAGGTTTTGCGAAATGTGACCCCAGAGAGTGGAAGGGGGACTTGAAATATATTAGTATGCACCATATCTCCGAAATTACTGAATACAGAACTTTGAAATTTTGCTGCAGGTAAGACGGTGTTTTGCAAAATGCAACCTTTAATGGGAGCGAAGAGGAACTTGAATGCTTTTTCTGGGCTTTCATTAGATCTCCGAAACTATTAGGGGTGAAGCCTTGAAATTTAATGTATTTTTCTTCGGTCTTAGGTTGATACGATGGGACTTTGATAAATGCAGTCCCTAAACGGGGGGAGAAAAATGGATGACAAGGTTCTAGAACACAGGCCCTCCTTTCCATTCAGCTGTAATAAAGATAAAAAACAGTGTACCCTGCGGGGCTCTAACCTGCCTTCACTCGCTTACGCTCGTTTGGCTATATAATGTGAATTAAATGTTAAACTTCGGTATAGAAAGGTACGAACCTTGTTACTAACCTTTATCAGGGGACCTGTGTTCTAGAACCTCCCGCTGCTTATACTATGGATCCGTATAGTAAAACTGCACACCTAATAGCATAATCTAAAGTAACTTAATGTAATCCAACCAAATATAACCGAATTTTAGTACATTTTTCGATTTTTAAATTGGTCCGGCGATACATTAGTAATGCCTTCTCCGCCATTATTTTTTTTTTAAGCGCTCGGTATACAGTCGCAAATTTTGTATACTAATTATATATTTAGTGCGCAGTAAATCTTACGCAAGAAGTTGATTTTGCTAAGTTCCAAAATTGCGGAAAGGTATCAAACGAAAAGCCCTTTAGAAAAGCAGTTTTATGAGAATTTATGTAACTAAAGTAAAATTAAACCTGCATCAACAAATATTTTCAAAGCAGAAAAGGCTTGTACATGTTTCTCAAAACTTTCCAATAAAGGTATGCATTCGGTACGAATGACAGATATTCTGCAAGTAATCAATAAATCACAAGCGTACTTACTTCAGGATTTTGTTCATTTCCCTCAACTTCCGACTCATTTCTGGGTGGTTTGGTCCATACCTATGCCCACAATGGTCAATACCTAAAAAATGTGCTATAAGCAATCTCCAGTCCTTATTCCGAATTTCCGAAAATAAATTCTGTGTTACTCCTCTGTCTACTGTATCCAAATCCCATACATTAAATGATGAGTATCCATATTCACGTCGAAATCTGCCTGGATACAACCCTTTCCATGTATCATCTCCCATAAAAACTATTCTTCCATCAGCATTTCTTACTTGATCTACTAAATTATCTTCATTAATTTCGTAAGTAGCAAAATTTGATCCAACATCTATGAAAGTCGGTAAGCTTCCTGTAGTCATTCCCTTAAGTCGCTGCATTGTAGTAGTTGGAGGATCTGCAATAAATTTATATAGCCTTGTACTGTTTGGTTTATTCTTCAGCAACCAATGGATGGTAGTAAATTTATTTTGATACGGAAACTCCTCTGTTTTCTTCACATTGTCGCTCCATTCCACAAATTCGTATTTTAGAGCATCAACCACGATTAGTATAACTCTGGCACGGGAAGATGGGCAATTAAATGAAGCTTTTACTTCACTCATTGTATCTCGATTTTCAACTTTTTCACTAGTCTTAAAACTTTTGTTCACATCTGCTATACTCGGTTCTTTTGATTCAGTTTCTAATTCACATTTTGAAGTTTTTGGGGTCACTTCTCTTTTTAGCAAAAACCCTTGTGTAAACAGCAATATAGCGGAAACAAACAAATAGCTTATCCAACACAGAAGAAACAAATACCTCCAGCAAGCCATATCGATTACTAATTTTTTAATATTTCATGAGTTGATTCATTTTTAAATATTCATTCACGAATATCACATTTCAAATATTTCTCATGCCTCCCTTTCGCGTACAACTATCTTTCTGCTAGCATGTTCGCCACACCCCTTTCAACTGTTAACAGTAAACACTGAATATTTGATTGATATTACCAAAACTAGCCATAAATCCCAATCAAATATAAATCTTCCTGAAAATAAAGAAAATATAAACTCCTGTGATTGTACGTTTTATCATAATTTAATAATTAAATTAATTAATCTTGGTTCTCCTCCTAGAACCCCAAAACAAGAGCGCTACAAGTAACAATTTTATTTGTTGAGTTCAATTGCATATACTTAAAAAAATAATAAATCGTGCAGAAAGGAAATATCCTATGTTTATGTTAACAAAATGAGTTTCTTTTAACCATAAAACAGTTCATAATATCTTCAACATTAGTATCTATCGTGCAGGGTAAGTTTTAAAAGCCACACGAAATAATTATTATAAGATTTAAATTATTTCCTTAATATGTCTTTTACCGTCGCAGAGAAATACATCAGACGGTATAACATTACACAGCTGAAATTAAGAAAATTAATCAAAGCATGGCTATAAATAAAGTGGATTTTCCTGACGGCTCATTCTGTATCATTATCTGTTAATTCAACGAAGAGTTTGCGATTGGGTTTGTTACCTTATGCTCAGCATAACGTAACATGGCCCGGTGCTTTTGAGCACCTTGTATATTGGCAGGGAAATTTTAAATTTTATTTAGAATGTAAGAGAAACTTTTTATTTTATAGTAGGAAAACCGTAGGTCGAAGATTTTGTGTAATTTTAGTAAAACAAATCGTTTCAATGGATATTATATGAAGATTACATGATTATTAATTATAGGTTGTATATTTTACGTATTTATCCAAGAATATATCATTATTTTAGACAAATAAGTGTATATTCCAGCTTTTTCAATGGTTTTCAGTTTATTCCTATTCATATTTCGGCATAGGGAATCTTCTCAAGAAAGCTAAAAATTTTATTTCGTAAAATCTTCTTCAAAATTCCAAATTAAGAACGTCAGCCATAATTTCTTCTTGGTGTATCTCTTTGTTTCGAAGTAAATTATTTGATTGGATA
Source organism: Thermobia domestica (assembly GCF_964235325.1). NCBI lineage: Eukaryota > Metazoa > Arthropoda > Insecta > Zygentoma > Lepismatidae > Thermobia > Thermobia domestica. Next base: position 154,260,115 of record NC_137455.1, on the reverse strand, counting down.
ATCCACAATCACAGCTGCGGCTGAGATTTCGGCTTTCTTTGATCTTCACACAGAAGCCTATCATCCGATAGTTACGTCACGATTATCTTCCAATTAGGGATCATCTTCATGTAATTCTTTGTCTTACGGCGTCAGCCATTTCAGGAGACAGACGTGCAGTGTTCAGCGTCTGCAGAAATTGTGGAATAATTTGTGGTTACGTTAAACTGTGATAAATTCTTCGTTTTGGCGAGTATTAGAAGTTGTCAGCAGAGATAAACGTGCTGTGTTTGGTGTTTTTCAACAAAATTATTAAACCAGTAAGATTCTAACTGTGAAGTGATTTCGTATTGCATAAGGGATACTAGCATGGTAGGTGTCCAGTGTTACGGAATGAGCTCCTTGGCAAATTTTACGTTCTCGGTCAGCCAGAGAACATAGGAGAAGCCGGAGGAGACGGTGACGGAGAGGATACATTGAGTCGTTGTGCAGGCATCGAGGAAGAAGAAGTCAAGCGACGCTCGATGGCTTTTTCTGGATAGGTGCTGCAGGAGTTGGTATCCGAAATTGTTTTGAGACCACAATTTAAGAGTTTCCCAGGAAACTCAAGTGGAGAAAGTCGTCAGGAAATTTTTTTTAATATATCAGTTCAGTCGCTGTTTAAGAAGCAGATTCAAGTAAGTAAGAACTAGTGAAAGTGAAACTCACTCCAGGTATTTGGCATCTTTAACATTTCCTTGTCTCGAGAACAGATATGTGTGATTATATTTTCTGGTGTATGTGTAAAATCCATAACATGAAGTGTTAAGTGCGTAAAGTTTCCCTCAACGCCGCACACATGCAGATTCGGGCGATGTGACATCGTGATTTCATTCGATGGGGGGAGAAAGAAAGCTAGAATCTCAGTACAGAGCGATTGTCGTAACCTCAAGAAAATGTGTGTACCACACACACATTTTCCCCCAGTGAAGAAAGGATGTTTTAGATTCCCCAAAAATCTTGAAAGTATTCATTTTCGGTAACACTGCTCGAAATTAAGTTTTATTTATTTTGGCATGTTTTCTTTGGTTTTGAAACAAAATGATTCTAAACGTTGATTTTTTGTAAGTAAGTGTCAGATTCACGGCTACAGTTAAGTGCAAGGGTACATGAATTTTGCGTACCGGTAACTGAAAACTTTCGGCAATAGGCTAAACCTTCGTAATATTTTAAATCTGATACCCATCAAGTTTAGAAATTGCAGTTTTTTTTATAATTACTAGTAAATACCTTTTTTTCCTTTTTTTAAGAAACTCAATATATTCAGAGCGACACTAATGCAAGTAACCACTGCGTCTTCGATATGAATGTGGTAGCGAAACAAAAACAAAATATAAATGCAAAATAAGGATGGTGCTTTATGAAATATATGTGATTTTTTTATATATATATATATATGCTTGTTTAGGTTAAGTTAGTATAGTTAGAATAGGGATTTAGGTTTAAGTATGTCAATATGTAAGTGAATGTTTACCTGTGCTAGATTGTTTAGTGGGTCCGAGCTGTAAGAGAGGTCGCGAAGAGCGTAAATCCTCTACGCCGGCCACAATCTCTATGCACAGAGAAGTTTAAGCACCAAAGAATATATAAACAAAAGTGAAAGTAGCTAACCACGACAGTAGGCAGTGAAGTATTATTTTCAGTAGGGTATTGTATTTATATTGTGTCCTTTCATTTGTTTTTTTTTTTTGCGTGTCGATTCAATGTCAACGTTCTGAAAGTCAAGAATATTAAATGAATATTAAAGAATATGAATATTTTGGGAATATGAGCAAAAGTAAAGAATGTTTTGGCTCTGAAAGGTATAGAAATCGATCATATTTCTTAGATGGGTATGTCAGTTTAATGTAAAGATTTTCCTGTTATCGAATATTTTGTCCAACACTACATTCATGAATATTTTAAAGAATAAAACTTACTAGCCGTGAAAACATCTTTCTTTTCGAATACAAAATCTAATTATCTTGTAATTTTAAGAAGTGATAGAAATATGGAGTTGATGTTTTTGGTATGCATGCGAAGCATGATCAAAACAAAGAGCAGTACGTACAGAATAAGTTTACTGGGGAAATGAAATAGCTGTGAAATTCAGGGAAGAGACTTTCCTTAGTGTGACCGAGTTGAAAACAACCGAATCTGTAGAAAATTTCTCATTTTATCAGTTTCTATCAAAATCTCAGTTTGGACTTTTTTTTTTTAGTTACAAAATTCTGTTTTCAAGATATTTTTTTTTTAAATTCAGATAGGGCTTTCACAGACAACATTAAGATCTTCATTGTGCTCATTGCCAGCTCCACTCGTAGGTCGATGTCCTGTGTCTGTAGTCGTGGTTCACAACCTATTTCCGGATGGGATGTGGGTGATGAACTGCAGGCCTGGATATCGGACTGTGAGTCGAGATGGAAGAGAGTTTGGAAGCTTTATATTTCGGGCCAGATTTGAGTTCTATTTTCCGTAGATGATTGGCTTGGGTGAGTGTATCAGTGACTGTTGATGACGAGCCCATACGGGCCCAGTAGGTTCGGTGTCACTAGTCAGTGATACATTCAACATAGCATGTAATCTCAAGGAAAGGGAACATCGTACAAAAACACAAATAGTCAATTACAACAATTAATTAATTCATTCAATTCATTTTACTTTATTTATTTATTTATTTATTTACTTTTTTTTAAAAGTTAAAATGGCGACCCATTATCCAGGATTTCTGTTGTTTCAATCCTACGCGAGCGCTAAGGAAAACAAACAATCACAGCAGAGTATTTGTAATGGGGATCATTATGACAATCGCTGCATTGAATGAATCATGGTCACTTCTGGATCTGTATGTGCGTGATGTTGTGGGAAACAAACTTCATGAAAGTGAAAATGTCTGTGGATAGCAGATCGAGTAACGAATCTCGTCATCCGAACGAATATATATGCTGTTCTGACGAAATTGCAGGGTTCAGTGTTTATTGTGACAGTTGCTTTAGATGGGTACATGCCCAATGTTATGGTTTGTCAGAGGAACAAGTTCAGGAATTAGACAAGAGTAGTGAGCCGTGGCTATGTAAGCCTTGCATGGCGAAACAGGTGACAGTGTTGCCACTTCCGAAATCATCGGAAACCGAGAGTGAGGAAGGTGAACGTGTAACGCGGGGTAGCCCGAACGATTCTGACAAGGAGGAAGGAAGTCGAGGAAACGTAGCTTCCGGTTCAAGTGTGCAATTAACGGACTTTGCGGCCATGATGGAACGATTTAGTCAAACTTTAACTTTGACGTTAAATGAAAAATTTGAAAAGGTGGACAATAAATTTCAGGCGATGAGTAATCAGGTTGACCGTAAATTTCAGGATATGAATGAAAAATTCGATAATGTAAAATTCGAAATGTTGCAAATGATTAATGAGAAAGTGGCTCGTGTAAACGAAGACGTAGAGGCTGTTAGGTCGGAAGTTCGCGATTTATATACCTCTGTTGGGAACTATCAGAATAAAATAGACGCGCGGGTAGATGCCGTTGAGGAAGGTCTCCGGTTATCGGTTGAGGCGCAGAATCGACGATGTGAGGACTTGACTAAGGAGTTCTCACATCTCGAACTAAGTACCCAAAGGTCGTGTCAGGCACTTGAAGCCAGGATTCAGACGTTGGAGGAGAAACAAAACCAAAGAAAAGATAAACGGTGTGGACGTAAACGAGCGCGAGACTTTGTTGTCGGCGATGGAATCGAGTCTGACGGGACCGAGTCAGACATCCAAGTGGATGTACCGGTCTCTTCAGTTGGGGAGACTCGTACTATTCCCACGGTGACTGTCTCTGTCTGTCAGCCGACCAACATTCACGGCACAAATGTCCTTCCCTTTGAATTATCTTCACGTACGTTGAACTTAAACAAGTCACATACATCCTGTGTTGAGACAATAGGTTGTCAGGCGTTGTCCAGGAGGTCGAATCCATTGTTAGTTTCATCTCAGGTGTCAGGATCTTCCAATACTAGTTGTCGGTTGAACCATGTGGTGTCCTCTAGTAATGCAGCAGACATGACTCCTTCGTGCGCTGGAGTTCAGGAGGGAATGTGTGGTCACGCGGTGGTATCAATGCCAGACAACTTAACTTCTGGACAAAATTACCAACACTATTCTGTTTTCGGTCAAAATCACTCGGGTGCAAAGAGCCCCGTCGTTGGCCACAATTCTCCCGTGAACCCCAGTAAAAGCGAGGAAGGCTTTGGTAAGCGAACTCTAAATTTAAGACTTTCTGAATTAAATCACTTACCTACATTTTCTGGTGAATATGGTTTGGCGAGATCATTTTTAGAAAATTTGGAACAAACTTTTAAGGTAATTTCGGCATCAGAACACGAACGTCTAACCTTGGTACCTTGTTGCTTAACAGCTGGGGCCAAGACATGGTTTCAGACTGTATGTCAAGACATTAATAGTTATGCGGATTTTGTGCGTCTGTTCCGGGAACACTATTTTTCGGCAAGGATGGAAAGGTTGCAAAAGAAGTTCATTCAAGGAATGAAGTATGATCGAGCGAAGTACAACCGATTGACGGACTTTGCATGGAAAATTGTAGCGGAATATTATGCGGTGGCACAACACCCGGATGAAACCGAACTTATTGAGATAGTCTTGGATTGTTTACCAGCTGGTGATGCCAAGTTGTTGAGGGCTGTTGAGCCGAAAAACATTCAACACCTTATGGTCAAAATAGCCGAGATAGAGGGACATCCGGAGCCGAGTGAACCGGTCACGGACAAGAAGTTTAGACGCTTTCAGGTGCGTCAGGCGAAAGTCGTCAAAAAGATCGAAAAGTCAGGAAAACAAACCACCAAAGATACTTCGTCTCAGACGGAGGAAGACGAAGGCAAGAGGAAGGAAGGAAATTCCAATGGCAAAGGAGATGACCGATTTTCCGGAAGCAGGGGTCGAAGAAGGAACTTTCAGTCTCGAAGACCTTGGCCCAATCAAGGAAGACCGAATTGGGTAAGAGATGGTAATGGAATTCGGAATGCTCCGTATGGGTACAACCAACGCTACTATCCAGCAGCGATGAGTTATGGGTATCAGCGGGGTACATCTCAGACATGCGCGACAAACGCGATGACCTCAGCAGGAGCGCAAGCCTATCCGGGATACGCGCCGAATTTACTTCCTGGAGGGGGAGTGGCGGCTCCCACGTCCACTTCTTCCCCAGGAGTGAACATGGCGATGTCCACTGGATGGCCTCCGCAATATACGACATTCGTACCTACGATGGCTCAGCCACCGGAAACGAACGGGAATAGTTTGGGAAATGCATACCGCAGCCCTCATTAGGGGAGAGTGTGGACTGCGATGTGGATTCCTCAACTCCCCAGAAAGAACAAGATCGGTTAGCGGGTAGTCAAAATTCCAATTTGGTAACAACCTCGTTCGATTTTGATACCAACCCTCCAAATTCAAAATTCAATGTTTTGGCAGCTTCCGAAATTCGGGGATTGTAGAAAACTACATGCCATCTGGAAGGATTCTCAATTGTAGTGAGAATCAGTCCAAATGGAGTAATTTTCTAAAAGCAGCCCAAGATTTGTGCAATCACTCTTGGTGTGATGCTCTCGGATGTACTCCAGCGGAGCGTTTCTTATCGTATTCAGCATCCAAGAGCTTCAAAGAAAACTTCATTTGGCCCAAAGAGACGGTGCAAGTAAAGGAAGACAAGAAATTTGTAGTTTCTATTCCGGCAGCAGAACCGAAGAAAGAGAGAAAGCTGCGGAAACAGCAAGACATCGTCACAGTAGGTTCTTTGGTGATGGTGAAAACTCACCATGTGTCGTCGATACCAAAAAAAGGGTATTCGCTAAGTTTATGCATACCTACGTCGGACCTTACAAAGTGGTATCTCTAACTCGAAATTCAGCGAGATTGCAAACTCTGAAGGGAGAAAACATAGGAGTTCAGAGTTTTGACAATCTAAAATTGTTTCGTTGTTCCGAAGAGAAAAGAAAGGAATTATTAGAAGGATGAAAAAAAAAGAGAAAACTTAGTTTATAGGTTAAGGTTAGGTTAGGATTGATTAGAATGTATAGTTGTAATTAGAATTGAGAAGAAAAAAAAAGGATGTTTTGTCTTGTATAGTCTCCAGTAATTTTGTAGTAACAAAAAAAAAACAACTTAAGAACTCAAAGGTTGAGATTTTTTTTTCTCCGAAGCTCCCGGAGGATGTTACCTTATGCTCAGCATAACGTAACATGGCCCGGTGCTTTTGAGCACCTTGTATATTGGCAGGGAAATTTTAAATTTTATTTAGAATGTAAGAGAAACTTTTTATTTTATAGTAGGAAAACCGTAGGTCGAAGATTTTGTGTAATTTTAGTAAAACAAATCGTTTCAATGGATATTATATGAAGATTACATGATTATTAATTATAGGTTGTATATTTTACGTATTTATCCAAGAATATATCATTATTTTAGACAAATAAGTGTATATTCCAGCTTTTTCAATGGTTTTCAGTTTATTCCTATTCATATTTCGGCATAGGGAATCTTCTCAAGAAAGCTAAAAATTTTATTTCGTAAAATCTTCTTCAAAATTCCAAATTAAGAAAGTCAGCCATAATTTCTTCTTGGTGTATCTCTTTGTTTCGAAGTAAATTATTTGATTGGATAATCCACAATCACAGCTGCGGCTGAGATTTCGGCTTTCTTTGATCTTCACACAGAAGCCTATCATCCGATAGTTACGTCACGATTATCTTCCAATTAGGGATCATCTTCATGTAATTCTTTGTCTTACGGCGTCAGCCATTTCAGGAGACAGACGTGCAGTGTTCAGCGTCTGCAGAAATTGTGGAATAATTTGTGGTTACGTTAAACTGTGATAAATTCTTCGTTTTGGCGAGTATTAGAAGTTGTCAGCAGAGATAAACGTGCTGTGTTTGGTGTTTTTCAACAAAATTATTAAACCAGTAAGATTCTAACTGTGAAGTGATTTCGTATTGCATAAGGGATACTAGCATGGTAGGTGTCCAGTGTTACGGAATGAGCTCCTTGGCAAATTTTACGTTCTCGGTCAGCCAGAGAACATAGGAGAAGCCGGAGGAGACGGTGACGGAGAGGATACATTGAGTCGTTGTGCAGGCATCGAGGAAGAAGAAGTCAAGCGACGCTCGATGGCTTTTTCTGGATAGGTGCTGCAGGAGTTGGTATCCGAAATTGTTTTGAGACCACAATTTAAGAGTTTCCCAGGAAACTCAAGTGGAGAAAGTCGTCAGGAAATTTTTTTTAATATATCAGTTCAGTCGCTGTTTAAGAAGCAGATTCAAGTAAGTAAGAACTAGTGAAAGTGAAACTCACTCCAGGTATTTGGCATCTTTAACATTTCCTTGTCTCGAGAACAGATATGTGTGATTATATTTTCTGGTGTATGTGTAAAATCCATAACATGAAGTGTTAAGTGCGTAAAGTTTCCCTCAACGCCGCACACATGCAGATTCGGGCGATGTGACATCGTGATTTCATTCGATGGGGGGAGAAAGAAAGCTAGAATCTCAGTACAGAGCGATTGTCGTAACCTCAAGAAAATGTGTGTACCACACACACATTTTCCCCCAGTGAAGAAAGGATGTTTTAGATTCCCCAAAAATCTTGAAAGTATTCATTTTCGGTAACACTGCTCGAAATTAAGTTTTATTTATTTTGGCATGTTTTCTTTGGTTTTGAAACAAAATGATTCTAAACGTTGATTTTTTGTAAGTAAGTGTCAGATTCACGGCTACAGTTAAGTGCAAGGGTACATGAATTTTGCGTACCGGTAACTGAAAACTTTCGGCAATAGGCTAAACCTTCGTAATATTTTAAATCTGATACCCATCAAGTTTAGAAATTGCAGTTTTTTTATAATTACTAGTAAATACCTTTTTTTCCTTTTTTAAGAAACTCAATATATTCAGAGCGACACTAATGCAAGTAACCACTGCGTCTTCGGTATGAATGTGGTAGCGAAACAAAAACAAAATATAAATGCAAAATAAGGATGGTGCTTTATGAAATATATGTGTGATTTTTTTTTATATATATATATGCTTGTTTAGGTTAAGTTAGTATAGTTAGAATAGGGATTTAGGTTTAAGTATGTCAATATGTAAGTGAATGTTTACCTGTGCTAGATTGTTTAGTGGGTCCGAGCTGTAAGAGAGGTCGCGAAGAGCGTAAATCCTCTACGCCGGCCACAATCTCTATGCACAGAGAAGTTTAAGCACCAAAGAATATATAAACAAAAGTGAAAGTAGCTAACCACGACAGTAGGCAGTGAAGTATTATTTTCAGTAGGGTATTGTATTTATATTGTGTCCTTTCATTTGTTTTTTTTTTTTTTTTGCGTGTCGATTCAATGTCAACGTTCTGAAAGTCAAGAATATTAAATGAATATTAAAGAATATGAATATTTTGGGAATATGAGCAAAAGTAAAGAATGTTTTGGCTCTGAAAGGTATAGAAATCGATCATATTTCTTAGATGGGTATGTCAGTTTAATGTAAAGATTTTCCTGTTATCGAATATTTTGTCCAACACTACATTCATGAATATTTTAAAGAATAAAACTTACTAGCCGTGAAAACATCTTTCTTTTCGAATACAAAATCTAATTATCTTGTAATTTTAAGAAGTGATAGAAATATGGAGTTGATGTTTTTGGTATGCATGCGAAGCATGATCAAAACAAAGAGCAGTACGTACAGAATAAGTTTACTGGGGAAATGAAATAGCTGTGAAATTCAGGGAAGAGACTTTCCTTAGTGTGACCGAGTTGAAAACAACCGAATCTGTAGAAAATTTCTCATTTTATCAGTTTCTATCAAAATCTCAGTTTGGACTTTTTTTTTAGTTACAAAATTCTGTTTTCAAGATATTTTTTTTTTAAATTCAGATAGGGCTTTCACAGACAACATTAAGATCTTCATTGTGCTCATTGCCAGCTCCACTCGTAGGTCGATGTCCTGTGTCTGTAGTCGTGGTTCACAACCTATTTCCGGATGGGATGTGGGTGATGAACTGCAGGCCTGGATATCGGACTGTGAGTCGAGATGGAAGAGAGTTTGGAAGCTTTATATTTCGGGCCAGATTTGAGTTCTATTTTCCGTAGATGATTGGCTTGGGTGAGTGTATCAGTGACTGTTGATGACGAGCCCATACGGGCCCAGTAGGTTCGGTGTCACTAGTCAGTGATACATTCAACATAGCATGTAATCTCAAGGAAAGGGAACATCGTACAAAAACACAAATAGTCAATTACAACAATTAATTAATTCATTCAATTCATTTTACTTTATTTATTTATTTATTTATTTACTTTTTTTTAAAGTTAAAATGGCGACCCATTATCCAGGATTTCTGTTGTTTCAATCCTACGCGAGCGCTAAGGAAAACAAACAATCACAGCAGAGTATTTGTAATGGGGATCATTATGACAATCGCTGCATTGAATGAATCATGGTCACTTCTGGATCTGTATGTGCGTGATGTTGTGGGAAACAAACTTCATGAAAGTGAAAATGTCTGTGGGTAGCAGATCGAGTAACGAATCTCGTCATCCGAACGAATATATATGCTGTTCTGACGAAATTGCAGGGTTCAGTGTTTATTGTGACAGTTGCTTTAGATGGGTACATGCCCAATGTTATGGTTTGTCAGAGGAACAAGTTCAGGAATTAGACAAGAGTAGTGAGCCGTGGCTATGTAAGCCTTGCATGGCGAAACAGGTGACAGTGTTGCCACTTCCGAAATCATCGGAAACCGAGAGTGAGGAAGGTGAACGTGTAACGCGGGGTAGCCCGAACGATTCTGACAAGGAGGAAGGAAGTCGAGGAAACGTAGCTTCCGGTTCAAGTGTGCAATTAACGGACTTTGCGGCCATGATGGAACGATTTAGTCAAACTTTAACTTTGACGTTAAATGAAAAATTTGAAAAGGTGGACAATAAATTTCAGGCGATGAGTAATCAGGTTGACCGTAAATTTCAGGATATGAATGAAAAATTCGATAATGTAAAATTCGAAATGTTGCAAATGATTAATGAGAAAGTGGCTCGTGTAAACGAAGACGTAGAGGCTGTTAGGTCGGAAGTTCGCGATTTATATACCTCTGTTGGGAACTATCAGAATAAAATAGACGCGCGGGTAGATGCCGTTGAGGAAGGTCTCCGGTTATCGGTTGAGGCGCAGAATCGACGATGTGAGGACTTGACTAAGGAGTTCTCACATCTCGAACTAAGTACCCAAAGGTCGTGTCAGGCACTTGAAGCCAGGATTCAGACGTTGGAGGAGAAACAAAACCAAAGAAAAGATAAACGGTGTGGACGTAAACGAGCGCGAGACTTTGTTGTCGGCGATGGAATCGAGTCTGACGGGACCGAGTCAGACATCCAAGTGGATGTACCGGTCTCTTCAGTTGGGGAGACTCGTACTATTCCCACGGTGACTGTCTCTGTCTGTCAGCCGACCAACATTCACGGCACAAATGTCCTTCCCTTTGAATTATCTTCACGTACGTTGAACTTAAACAAGTCACATACATCCTGTGTTGAGACAATAGGTTGTCAGGCGTTGTCCAGGAGGTCGAATCCATTGTTAGTTTCATCTCAGGTGTCAGGATCTTCCAATACTAGTTGTCGGTTGAACCATGTGGTGTCCTCTAGTAATGCAGCAGACATGACTCCTTCGTGCGCTGGAGTTCAGGAGGGAATGTGTGGTCACGCGGTGGTATCAATGCCAGACAACTTAACTTCTGGACAAAATTACC